>NW_009661368.1:7493604-7494271 GCF_000708025.1 Charadrius vociferus
CCCGGCGCCCTGCTGTGTCACGGCGGCGGAAGATGGCGGCGCCCCCGCCCGCCCAGCAGAGGCCGCAGGCCGGCGCGTCTCCAAAACACCACCTTGATTGCCATTTACAGCTTTACAGCGCAACGATTGCGGCCGCAGCCCTGTGCAGAGCGGGGCTGTCAACGGGGGCGGGGGGTGGTTATTAAATATTACAAAAATAACTGCGTTTCAGGGAGGCGCGGGGGGCAGGGAGGGCTGAGGGCTCGTTACCCTCACAGAACCGAAGTGCTGCTTTACGGTGCAAATGCCCAAATCCCGGGTGTCTTCGAGGAGCCACAGCGCAGCCCCTGTCCCGCTTCCTGGGGGAAGAGGCTTCGTTTATTTTGTAAAAAACATTTTTCGGCCAAAAAAAAAAAAAAAATACTGAGAAATTACTTGTCATTCTTAAACAAGAATAAATACTGCTAATTAGTTGTGGTTTTTTTCTAGCTAATTTAGGGTACCCGCTTCCTGTCCCCATTAATCTGGGTACCAATAATTATACAAGTGTCTGAAGAAGCTGCTCCCAAGCTGCACCGTGGCGTTCCTCTCAGACACACACACAGGCGCACCACAGCAGCTATACAGGTAATGTTCCACTTGCACCGTCCCCCTCCGGCCCTGTCCCAGCCAACACCAGCAGCATCCC
>NW_009661368.1:7494337-7532557 GCF_000708025.1 Charadrius vociferus
CCGGCCCTGTCCCAGCCAACACCACCATCATCCCAGTGCCAGGCCCAGCCTGGGGAGTGCTCCCGCCCTGCCGTCCCCCTTCCCATCCCCGAGCCACCTCCCCGCTGCCCCGCCACCGCCCCGCCACCGCCGCTCTGGGGCATGCCCCGTCACCCCTCGCACCGCAGGGTAACGGGCTACTACAAAACTGAGTCGGCCCGCAGCTGGGAAAAAGCCTTGCTAGTGGGGCGGGAGATGTTCAAATCTCTGATTTAAATCATCTTCATCTAACGAGTATCGGGGTGAAAACACAGCCGAGCCCCAGAGCTGGCAGAACCAAGCCAGAGCCATCTCCAGCCGCCCTCTTGCCCCACCAGACAGCTGCCCTGGTACCGAAGTCTCACTCACAACAATATCTCTGTCACCATCTAGAGGCCCAAAGGGTATTTAAATATTTGTTCTAATTTCTTTCTAGATGGTTTCTCTACATGGCTGTATTAACATATACTAACGCAGTTAGCTTATATACAGTGTTTAATCAAGTTATAAAAGTGACATTCTTTCAAAAGGTGCAAAGTTATGTTTTGACACATAAACTACTGAGACAAGATCTGCATCGAAAATAAAACCTTTTCACTTTCAGAGCGTTAGGAGTCCCGTGGCTAGCCAAGCACAGACCTGTCGGCACTGAGGGGAAAGTATTTTGTAAGCGTTGTCAATGAAGAAGAATAAATTTAAAAAATTATTTTGGAACTAAACTGAAATTTTACTAAAACCTTTACACTAAAGGAAGGGGAGAAGGGGGTAAAGACAAAACTAATGAAGTGTTCTTACTTTATAAATCTTCCCAGTTTCTTTTTAAATCCCATGAAGATTCTATACTGACGTTTGGATTAAACACATTGTTACAGTTTTTTCAGGCTTTCACATAATTACAAGGCTTTAGGTCTTTGAATTTACATCATACCTTAGACGAGAGGGATGCTAACCTGTCACTTCTTATAAACAGAATATTTCTTCCGCAATTACTCTACAGTTTTTCCATTAAGTCAATTTCTATTTATATGTATTGTTTTAAAAACACTATTCCAGCATTAAACATATTATTTAGTTTAAGCAAGTTTTAAACTCCCTTGAGATGTTAAACTGACTTAATATGTGAATCCTTTCAATCCTCACCTAACAAAGGGTTCCCTACGCTGCTTCCAGCAAGTTTGGAAAAGGGGTTGCAGTACCTGGCACAGTCAAGTTCAATTTCTTTTATAAAAAGTATTTTTAAGCTGTCCCATATGGATCAGCAATGTTTTTTTTAAAGTTAAGGTCTACGCACTTACTGGGAACAAATGCAACCCTACTGTCTGCACCGATTACCGGGTCTGGCTTGGGAGTCCTAAAGACTTGCAACCAGCACAAAGTACAATTTCTGGCAACAGAATAAAGTTGCCAGGAGCACCTTTCCCGTTTGGCCCTTACTGACTGCCTTGAAGTTTTACAGGTTCTCTTATTTTTCCAATGAAGACAACAACTAAGTTTCCCAAAAATTTAAAGTTAATCCAATCGTTAGATGCATGATTTGATACAAAAATGTTTCTCAATGAGTATGTTAATTTTCTTTTGCTTTTTAATCCTGTGGCTGGGAGAGAAGCACTTCAAAAACCTGCTCTTTGGATGAAACCACAAATTTGCTTGGACATCAATCAGACCAGCTCTTCCACAAATTCCTCAAGTTGCTGGTGCTTAACACCAGCAATTTCTGAATTACTGTAAACTTAACAGCAGTGCAGCTGCTCTCCACTTCTGCCTGTTTACTCAGTTAAAAACTTCATAAAAGAAGTAACAACATTAGGATTAATTTTAATTACCTGACCTAATTTTCAAGCCTCTCTCTCCCCTTACCCCCCTCCCCCAAAGTGTACCATTTGAAAGAAAATGAATGCGTCAATTCAGTAATTGATTATTTCCAGTATTATATGGCTTTGATGGTTTGATATGGAACAAAAAAAATCCCATTTTTTGACATCACGTGCTCACAGAAAATTTGTAATAGGTATAACTCTGCCAAAGCTTTAAATTGTTTCTGCTTTTTCACAACATACAAAACAGACGTGACCTAACAATGAAAAACATGCAAACAAAAACTTCCCCAAAATATGAACCTGTGTGGATATACATACCAAAGTGCTTCCAAATAAATGTTTAGTCTAGAAGCATACATAGTGCCAAAGCTGCCAAAGGTAGTGCAGAAGATTTAAGCCTCCAAGTGGTAGCAAGCAATATATTTTACATTGTAACGACCTCTACATTCCTGCAATTGCTTCCAAAACTTCTCGTATTTTAAGAACAGCATTTGACTTCAGAAAAAGCGCACTTTTTAATACACCCTTCTCCTGACTTACGCTTTATGTAATTGTATCACAGGTATACAGTTTAATGCTCACAGTGTCCAAAAGTTGTGAAGACTCTGTAACAGACAACTACAGTTTGAGAAGCTCAGGTTGGTTTTTGTTTCCCCAAGTCTCTGAATTATTGAATCGTATTGAGAGAGGGGGGCCAGGAGCTCCAGTCCCCACGTAGTGCTACATACCGTATGGAAGTTCACATGCATCTCTTCACGGAGAGTATCGACAGTACTAGGTTTGATCCTGTTGGTACCATATTAGCTTTTCATCCCTGCTTCGAGTTCCAAAAACTTCAGATTCTTCACTATTGTACTAAGTAACAAGGATATTATCTCTATTTTACTTAAGTTACGTAGTTTTCAAGGATGTTATGTGCTCTACCGGATACAGCGTATCTTCCTGACAAAGAAACTAGGGGAAAAAAATGAAGAACCAAAGGTCCCTTTGAAAATTAGTGAAAAAGTGATTGAAAGAATGATTTCAGGTGCAGCTTTATGGAAAGAATGCAACAGTATTTAAATATTTGGCAATCCAACGTTAGTGATAATTAAATCCTTGATTGTTGACCGATAGAATTTTTGTTAAAATTTACTTAGAAAAGCTGGTTTTTGCTATTAACAAAACCAGAGTAACTGGCTTGGAATGAAATCTAGTAACTAGATGTCCAAATGAGATGAGCAGTTGGTTCCGTAATTTCAGTATATGTCTGGACAGTCTGAGAAATTTCTATCAAAATAGCCACCTGAGTACAGCCAATCTGAAGTCCCAGTGTATGGGTTAGTGCCTTGATGAAACCATCTGCAAAAAAAAAAAAAGAAAAAGAAAAAAGGAAAGGAAAGGGAAGAAACAATAAAAAAAAAAAAAAAAGAGGGAAACGTTTTTAATAGGGGGAAAAAAACCAACTTTGCTTGTTTCACAAAACATTGTAAAAACACACTGGTATTTCTTATCAGAAAAAAAATCTCAGGAAATATTCTAACATGAAAAATAAGGCATTAAACTTCCTACACAATTATCACCACCCTGTAAAGCTTTTTTTTTTTTTTTTTTTACTTAAAGTCAAGAAGGAGCGTGACATAGATTTTAAAATTGCTGTCCTATTCAAAATAAAAATAACATTGATGCTCTAGATTGTATATTGATTCTTTAAAAGAATGCCAAATCAGTTACACAATCCTTTTTGTAAACCTGTCCAAACAGGAAACAGTTTTGTTCTGTGGAGCTGTACTTTGCACAGAACATTAACAGATGCTCCCTTTTTAGCCACGTTGACTGAAAACAATTTCATTTTCTCTGGAGGACATTTTCAAAGGCATTAACTGGAATTAGTCTGTAGCTGCTCCTCTAGGCTTTGAGAAGAAAATGCCTTCTCTTGTGAACTTCATGAAATTGTGGGAGCATCCCAAAGTTCTTGCCTTCGAAGGAAGCACCTGCAGTAACTGGCCGTGAGCGTACACTGGACTGCCTAGCACTGGCATCTGGGAAAAGCAACCGGCGGGAGCAGGAGCCAAAGGAGCCAAATCACACATTACTCCAGGATGCATTCTATGACCCAGACGTCACTTGAATATGCTATCAAAAAAGCAATTTCTGAAGTATCCAAGCAAGAAGTCGTAAGAGTGCAAAAATAAAAGGCCCTACAGGGCCACAACGTCTCACTAAACTGCCCAAAGCTGGACAGGAATTGCTCAAAGGGGAGATGAGACTTAACATTTAATTCATTCTAACAAAAATATGATCTCTGTGGATTTTAAAAAACAAAACAAAACAAAAATCCAGCATTACCACAGTAGTTAATTATGAAAGGTTTCAGCATTTATTATTAGATAATTTCTCCAGGACAAAGTTATCAGCAATTTTGGCTTCCAGCTACATTATTTAATTGTTGACCCAGAAAATGCTTTAAGTGACGCTACAAATTGTGCTGTCATGCAGGAAATCAAACACACACTGTCTTGAATAAAAACATTTCAAGCGGTACACCAAACCATTCCGAGCATTAAACAAACGCCCAACTTCAGTCCCCCTTACCGTGTGTGCCACTCCACTTCATCTTTTGCACGCTCCTTGCGAGCAGCTCTTTGTTTCTCTTCTAGTCTCTCTTTTTCTTTGCTAGCCACATCTAACAAACATTTCAAAAGTAATCGGTTACTTAGTAAAACAGAAACAAAACTGCAGAAAACACAGAAAAGACTGCAGAGAAATGAAATATAGTTCATTTAAGCATTTGCTGTACACAATCTCACTGAACAAGGAAAATCTCAGGCAACAAAAAACTAAAACTGTCATTTACAAAAAGTTACTGTTACAAACACAGAGTCAAAACTGAAATTTTGGTGTTTTATCTATCAGAAACACTGCACCCAGACAGCAAGAACGAACTTAGATTAGGTATAACACAGAGAGTGATTTTTTCACTATTTGGCCATGTGTTTTTTCTGACAAATGCCAGAGCAACAGAGCATGTCTGTGCACCACATGTCTGTCCAGACAAACTCCAGAGCAAGTCTGGCAGTTCCCCCCAAGTCAACAAACACGCAAATACACCGTAACATAGGATAGCAGTCTTGGGATCCACCTTGGACACATTTGCTCTCCCAGACTTTTCTGGGAGAAAGCAGACATCATACATTGTTCAAAAGCATGTTCATTAACACAGGCTGAAAAAGAGTTAAGGCTGCTCTAGGAATGAGAAACTGAAGAGAGTGTTCCTGTATCAACCAACCTCCCTCCAGTCATCCCTCTCAAAACTTACTAATGGGAAAATATTTCCTCCAAACACATACCCATGTTTCCATTTTCCATATTTCTGATATCTGGACGTAGTCGACAGTCAGTGGGAGCTAATATTGCTTCCATGCCTTTTTCTAGCTCATTGAGACTCACAGCAAAACTGGTAAAATTGTACATCTTAAAAGCAAAGACAAGATACAAGTCATTTTGGCAAAGTGGCACTGGGTTCCCTATACCAAATGGATACAACAGAACTTCCGAGAGAAATTGCCAAGTCAAACCTTCTCCCACTGGCTACCCTGAAAGCAAGGTTCATACAAAACTAGATTATTTTTTTTTTGTTGGAGGGGAGGGACAAAGGGCAGAAGGGGATGGAAGAAATCACACCTTTCTTTTTTTAAGCAGTCTGCTTCAGAGGATCAAGACAGATTTTCCTTCACATGCGATATTTAACATCATGATTTTTATGAAAAAAAAAAAAATAAAAAAATACCCACACCTAAAAGACCTGTTGAAACTATTTAAGTTAATATCCAGCTGCCCAGTTACTGCATTTTTTTGAAGCCTGCCTTCCAACAGCAGGGTCAGCAGAACGTCAGGGAACATGTATGCACACCTCAGCCACTTTAAGTGCAAAGATCTCACAGACAGGTTAACCTAAGACACCAGACTTGCACTCAAGCAGCTGCAGTCAGAGCATGCATTCTTTCTACCAACTCTGACACAGCAGTGATGCTTTCAGCACAGGAACAAAGCAGAGAGCTTGCTGTAATACAATTTTACTGCTGCAGCAAGAACTGCCAGAGCCTGACAACATGCGTACTAAGGACAGACACTTCAACGGGGTTTCTCTTGAACATTACTCATGTTCCCATGGATAAGTCACTAGTGATAGCAATACACAGACTGATTGGAACAGTTACCTGCGATGAGTTTGGTGGCCTACAATTTATTCTCCAAAGCAATTTACTGCCTGGTATGAACTGCACTGTGTCTTGAACTTCTGGCATATCATCAGCCTCATCATTTTCAGATTTAATAACATCTTCACTCTGAAACAGAGATAATGCTTAGCAGGGGAACAAAGGGAAATTGGACAGTTTCATCTAGGATTCTATGCTAACTGTTGAAGAATATGTTCAAATTTGACATATTAAACAGTACCCTGCACTTCTGCCTCACCCCTCATTTTTGCTTTTCCTCACTCTGTATACTGTTCCTCTCGTTTATATCTTAGCGTCTTGCTCCTGATATCTTTGAATAGTCTCCCATCACCTATGTACAACTTGAATGTCTGTTTAAAAAAATTAATAATAGTAAATTAATGTATTTCAGAAATATTTTCTCTAGCTTCCCTTCTATCCCATGCCATAGCTTAATTTCACCTAACTCGACTATTACTTCTTCAGGTTGAAACATGCCAAGACTGCAATTTAAACCAGTTCCCATAATGGCCTAAGAAAGGTAAACAGGGCATGCCTGCTCTTGGATATTGCTTCATCATTTGCAAAAGATTTGGATGTGCGATTAAAAAAAAAAAATACAGATATGCACTTGTTTCAGTCTGATTTCCTATGATCCAGATTCTTATAACTATTATCACTGCCAACTTTCTTACTATGAAGACTGTGTACTTAAGTTTATAAATACAGTGTCTTTCCTTCCAAGTTCCTTTGTTATTAGAGGCACTGCTGTAATGCATATATAAAATCAAATGCAGTATTCTTCAGGAGGCTGCTCTCAGAATCTGAGAGAATCTGACTGTTGTAGGACACAGACAGCTACATTGCAGAATTTCAGAGGATTTCACCATGAGAAACTATTTAAAACCACAACAATCAGAAGAGAAGTTCGATACTATCACTCTAGGATGTTATTGCTTCACAGTTCTACCTCCTCTCACTCCCACCTCCTTCCTATTTTCTTTCTGCCTCTTCTGACAGGGCTCATTTATTTTATTCAAAAATACCTTATTAAGTTAAACAGGGCCTGTTTTATACACTGGAAAACAGCTCCATATGGTTAAGAGTCTAATTTCAATCATTTGGTTTGAGTATTCATTATTTAAAAAGACTCTTTTAGACTACGTTCTATGTCAACATCTGGTTTACTGTTAGACAGTTCCCCATCTAAATATAGATTCAACAGGAAGGAAGGAAAGAAAGAGTTGATTTTCATAAGATGAACAGAATCTTATTATTTAAAAAAAAAGAAAAAAAAAAAAAAGAGTCAAAACATAAGCCTGCACCATGACGGAATCCCGAGCCAAAAGCAAAGCTGTTGTTGCTCTAGATTCTTTTGATGTGAATACTTTTTAAAAGAAGTTTGAGTCTCTTAACATTAAGAGTGATTAGCTTCTGTTTAATTCATCATTTTCAATGAGCAACCAGGGTCTGCGGGACCCTGTTGATATCAGGAAATCCAGTAGTCCTCTGCTGCATCATACAACGTTTTGCATTTTGCATATTACACTGAGGCTCTGGTGGTAATTTACCTGACACTGCTTACGTGTGATGAAGAAACCCTGCATGTTTCCAGACCCCTTTGTTGTCAAAGCTGTCTACATCATAAATTCTGAAAGGCTGCATCATCAAAAAGCATAACTGACTTTAAAAACATGTGCTTTTTAAAATTTAGTTTTTAATGCCCAAATCCTCATATTTTTACATCTGGAGTTGGCAGTAGAGCCACTTTCCTCATTCAAGGACTGGACGGACTGGACAACATCAGCTTGGGGTTGATATTTGATGACTTCTCTTTGACAAACCTCTAGTAAATGCCATTTCTATAAGCTCTCTTCAATACGAGCAGCTCACACTAAAGTCTGTCTACCCAAGTTCAAAGTGCAATGCCTGCTCATGGGATTAACACTGCTCACCTCTGAACCCCACCGAAAGATGGACTGTTTTAACCCTCCACTCATCACTGTTTCTGACCATTTCTGTAAAGAAGATGTTTTCCTTTCATTTCTCATATTTCAGTATCTTTTCTCCCTAAAGAATCCTTAACCTTACCGGCTTCGGTTTCTTCTGCTCACCACCTCTCTTTTCATTCTTTTTGTAAGTCTCGTACGTAGTGGGATCAGTGCACCATAAGCATTCTGTCCACTTGCCATAGATCACGCACAGCTTCTTTCTGCTGCAGAGAAAGCAAAGGAGACTTAGCTTTTGCTTCTTATAAGTCTTCTAAGCCAAGTCATGCAGATTCTGATCTATATTAAATACCCAGCTCCCTACTTTGTTGTATTTTATGCTTCTTTTCAGATTTCTTGGAAGTCAAATATTTGATAATGCAAAGAAAAGGTTTCAGCTTATTCCAGTCTTCCTGGCATTCAGTCCTGCAGAACGCATCTTCATGACTTAAAACGCATGATTTTGCCACTGTTAACATGAGCGTGGGTGCAATAAAGCCAATAGTTTACAACACAGAATCACAAAACAGGTTTGGGTTTGATTAAAAAATTTCCAATAACCATATTCTCATTATTTTAAACTGAAGACCGGAATTGTGACTGTACAACAGTGAAATCAGTTGAGACTACTCTGCATTTTCCCTGGCTACCTTTATTTCCAAAGACTGGACTGGAGACTTTTTCTAGTAACGCTTAAAAAGATCATCCTAGAATCAAGACGTTTAATACTGGCACAGAGAAGAGAAATGGGTCACCAACTGCTACCAACTTTGCAGTCACTATGCCAGCACTAAAGAAATGACACAGTGCTCAGAAATGGAGAGGCCAAGAGGCTTTTATGACTTACTTTTTGTCCTGAATGTATCCCTCTACTCTGTGAAGCTCTTTCCCAAACAGTCCACACGGTTTAAAGTTAAGGACACATTTATCTCCAGTACTGTAGAGGAAATAAGTACATACTTAAAGAAGCAAGCCCCTAAATACATCAGTAAGTTTACTTTTTTACCTTATTTAGCTTTTTCATATAGTTACAATTAGCTGGGGGGTAGTTATTTGTATAATTATTTTTCTTTAACTATGGTTCATTATCTGACCAGAGCATTAAAAGAGACACACAAATTTCGAAGTTCCACAAAAAGGACAAAAAAGAAATCAATGTGCATATGAAAACAGCAGCCTGTGAAAGCCAGCTGAAAACACGACCATACTTTTGAGTTTCATGTATACCTACAATTTACCAAAAGTACTAGTAATAAAATGGAATGCAGTCTTGCATACTACTTAACTCATGATTAACACACCGCATTTCAGATGAGTATCTATTTACAGCTAACTGTAATGAGAAATAACTTTTACAAGTGACCTAGGCAGGAAAACCTAGTTAAGTGCATTCAAAAGTTACCTCTAAACTGCATATCAAAAATTCTGAACTAAACATTTTACAAACATAAAGCAGCATTATATTTCAGCACCTTCCTTGCATTGAGATGTACAAATATGTAAATAATCTCCCCTGGTGAGGTATTAAGCCAAGTTTCTATGCCAAGCACAAAGTATACAGAGACCATCCTGGGTCTTTTGTGCCAATGAAAGAGACAGGACTGTAGATTTGATGCTATGAGAAGTATCAAAACAGCAGCCCTGCTGGATTAAAGCTCCCACTTATTGACAGAAAAACATGTGCAGAACTAATACAGTTTTCACAAAATTCTCTCCCTCATCATTATAGAAGGTAATTTATTTTATATAAGGTAAAAAGCTTTTATATAGGCAGTTGGCAGAGCAATTAACATGCTCTAGGTTCGCATTATCCTACTCTGCAGTCAGTTGTCTGTGCTGTACCCTTAAATTAAGACATTCTCTGTTTTCAAAACTAAAAAGACAGCCAAATCACAATCAATATGATGAAGGCCGATGGCAAGCCTCCAATTATTCCATTTAATGGTTCTGGAGTTAAATTTAATTTCTGTTCTCTGTCAAAAGGGTTGAATTTGAATGAGTAACTCACAAATGTAAAATCTTTGTACCCCATAAGCCATCTAGCCCTGTGCCTTTTCACTACGATATTAAGCCCAGTCCAACAAATAGTATGAATTTCTCAGAAAAAAAAGAAAGAAAGAAGAATTAAAAAAAAAAAAAGACAGGACTTTGGCCCTACAAAACAAGGTTTCCTGTGTAATCTTGAAAAAAATCAAAACTCTCCGCTTTGTAACAAAAGTGACTGTGCACCAGTCCCTATAAGCCAACCCTCAGTTTCATGATTAGTATTACCTGTGATTTACAATTTCTACCGTTCCGTATTGTTCTAACCACAGTTTACCAATAATTACATTATGTACACAACAGGTTGGATTTGTCCACGTGTAAGCTTCATTATGTCTGTAAAGAAAATAGAGAAGTACATCATTTTCTCGAGTTTGAGATGGAATGTAAGCCTGTTTTCAATTCTGTTCACGGCAAGGCAAAATATTTAGCACTCCTGTGAACAGCCAGCAGTTAGCTTCAAAACAGAAAAGAAACAGACTTTTCTTTATACGCCAACAATGTGTTGTATCTAAACATTAGTGCAAGTTAATGAAGTGATATTCCCTTTATTTTTCTTCCTTGTCATGGAGTTGAAATAGTAAGTTTTACAGTTGCTGTGCTTTTGATTGCAAATTCCAGTCCAACATAAACAGTCGTCCAGGAATCCAGCTTTTCCATTCGCACTTTTAAAGTTGTATGTGATAAAACATAATACTCACAGGAGAACCAGACTGACAAAATAACTCCTAATAGCATCTTCTATTCAACTACTGCAGCAGCACTGCAAACTTCTTCCTAAAGCCTCTCTCGTAAACCTCTATCATAATCTAGAGAGTACCTTTTTGTGATAAAAAAGCACTGAACATCAATATCTGAGTCTTCCCGCAGAGAGGTTAGTCACTACCAGTTCTGACAAAGGTTTGATATGAAGACACTCCTCCTCGAGGGCTGGTCAGACTAACCCACTTAAACAACTTTTTATTTTACAAACATGGGGTGGTAAAGGCTTTTGAACCTGAAGAAACAGAACAGGATCCTCTTTGTAACAAATGCCTTGTACTTCTAAGTATGTACTTCCACTAAGTATGGAAAGAACACTCCTATTTGACGTTTCCAACCGGTCTGTCATTTTCCAGTACAGAACAAAACCAGATCATTGAAGTCTGACTGTTTGCTACAGCAAATTGTCTTCAAGCATACTTTAGAACCATGACTACTCTTCAAGTGGGGAAAAAAAATATCAAAACCCCCCAAATATATCCCACCAGCCTTAGCACACGTTTTTATTCATAAACTACTTGACACCAAAAGCTGTATAGCATAAAACAAAACACAAGACACTTATGGGCAGTGCTGATAAATTGAAACACTTATTTGTGCTGAAGAAGTGAGAAAGAAGTGTGTTTTCTAATGCATGTTTTGAAAACACAGTCATGGTTAACACAAATGCAGTACTTAACACTGACTTGCAATTCTGCTTCCTAAACAGTTACTTGTTCACTCAGGCCCTGAGCAGTTCTCAAACTACTCAGACCAAGAGAATGGTATGAATCACACCACCGAGAGGCTTCACATTTTATTTCAACTTCTGTTGCTAACTTGAAGCAATTATTTAAAATAAATGCTTTAACCATTTATAGTCCAGTTTAAATCTGTGCCTTGTAATTTGATTAGGCAGAGCAAGAATTTTCATAGTCTTCTAAATAAAGGCTCTCTCCAGCAACAAACTTTGTTTTTGTCATGTCTGCATTCCACGCTCACATTCATAGTTCCTTCTACATTCAGAAGAAATTTCTTCTATTTTCATCATTATCCAAGACCAGTTCATACTTTTATAAGCTTTGGAAGATTAGATGCCAGCAGCTCAACAAATAAACTATACTTTCAAAAGAAGCTACAGGAGAAGTCAATGCTTGATACGGCAGGCAAGTTGACTTCTTATTGAAACCAAATGTCAAGAAGTTTCATAAGTAGATATTTCAAAACAACCTCAAAGTTAGGCCTGAGGAAAGCTTTTATAAAAGCACCTTTAAGCGTTCAATTGCAGAATGCTTTTTCAATAACTATTATCTAGCCCATGCTTGTGTCCACCTTGGGAAAGCTTGAGAGTCTTTGTGCCACCAGGGCACAAACCAACTTCGGGAAAGTCGCGTAAATTATGAGACATACGCAATTAGAGACAAGCCTAGGAGTAATCTGGAGAGGCATCCTTCATTTTAATAGGAAGGTGATCATACGCAGGAAGCGTTAAATAGGTGACAAACCAATCCTGGCAAGTTTCTCATGTTCCCTTATCACACAGAACAGCTATTCTGAAGACCCAGTTCTTTCCACACAAACCTATGTGCACAAACAAACAAAACCAACAACAATATTAAAAAGCAAGACGAGCTTGAATAGCCTGGTAATAGAATTTTATCTCTCTCTAAATTTTACACACCTTCACAGAACTAGCCTTCAGTAGCATCCAGTTTTTAAGAAATGCTAATTTTCATAGTGGAAAAACTGGGTCAAATTGCTACAGCTATACAAGCATGGCATAACTTAAAAAAACAGAGCCCTGAAATTAAGCAGTGAAAATGGACTTGTAAATAAACTCTTACAACCTCATCAACAAGAGGTTTTTAGATAGTCACCTAGGAAGAGTCGATAGGATGATTACCACGTAGCTTTTTATTTGAGTAAATGGTAAGGAGATCAACATAGAAAGGTATTTATTTCTCATACTCACTTCAGAAGCTCCAAAGAAATTGTTCCCCGAGGCTCCGCTTCTATACAAAGTCCTTATTGAGGCCTTCAGAATAAAATGCACTAATAGGTGGGTGGTGGCTGACTTGCTCAGATATAAACCTAAATCCTAAATCCTCCCTAGCAACAACGAAAAAGAGCATTAAACAGTAAATATTTTTTTTAAATGTTACAAGAGAGAGTTACTTGATACTTTAAAAAAGTTTGAAGGATTTTTAGATTAAACTGAAGGTGAGACTTCTCCATTTCTAGTCCCATGACACATTTACAATGCATGAAATAAAAGGTGTTGAGTACAATTTCTTTCCTCTTCATACCCCAAACCAACCCACATTCAAACACCTAAATAACTTTCTGGACTATGAAGAAGTTTCAATGAAGTAACTCTTGAAAATACTGAAACTCTTTGGGCAGCAGCAGCAGGTCCGACTGAAAATTCTGTTCTCCGCTGCATACGTATTACCCATTTATGGGTGGAAGTCCTTCAGACTAACTCCTCTATCTGACTTGATCAGTAAAACACTATTTAAATTAATTAACAGTCTCTGGTCAGGAAATGTCTTTGGTAGAAGAACACAGGCGAATTGTTTTCTGAATAATTCAAAGAATACTCTGCCTAAACCTAGACATAAAATTATTAGCTTTTATAACATCTTCTCAAAGATTTTGAGGCAGTTTGGGGAAAAGAATTTTAGCTACAGTCAGAAATATATTTTAGTAGATTTTTATTTATTTCACTGAATAAACAATCAAACTTGTATGAGAGTCTGCTAACTCAAGAACACAAACAGCCCCAGCTCCCAATTTAAAGTAATTACCTGGTTAATTCATAGGTTTCTCCTAACAGTGGGTTAAATGGTTTGCCAGTTCTCTCCCACTGAGAAGCTACAGCAGAAACTGCAAAAGCAGCTACAGCCTATAATCAAATTAAGAACACATTGTTATGAGAAAAGTACATTAAAATTCTGAGTTTAATATATTATATTTGTTGCACATTACAGTATTTCATCATTCTTCCAAAAAGAAGGCGCCATATATTCAACCAGTTTTGGAGAAGAAAAGAGTGATAAAGCTTGTCTCCATCACAATTTTTCATCCAGTAACTTAAAAATCACAGAGCCACTCAACTAATCAATTTAGGGTGACTTAAAGCCAAGATCTCATCTTCACAACACATAAAACCACAAAAAAAGATTCACAGTTGAAGCAGTCCTGAAAAGGTTTAGAGCTTTGGGCATCATCACTTGTGGCACTCTCCTGCACTAGACCTTTGGCTCAAACTCTGCACAGCATCAAGTGTGAAAGCATCACAAATATCTGATAGAGACACATTGAAACAAGAAACTTGTCTAGACAGACAAATACAGGCATTCTTATGATAACCCCAGAGAAAGAAATACACTCAAGTGAGAAACTGTCTTAAAATGAAAGGCTCTGGGAGAGAAGAAGTTCTTCTGAACTAACCAGATAGTGGTAGCTGTTAGTTACCTGCATCCTTTCTAGGGGGTCTGCATGACTACAAGCCTTATTAATGAGGTATATATGCTCCATATATTCTGTTATCCGTTGAAGGAAACTCAATGGCTCATTGAAGACAATAGGCATCGTAATCTTAGACAGCTCCTAAGTAATAAAAGGATAAGTTAATTTCTTGAACACAGCACTAAAAAAAAAAAAAAACACAACCTTAAAAACTAACAACAAGAATTTTGAAAATAAGTTGTGGGTTAGTTTATCTGTAGCATTCTTCAAAAGACATTTGGCAAGCCTACAGTAGACATCTAAGTGCTACAGCTGAAAGGGGCTAGAAGCACTGCAGAAGTCCACTAGCAATCTGAAAGAGTAAACAACTTCAAAAATTGATCCAGCTAACCCATTAAATTCAAGAAAAATGTTACCTTCTATTCTGTGGTCTACATAAAACAGAAGAGGTTAAAATTTCCATAGATAGCAGCAATAACATGCCAACCAGCTCATTACTGATATTTAAGTACCACGCATTCCTTTGAAATCCTCACGTACCTATTTGCATAAAATCTAACTATTTTCCTGCAGTAACCACAAATTATTTTTTAAAAGGAACAGTTACATAAAGAATAGGATTGGAATTGCTCTAACAAATTTTAGTGGCTTTATTTAAGCAACATGTTATTTGTGTTAGAATGTTTCTCATTTTGCATTTGGATACAAGACAGACATGAAGTTCACACAGAAATTTCCAGTTCCCCAGGTCTTCTACTATATCCAAGCGAATCTGGCTGTTTAATTAAAAAGCTGCACTCATGAGTGAGCAATAAAACATCATTTAAGTGCTTAAAACAAAGTGGAAAAGAGAATGTTACCAGATGAAGTTAATGCAATGTTTTCCACGCATTGTCACAGGCAGCAAGGAAGAAAAAAGTTACCCCTGACTTAAATTGAATTGGTCCAAGCAAAGAATTCTAGTAGATAGGTCACTCATCCTAACAAAAGGAGTTCTGACAGCGCAGCTGTATCTCCTAGATGACATAATTTAAGTTAGCAGAAGGGCTCACTGACTTGTCTGGTGCATTCACAAAGGACTGTACTGGCAGACCTAGATTAGATATGAATGTAAATTGCCTAATGCTTCTGAAAAGCAGCTATGGCAGCAATGCCCTCCAGTGTAGAAGATAATTTTCATTCCTAATAAGAATGAAGTAATCAAACGTGTAACTGAATCCTTAAAGGACTAGAAGAAAACAGCAGTGATGGCCATTAACAATGCAAGCATCGGGATCCTTTAACAACACAGACCAATGTAAAGGTCTCTGTTTCTGAGTCCAAGAATAAGTCTTGTGACCCAATTACAACACACCATTAATACCCCAAGCCTACACTGGGCTCTCTAAGAAACTCTAACAGATCCCAAACTTTTCTATCCCTTCAATCAGATGAAAGCAAATATTTTTTTTTGGCACAAACTGCTGAAATTATGGAAGCAGGGTTAAAAAAAAAACACACACGCAAAAAAAAAACCCACACCAAAATAAAGCCCTAAATCACATTTTGCTAAGTAAAGAACAGAAAAAAAAAAACCCAGAGAAGAGAGCATTGTGTTAATCAAACCATATCTGACTATATCTTTAACAGCTTTAGCGTAGTTCTTATAGGACAGCATTAGAAGTGCCAATCCACGTGCTCCCATAGCTAAAGCAAGTGAAAAAATAGTACCATTACTAACTGGATGTTGAGATTTAGAGAGCTGCAGTTTAAGATTATGTTCCCTACAGGGAAGAAAAAAAAAAGGCAAAATGCACCAGGTATTATTCTGTGTCTTAAGATTTAAGCAATAAAATTAACCAGTTGAAGTCAGGAGACCTAACATCAGCATATTTCATCCAAGCTAACTTACCAGTCCGATGCATTTTTTTAATATGCTCCACACACTAAAATCACTTCTAGAAAACATTGGGGCAGGTAATGATGTCCTGTAATTGGAAATAAACAACCATCATTATCAGCCCCTTAAACAACAAGACATTTTCATTTGTAGGTATTGAAGTAATTTATAAAGGAAGCAAAGCATTAACCTAGAGTTGACAGAGGAAGCAGACAAGTGAAATGTCTTTTCAGTTCCAGAGAATTAACCTTTTCCAACGAGAACAGCAATACCCCAAAAGATAATGAGCCAGCACACACTCACTTCTCATTCACTCTGAAGTACTATGTGTTTACCTGTGTTTCTTAATTCCATTTTCTTGGATCTCTGTCTCTCCGTTATGCTCTCCACTCCTCTTGCTTTGGTGCGGATCTAGATCAAGCATTTCTGCAACTTTATGATTTGCTTCTGAAAAATCTCCTGAAGAATTGTCAGAATCAAAGCCTGTATGAAAACCGTAAGTCAATAGTTTTCTTAGAAGCCTTATTATGCCACAGAGTGCCACTCACATCTTGTAATTCTCACAGCATAAGCACACTTATACAAGGTTATTTTACTTTAAAGAATATCCGAGTGAAAACCCTTTATTAAGTGACCTAATTTCAAAGAGTATTTAGAGCCAAGTATTGCATTAGAATCAAGCATTCTCAACTAATTTTTCACACTGCTGAATACAAAACCAATTTAGAATCTTGTAAATTCTTCAGTAGCTTCTAATCAGATTAGTTGTATTGTCTCTTCTTCAGAGCTGCAGTGCGATTACAGTAATTTTGTTCAGTTATGCAGTTTTCCTCAAAGACCTTAAAACATTTAACTTAGCTTACTTATACTGCTAATAGGCAAGGAGCGGAAAAAAAAAGAGAAAATGGCCATTTCACAACCCGGCAGCAAACATCCAGACTACTAGCGCAACAGAAATGTAGGCTACCTCACTTCTTTTTGCCATCTACGTGTGCAAACCATATAACGCTTCCCTGATGGTTACAGCAAGAACCTGTGGACACCAAGATGAATCATCCCCTGAGCTCTACAAGCAACCCAAAGCATGACTTACCGTAAGCGGCTCCACTTCCTATGACCCAATTCCATCCACTTGGGTAGATAACTACTGGAAACACCGTTGTAACTAAATGCCAGCACCCCCAATAACAACATGCTTTGAACAGCTTTAACCATAAAAAAAAAAAGTTAAACCAACAGGAATCTACAGGAACACAAGCTTCTGTAATCAAGCGGCCTTAAGTACAAGCTGGGCTAACCAACAATCCAAGATTTTAGTCTAATGATTTTATTTTGAAGTCACACTACTTCTCCCACACACACTTAGAAAAACGACACTTTATTTTTGCATATGCCTTTAAATAAGAAAACTGTAAGAAACATTTTATGTATATACACACACACTTGATCAGTATCAACAGCAACAGGCCTCTTGTCAATGCTGCTACACAGACTGACTGCAGCAACAAAACAATTGGTAACAACAAATAAGGATCAGTTGTAGCGTCAATACACAGCACCCTGAAACTAGGCATTAATTCACAACTGTCCCAGTATCACAACAGAAAGCACTGCTGACCATTCAGTGTAATAACGGAATATTTTTCCTGAAAGTAATTCAAAGACCATTAAGTCCTTTCTGAGTGCCACAAGGATCAATTCTTCATCAAGAACCACAAGACGACTAGTTTCCAGCTTCCAATTAAGAGTCAGAATCCAAAATCAACATGAAAACATGTCTTGCCACAGTTTGAAGGAATACACTAACATCATTTTTGTATTCCTTTCACTGCAGCTATCACAACCTGGGCAACCGCTTGTCGTTGTGCTGACAGTTACCATCACAGTCAGCTACAGCCTATTCCAAAGTCCAGCTGTGGGTACAGAAAGATTCCAAAGCATTACCAAGCATGTAAAGACTCTAACAGAGTAAAGAAATCAGTTTCGACAAAGGTTATTTCAATTTTAAATGGAGTAAAATGTTGTGAACCTCTGTCATTAACTTTTTAAAAATAGAGAGTATCTATCATAAGTAGTACTTCAACTTTTCTTTTTGTTAACATCACCAACAGGGCGCTTTTACTTTATCTGAGCAATTCACGCAAGGCACACGTTCAGCTGCATTTTTTGCAGGGATCAAGACCATGACAGTAACATTCAAAACTGCAGAAGGAAGTACCACCGATATGATCTTACTTGGTAAACAGCAGGTGTAACGGGTGATGTCATGTATTAAACCATCTCCTACATTTTGATGTCACAAGCATGTAATTATACAGCAATAGCCACACCTTAGCAGGTCTTAGTACTTAATTGGAAAGTAGGATAGTCATATATATATATATTCAGGTCATTAAAATGAAGACTACCCTGAAACACTTGTCTTAAAAAAACACATGCCTATGTTCAGTTAACCCACAATAAAATATTTATCATTTAAAAACGGCATTTCTACTCACATATTAGCTTTTTTTGGAACCTGTTACAGTACAAGGAGACGGAAAAGCCAAGTACTGTAGGGCACAACGCAATGATTTTTATTAGTTTGACTAATAAAGTTGGTAAAAACAGATGAGGTTTCAGGTACACGTGCCCTCAGCCAGAAAGCTGATCAAGCGCACACAACGTGAGGAACAGCATCACATTTAATGGGCACTTCAATGAGATAAACACACCTGAATGTAAAAGTAAAGCTTCGTAACAGGAATAGTCATCTGGCTTATAGGGGAAT
This sequence comes from Charadrius vociferus, assembly GCF_000708025.1. Lineage (NCBI taxonomy): Eukaryota > Metazoa > Chordata > Aves > Charadriiformes > Charadriidae > Charadrius > Charadrius vociferus. The sequence goes on from NW_009661368.1 coordinate 7,513,264, forward strand.
AGTTACGAAAATGTGACTGGAATTACAGTCTTTACATTGTACCTGAAACCTTGCAAATCCTATCAACTGTTCATTGTTTTTATGCACACTAGTTTCTTTCTCCATGATTCAGGATTGTTTTGCCCTGTTCCAATACAGCACAATGGGAATTTGGATTCAAGGATATATATTATTTATGGACAATATGTCATTAGTAAGTAAATAAATGCCAATTCAAACAAGTGTCTTGGATACAAACAACAAAAATTAAATCCCTGCTCCAGAAAAATAAGATAATCAGAAGTGTAAAGTCAGCTTTATTAGAGTGCCTCTCCTCCTAATTGCTTTTAAAAAAGGCAAAAAAAACCAATAAACCAACAAACTAGGGTACACTGCTAGATAATCACTAGACTTTCAACCCTAAGTATCAGCTGGCTTGTCTACTGCAAGTCCATTGAGAAAGTTTTTAAAGCCATTCTCAATGAAGTAACAAGTATTGTAGTTCTGTGAAAAACTATCCAGAGAACATTCTTCACAGAGGAAGTACTTATCTGGAATAAAAACAGTTTACTGAAATGATTTGTTGTAGTTTTTCTAAGTTTCAACAGGAGTCTTCTCCAGCTGCCATTAAAGCCTTGAACTTGCAAAACTCAGCAGATAAGTTTTACTTACAGGACAGTTTTTACAGTGAAGAGCCACTTGGAGGGAGGATTAAAATAAGGATTTAAAAGGGGGATAGGGGACCACACACAGAAATAAAATGTCAAGAATTAGCTTAATTAAAAGTCCGAACTTAAATGTGTTAAGGGTGAAACAAAAGCTTTTTAAAAGTCTTACATTTTCAATTCAAATACTTAAGTTGGGTGCCAACATTAACCTATTTCAAGAGTTTAAAGAAAAGTGACTTGCCAGTAACTCTAGTTTTCTTAGCCTTCTTCTTCCACATCCTGCAAATGACACGAGTCCACTCAGACTACTCTACACATCCACCTACGAGGGAGCAGAGAGGCACACTGTTCTATGAGTCATGTACAAAGACACGAGACCGCCCCTTTCATACAGTCAGCAACTTCCTTAAATACTAACTAAGCCTTGTCACTCATACAGAAAGGGAATCAAAATAGCATAGTACTGAGAATCTTCAGATCTAAAAGGGGCATAAGGAATAGGGATAAATATGCTGGAAGTGCAGACAGCAAGTGAAGTGAGAGGCAATTTTCTCTTTATCAGAAATAACCATTCTCCACTTTTCAAAACAAATCAACACACAGTTGTACGGTGCTGCTCCGGGAGGAGGCAGGCTGGCCTTGCACATCATCTGCAATACTTAAAACATTATGGCAGAATCCACTGATTCAGTTTGATCCAGACATTATGAAAATACATAAATTTGGCAGCAGATACCTCACTTCTTCCTCCCCAAGTGAAATCAATAGTTTACAGTGAACAACAGCCAGGCAATAGGAAACAGAAGGGCAATTCTCCTCACAAATACACCAGGCTGGATTAACCTCATGGGCACAGAATAGATTTCCATGGAACTGCAGGTTAATATTTAAAAAGCAAAACTAAACTATTTATGTTTGTCAAAAATAAATTACCCTGTAACTACCCAAGCATTTTCCTGTGCTGGGACAATCCTTTCACAAAACACTTTGGCAAATAGACATCTGACAGAATTAACGAAGGATACAGTTCTGACAAGCAGAACCTGATGGCATACAGTCTTTAACAAGTCTGCGATAAGATTAACAAACCCGAGGTGACACAGGCTAAAGGCAAATGATCAAAGCTATATGCTCCCTGGCTCACATAAAATTTCAAAGACTCTGAAATTCATCAAAGGATTGACCACTTTACCTGATCCAGTCTCAGAGAACACCACCTCCTGTACTTGAGAGAAAGCAGATTCTGCTCTGCCAAGAATTAACTGAGACCACAGGTAACACTTCCATGAGATTCCCAAGGGGAGTGAGTACTCACTCATGATGTCAAATGGCCAACTAATCAGCAATGCTAATAACCTCTGAATGCAAAGAAACTTCTCTCCATGGAAACTCTTCACTGGTCACCAACTTGATTCATCACCTGTGTAACACAGTCCATCCTGCACGTTTACAAGTGTAATCATCATCCACTCAGGGTGAAACCATCCGCCAGGAGGATGATTCCCAACCACACAGCATGCAATTCCATCACATGAGCATGTCTTTTGGATGTGATGGGGACAGTGTCAGAAGCAGGAAATTTCTCAGCCAAAGAGATGAAATCCACCACAACAAAAACCAGGGGTCTTTTTAGGATAGATTCACATCCTAGAATTGGACGTCATCAATTAATAACTACAGAAAAGCTGTGGCCTCCTCCAGGAGTGAACTCATAGCATCTTAAAGGAGGCAGCATACTACTTGGGCTGCTGCTGAGACTGCTGCAGAATTCTAAAGCATATCTCCCCCCAGAGGTCAAAGGCTCTACTAAGCCCGGTTTGCTTAAAACCACAAACCACAGTACCCAATTACTAAAATCAGTGAACTTGTGGAAACACACTGCAGCTCCCTCTGGGGGAACCAGGGCCCAGGGCTGTGGGAGAACCAGAGAAGACAAGCACGGTGTACACACTGTTTTCATCTCAATATGGAGCTAAGACACAGCCGGAGAATGTGCTTGTTCCTGGTAGCCATGCTCCAATGCTAGACTTGGAGCAAAACAAGCACATGTCTAAAGGTGGCTTCTGCCCATCTACTGATCCGACCTAAAGGAAGGAGAGTATCCTTGGAAAGAACAGAATGAGGAGTCTGCCAAGGGCATTTCATTTTTTTTAATCAAAATCCAGAACCCCAAATCCTGAAGTTTTCACCGTGGAACCCGAAAGCTCACCTTGGCTCAGAAAGGAATTTGATTCTGAACTTGATCTCCTGGGAGTACTGGGTCTACACCTACCATGTCCAGACCATCCAAAAACTAAGAGATAGGCAGGCTCCATCAGGACCCATTAGAACCTTAAAAATTCAGCAAAGCATCATCCAAAAGCTACACAGTCCATGGTGCTAACAGGAGCAAAGAGTTGCTACGGGCATCAGCTGTTTCGGAACATGAATGCAGAAAGACCTATTTACAGTTGTTCTTAGCATCACATTTATGTATAACTTGGACAAGACACAGCTGCAAAGAACTAGGTGTAGATTTCACTAGGTTCGTGCAAGTAATCTATCAAACTGTCAGCATCTTCTAAAGCATCTAGCTGGAGAAAGAGATTGAACACCCATCTTAAGAAAGAATCTGAAAGAAACTATTCCAAACTTAGCGCTCTGCTTACACCAAGTACCTGTGGGACACGCTCCAAGGCAACGTATATAATGGAAACAAGTTCAACCTCTTTCAGTTCCTGGAACGGCTGCTGCAGACCAAACACCCTCCCTCAGAAGAGGGCTGTGCTGAGACCCTATAAAGACAATGGATCTTCTTTTGCTTAAAAACTTCTCTCCTGCCATCACATTCCTCCCTGTGGAAGAATAAGATTAGCACGGGACAAGGAGTGTTCACAGAACTGATGCACAACATCCCACTTCTGATCAGAGCCAGCCAGGACTGCGAGGTATAAGAACATCTCATGCACAATCACTCAGAAGTCATTTCCACCTCGAGAACTTGCAGGGAGAAACAACCTTTTGAGGTTGAGGAAAGCGGAAAAAGAAAAGGAAAGGGGACAAAACCAGTGTGTTCAAACGCAGATGACTCAAAAACACTGAGGTCTGTGTATTTCTGCAGCAAAGGAATGCATCAACATCAAATCTGTGTAACACAGACCTCATACTTAGAGGCATATTTCTGTTCACCTTTCTCAGTGTGTGTGTATGTGGGAAATCTAGTTCATCTATGGCCATGGTCCTGAGTTCTTGGAATTGAAAGATTACTAAAGACATACAGGAACAATCCACTATGTTTTCAAGGCTTTTATGGTACAATTTGATTTCACAGATGAATTTAGAGTACTAGTGCCTATTACTCCTAGCTAGCACGAATGCAATCCAAACTTCCTTCTCTTCTCCATGACATAATTGTGACAAGTCCTATACAGCCCACTGTCAGTCATGTTGCTTCACCGAGGCCCCTCTGTTTACTCCTTATATGAATTTCCAGCCAACCATGTCTAAGTCTACTTTACCCACTTGTATCTACTACCATGCTACTTCCATTCCCTCAGCTTTCACTCTTCCCATTATTCTCTTTTCATTCCCGTGACTCTACATTAAGCACTCTACACTCACCATTGCCAGCATTTCTCATTTCACCTCTATTACAGGATTTCTGAGGAGACATTTAAGTAGAAGGCTTTAATTTTGTTTGAGATCTTTGAAAGCGTTTTATTTCACCATTAAACCCATGTAAGGCTCTTATAAATAACCATTCATCCTTATTAGTTCAAAGAAAAGTACTATTTGATACACTACTCAAGTGTGCAGTGATTCATGTTTGCTTTTCTAGAAACAACACTGGATTGCAAAGACTTTTGGCTCCCTATCTGAAAGCATACTTTTACAGTAATTTGTTTCTGACTAGAAAAACATTTTCTACTTCAATTCTTCAGAATAAGTTTTCCATTAAAATAAATAAAATAACAATAAAAATAATCCGTGGAAGATATTTCACCTTGCAAACGGTGTTAAAAGCATTACTTCTCAAGCTGCTATTAAATTACCTGCATTTTACAGAAAATGAAAGGAAGACTTTGCCACTAAAGGACTGTTACAGTGATAAAATGATAGCCAGCACTAAGCTTTAATAAACAGCCCCTCATTTCCAAGTCTGAAGCTGAATTATAATTCTTCCTTTCTTCTTTTCAGAAAATAGCACTACAAGTTTTACCAACAGTGTTTTACTTTTTATTTATTTCTTAACAGCAATATGTTACTAACCCCTCACCACACACACGGGCAGTTAATAGCTTTATTTTTTTTGGCACTGTGCCCATCACTCACCCGTAACGGCATCATAAAACTCTTCTTCACTATTCATCCTTCAGTGCGAGATCTCTGTACAGCCAATCCAGCTTCCTCTAATGCATCGTTGAACTTGCTTTAGAGATTAAGTATCTGTGTGCTGTTGAAGTCTTCTTTTGCAAATACCCAGCTGCTTTAGATGATCTATTTGACAAGACAGGGAAACAGAATTAGCAACTTCCACATTTCTTATGTGCACAAACACGCACACCTGACAAATACTAATTCTCCCATTTCTTCCCATGGCAAAAGATGAATGCAGGAATCCATAAGTAAAGAGCCTTCATTGATACCAAAGTCATTCTCAATATAAATACTATCTACCACAAGAACAGCTGATGTACTGTGCCACACTTCTCTCTATATAAATACATCATATATGTTACTGTAAAATATACTTTATTTACTGCATGTTAAATTTCAGGCAAGTAGAGCTAGAAGGAGCAGAGAACTGAAGGAAGAAAAAGACAGCTGGCGAAACAAAAATTCTCCTTTGTCTTATCGCGTCCTTAACCAAGAAAGCTGGGAACAAGAAGGAGAACCTTATATCTCAAAATCTCACTGTTGCATAAAAATATTGGGCCTCATTGTGCATCATGCAGTCAGTATCTAGTGATCATTAGAGAAGTTTTGTCAGGCTACTGATATGAACTCTTGAAGAGACAACTGGAGATTTTTCCCTCTAGAGGGAGAGTGTAAAGAAACAACAAGCTTGTTCTCAGTAAAGCCAACTACACTGCAAATAACTTACAGAGTTATGAAGCATTCCAGCTCTACTTTACGGACAGACTAAATTAGATTTTTTCCAGATGGTTGGCAATGGTGTAACATAAACATTTTTACTTCACCCAATTTTTAGTCAAAGGAGAATAATGAGAAAATTTAGTTTGCACTCCTACAAATGTATATCAGGTACCAATGACGAGCCAAGTACACAATGATAAACGACAGCATGGCAATGCTATCGATATCTCATCCAGAACAACCTCAATCTGTCAGTCTCAATTTTTTATGATCCTTGAAGATCGCACTGCTTTTGTGACAGTAGTTTTTCCAGCGTAATTATAACTTGCACAATTCCATTCCAATTAAGAGAAACAAAGCCAGAAGCGCACTCTACTCCTAGCAAAAGAGCTTGCCATGTTTGAAGCCAATTCCTTCTCTCTTCCTCTCTGCAAGAAATCAAACTGCATGATTCCACCTATATCTTAAGTCCTTTTACCTCATTGCCCAAGATACAAGTTATTTGAATGTCTCACACACATAAAGTCCTTCCAATTTGCCATTCAGTAGGAGGAGCTACAATAGCCTACTTCAGAACTCATCTAAGTTAACTAATGCAGAGTTTGCCTTGAAGTGTCTGCCAAGGCCATGTATCTCAGTTTGTCACTTTTCCCTTAGGAACTCTCTATTTTGCTGGCCACTATAGGATTTTACATCAATCTCCGCATCATGGTGAGTATCTAAGCTTCCACATAATCTTCAGCAATTTCTTATTTACAAGTCCTCATCTCCACTAGGACAAAACTTTATGCAGCTGCTTCTCTTGACTGTTGCTACAGTGCTGTTGCAATTGCTCTCAGCTGGTTGATAATTTCCTTCCCTTTTACCCTCCCCGTGCTGTTCTGCAGTCGCAGACCTTTAAACCTTCTTGCTCATCAGCAACAAGTTTCTGACTCTTGTCAAAGTGCTGCGTTCTCCCAGGCAAGGATGCAACAGCTCAAAACATTAACAAGTCAGACATGTGTCCATGCAAGGCTGTCAGCCTGCACTCTGCTCGCGTGAGGCAAAGGGGCAGCAGCTTCGCTTCAAAAAGATACAGGCAGTTCAGGTCACTGGCAACCACGCCGCCGCGGATCCAAAGAAAGGGAGAAACCTCTTAACTAACAATTGGTGCAAGGATAGCAGCTAGCTCCCATTTCTGGGTGAACTAAACTAAACAGCAGAATCGATTACGTGGTTCTAGATCTGCACTGTAAGTACAAATCAGCGCAGCTATCCCTGTGTTATCTTCCCTAGCGGGAGCCAGGCCTTGACTGCGTAAACTACATAAATAAAGAAATAAATGCTTGTTCATACCAAAGCTACTGTCAGTCTTAGGGTTTCTCCAAACTTTCCAGCCCTACCAGCAATATATCTGGAAGCATCTCTTCCAAAGTCTCCAAATATGTCATATCTTTGCAGAAAATCTGTCCTTGAGGATGCAACTATGTAAACCTTTAAAGGGGGCAGAAAGAGGAATCCAAAGAAAACTACTGCTACAGAAAACAGGAAATCAACATCTCAGGACAACTGTTCATCCCAGAAGCCATTATCACCACGCTGGAATGACTCCACTAGTTTGCCAAAAAAGTTACATTAGAGGGCTTCTTTAACCCTCCAAGCTATTGTATCCTTGAGGATGCAAGACATTCATGGTTTCAATTATCCGCAAGTATTGCAACCTTCTAGCAAAACAGCAGCCAATATTTCCTGAAGGAAACTTGTGTCTGCACCAGATACAGCCCTCTAATGATCAGCACTACAATTCCCTGTTTTCCTTATCTTCCCCTGTTATGCTTAGTCTCTTTTTTTTATGTAAGCTCTTGCAGCAGGACTATGCTATTGTTGCATACAGCTGACATGGTGGGATGCTGTTCTGAGACAGCCTTATATCTATCTGCAACACATAAAAAAGAAAAAAAAGAGCCAGTTCAAAACCCACCCCCGTTCAGTTCAAATGCAAAGAACACACTTCCTCAGGGTCCCGATCCAAACACAGCCACGTCACACATCAGCTTGCAAGCTCCAGAGATGCTTCCTAATGGCAACTCCAGCATGCTATAGTCTTGTATAGAAGGCACCAAGGAATAAAAATTATGCCTTAAAAAACTGTCAGTTATCACACCATTAAGAGCCTTAAACAAGGTCATACAGATGAATGCCAGTTTCTCCTCTCCCCCCTCCTGCACAATAACAATTGTATTACAAAAGGACTTGTGAAGTGGAATTACATCACACAGCATGCGATTTCACTACAAAGACAATGAAGCTTTCCTATAAAAACACTCACCAAGTGCAAATGAATTAACTAGAATCAAAGACTTGAGTTAACTGAAATCAAGAGTTACGCTGTGCTCTCCTTCTGATAGGCACCTTATGCCACACCTTAAGCTCATTGTTATTTGAAAATGAAAGTTCAGTCAAATCCCTAGAAGTTACATACAAGCTTTCTATTACCTAAAAACCAAAATATTCATGGAAGTCACTTTAAATAATAGTCGCAAATTCTCCTAAGGTGCTAGGAGCATTTTTAAAAGGAGAAAGGAATATATTTTGCAGAGTTACACTAGGAATAACTTAACATTCATATTGCTTCTTTTACATTCTGTTATTTTATTTATCAATAATAATGCGAATTTGCATGTAGCTGAACACACAATGGTAACAGCATATAGCTTTCATAAGCCAAAAAGCTAGGATTAAGTATTTTCTCTTACTAAAAGCAACAGCAAAAAGTTACTTTCAACTAGGTTGAAATGCCAGAAGACAAAAACATCCTGTTTGCTTCATATTCAGCACTTGTAATCTGTATTTCCTCCTCCATGTCCATCATGTACCCAAAAGAATTCACTTACACACTAGCAACTCCAGTTAACAGCTTTTATCAAAACTGTCATTCAAGGAAGGGTACAATGCTCCCGCATCAGACAGACCTTCAGGAGCTCAGGACCAACTGCCATCCTGGAAAATCCTTCATAAAACACAAACATCGTATCATGTTCGCATCTTTTAGTCCTACAGTTTAGATGAAATGCAAAGCATATTTAGGTATTTCCTTACGTACACAGTGATCATCAGAAACACAACAAGCAGTTTTCCATACAAGACTTTACTCGCTCTTGGTTGTAGAGAACGCTATTTCAGCGATAAGGGTTTGCTGGTTTCCAGGTTAAAATAGTCTTGGTGGGCTTCGCCTTAACAGCCAGCGCTAATGGGCTGGGCGAGGGTACTCGAGGCACGGACACCCAGAGAGGTGCTTCGGCCCGAGGATTGCAGCCCAGCTGCATCGCCACATTTGTGACCAAAGAGGGACTGTTCATAACTAACAGGAAAAAGCTGGAAGTAGAGGCATCTTAAGAGAACTGGAAATTCATAACTTAATGATGGCAACACACCCCTGACCACAAGGAGCCCAGATTTTGTGGTTTATAAGATAAGCGTCAAAGCTCATTTATTTCCTCATATTTTAAGGCTATGGATTTGTATAATACTAATCAGATTTACTACGGGATTCATGTGCGTGAATAAGAACTGCCACATTTATTTTTATTTTTGTAATAGAATGATTTCCCCACAGGAGAGATGCTATTTTTGAAGCTCAAACTGAAAGACAACAGATAAAAAGATCCAAAAAGGTATAATACCCAGTACAACTTCATAATTGGTTGGTAAATCTGTACTGCAGGCTGTATTATCTTCTATTTTGCTCTGAGAAATTCTCCATACTAGGTAGTCCAGAATATTCACAATACAATTTTGCTCTTTGAAATTACATTTAAAGTGAGTGCCAAAGCAATTAATAGAAAACAAGAAAGTTTAATATAATTTATTGAAGCAAATCTTGAACAAGTTATTTGGGCGTATTCTAGTCACTTTGCTCATTTGCATGCCAATGCCTACAACACACAAAACCAGACTAGCAAGAGTTAAGCTAAGCATTGCATGTGAAGTCAAAAACTTACAAGAGCTTCTAATCAAAGGACAAACATTTCAGTTCCTCTGAAATAAGCTTTGCACCTTCGTGATGTTGTAAAGCCATCCACAAACAGGTTAAACAAGATATTATGCTGCCCAATAACACAATTTAGAAATGCAGATACCAATGCTGAAATAAGACTGTCATGTTGGTCCCATACAAGTAACCCCAAAACCTGATCAGGTGAGGGACAGAAATATAACTAACTACCAGTCACGTGGACGCAGTCTGTTTTGCACTTTCGTTATTGAGAGGTCTCAATGGTGCTGCACAACTCGTCAAAAGCAGGTTACTCACCAAACCTCCTTTAAATTACCACAGTTTACCAGAAAAGGTTAACACATTCCTGTATGACTGATGACCATGGACAGTCCTTTTCTTAAAGGACACAAGGATGTTTTGCAAAGGCAAAGGACGAAACAAAGCATGCAGTTGCAATAAATACTGTGAAAACACAAGAAAGTACCTGTATCACGTCCATAGCACGCCTTGAAACACATTCTGCGGAGAGGAGGGAATCACTAGGACTGACACACAGCTTTCCAGAAGTGCATCTGTCACAGAGAGAACTAACAAAGGGCTCTTCCTAAACATGCATGGCCCACGATGGTCACAAAACGTACTAAGACAGGTCCCGAGAGGCTCACTCAGGAGAAAACATGCTCCTCTCAGTGATCCTTATAGCCGTGATGCAGAGAATGTAACTGTTCATACCGCCTACGCTACAGTGACAGCTACGGTCCCATGACGAAGGAAGGACCAAAGTTGTACCGTACCTGTCAATCAGCTGGTTATGAATAATGTCAAACAAAGTGTTCTGTCAAGCACTGTGCTGAACTGTAACTTGACAGTAACTGGAACCAGGTGATCTGGCTCCTGGTGACACACTTTGCTTTCAAAAGTTTCACTCCGCACAGATACAGGGTCCCATACAAGCCCACAGTCCCCAGCAGCAGAAAGTACAGGGAACTCTGTTCCCGAGGTACAGGATCAATAAGATCAGTCCCAGACTTTGCACAGTTCCCACCTATTTTAAACCATTTCCTCCCACTTGAATTTATTTTTAAAACCAGGACAATAAAAATGCAAGACTTCACAAATCACTTTATAAAGTATCTAATTTGCTCAACGCGTTCTGTGACACACGTGTGAGCATCCATATGAGGAGAGATGCAGGCACTCCGGGTAAAGAGAGGTTCCGCCTTCATAGCTTCTCTCTGAAACCAAAGGTGCGGAGATCCAGCACCTACTGCGCAGTGGAAGGCTGCTCTGTGACACCCATACTCTCCGCACCTATATGCCAGATGAGGCTGTGGAGGTGACCTGTAATGGCTGTCCATAACATCATTTCATTTGCTTACAGCTCTACCAGGTATTAAAGTTTACATTTCCCATGCCATTTATCTGCGTAGGTGAGTAATCCCCCAAGTTTGGCACCATGTATGCTTGCTCCTTCTCAAATTCAATTCAAAAGAAAAAAGAAAAAACCAACAACAAACAAAACACTTTATGTCATTAAGATCCTGGGTCCTCAGAACTTATACATCAGTTAAAAAAACCCAAACACTAGTACCTGTTCAAAACAACCTGTAAGCGTTTAAACATGCAATTACTATGACTTAGTTAATTCAACATAACTAGTTACTCCATCCTAACTTGTTCTTTATGTTAATCCTCAACAAAGACCCAGCTGGTTAACCAAAAGTTACTCCTCCTTAAAGAAACATTTACATCTCTATAGAAAGGTAAGCATTTACAGCTGGAGTAGCTAATTTGACTGGAATGTGGTTCAGCCAGATCAGGACTGAAGCCTGGCTGGCTCACTACAGCTGCAGCCTCTTAATCCTCCAGACCTGAAGTTGAAATTTCACATCACACAGCAATTCTGGAAAGCCACTGCTTTGTTGACACCATCCTGCTACCTTTACAAATCCTGGTTGTTTTGCTCATAAAACACCTGCTCCAGCTCAATGTAACATATACAAACCGCCAGGTCATGTTCAACATACAGACATTGCATCTACTTGTGAGATTGAGGAGCATTTAAGTAAAACCAAGTAAGGAAACAGTAAGCAGTCATGAAAATAAACACAGACGTTCACCAGCAAGAGCAGGTAGGGTGTTAGAAGTTCAATACACTGGAATTAGAGTGCCACCAAAGAATTAATGAACTAGCACATTCATCAGCTTTTTCACATGCCTAGCAAGGTTTTGCTGGATGTGCACTGCCACAGCAAATTTTAAAACAAATTAAAGTTTATTAACTTGAAAGTAAAATACTTGCAAGCAAGGAAAAAAACCTCAACCCAAACAAACAACAAGAAAAAAAAAACACACACAAAAAAAAAGGAATAAAGAAAGTCAAGTGAGGCTTTCCTCACAAAAAAAAATAATGAAAACTATGTCAAATCTCATATGATAAAAATACTGCACAAGTATTGCCAGGGACATGCAATTTTCAGGTTTTTGCTCTTCTTTTATAGGCCAAAAGGGCACAAGCACAATTTAATAGCAATAGTATGGACAGAACTTAAAACTAGCTTGATACAAAAGCAAACTTATTCCATGCCCCATTTAATCCACCTAACAGCATATGTTAATAAAGAGCAACATTTTCTTTAGTCTGGGTATCCTGGGTTCAGGATGAACCTTCTGTCCAAAAAGAGATGCCAAAAGAGCCAGCAGAAGATCAAATATACACACCCTTCATACCGACACTAAAAATAAAAAATTAAAAAAAAAAAAGAACAAAAAACCCTAACAGTCCTACAATATAACTGGTGAGTAAGAGCCAACCCCACCTTCTCTTGAGTTGCCAACCGAAATAAAACATAGCTGTAGTACTTCAAGGGACAGAAATAAATAGCTTGAACTAGAAGATAAATATTCATGTGTTTTTGCTTCATACACATCTCCAGAAAGCATCAGACTGCAGTGTTTCATCTCTGAATGAAAGCTTCAGCAAGGATGAATCTTAATTGACTCATGAAATTAGGTTACCAACAGCACTGGATCTAAAACATCTATAAAAATTAGCCAAGAAGTCAATTTAATTGGCAATTTAGATACCTACTGTAATTATTATGCACTTAAAACCTCTTCAACCAGAGAACAGCTACACAGATGGCTGAATCCAGAAGAGGATTTTATTTACCAAGTTAGATTTGTTTCTTATTCCAAAGTTTGAACGTAACAGCATCTTCCACTACGATGTCTTGGCAAGATGAAAGTCCCTCCGCACCCACAGTAAAAGAAGTGCAACTTCTTCCTCAAGTCTGCTAAAATGCAGAGAGGTTGAGTGAGGAGGATCAGCAGAAGACCTGGCCCATGGTCACTATTCCGTTTCTTTGAAGACTGCAGCTATCCCTATTATAGGCCTTAATGTAGCTGGGAGTTATTAAATGCCCGGGGGACAGCTGAGGACCTGTGCTGGGCCCTGCTGGGATGGAGCCGATTTCCTTCCTCGCAGCCTGTACAGTGCTGTGCTTCGGATTTGTGACCAAAGCAGTGTCGATAACACACCCGTGTTTTATTGCTGAAGGGTGCTGCACAGCATGAAGGCGTTCTCCCTTCCTCCCTCTGCCCGCACAGCGAGCAGGCTGCGGGTGGACAAGAGCCTGGGAGGGAACGCAGCCGGGACAGCGGACCCAAACTGCAGGGGACGTTCCCTACCACACACTGTCACACTCGGCAACAAAACCGGAGGGGAGTTTTGCAGGAGCTGACGTTGCTCAGAGACTGGCTGGACACGGGTGAGCCGACAGCAAGTCATTGCTTTCGCATCTCCTGTTTTTCTTTATTTCTACTTGGCTTTTTCCCTTTGCTTATTAAAGCGCCTTTGTCTCTCCCCCAAGTTTTCTCGCTTTTGCCCTTCCGATTCTCTCCCACATCCCACGGGGGAGCTGTGTGGGGCTCAACCCACAACAGAACCAGAGCAGCGAAGCATCCTAAGCTGATAGTTTAGCTGAATTGATTTTTAAAGCACTTGAAACAATGGTGGCAGCAAACTGAACATCTGAAAATTTAGCTTTGAACACGAGCCAAACAGATTTATGGCAGAGAGAATCACGTTTTGTTCTCTCAGGAATACAGATTTTTGGTGATACTTCACAAGAATTAGAGCCAACTGAAACGCCTGAAGTCTGGTTTGCAACTGAGTTCAGGCTACAAAACTTGTTTCCGCATCAGAACAAACCACAATGATTGTCCCACACACTGAGTAGTGTCCCCAGCACAAAGCTACAGCGCTGCCATCAGAAGCGGTATTTATTGAACGTAAAAATTGTAAAGATGAAACTGGACAGAAAATACCCCAGCAGTACAGTGATCAATTACCTACGGGAACCAACGGCTATCCCCAGTGTCACTTCACCCGAAAATTCTGTTCAGCATACGGGCTGACAGAACTTCTACCAAACCTAACAAACAAGCAAGCAAAGACCAAGCAAACTTGATTCCCACAGATTAATATTTTCTGATGCAAAACACTTCACGGAAATTCCCATAGAATTCTGTAAATTTTCTCCCTTTTTTCCACACTACATCAATATTTGAGACACTTTTCCACCTGAAAGCATCTGGTACAGCTTTCTTCGAACTTCGTAGCCTTCCCTTGGAAACTATTTCATTGTCCACAATTATAAAAGATCACAAAATACTGGCTTACATGCCTTCGCTACCCATGAGGCATAATGCTAGGCTTGATCACGACTGATACACCAGCTCAATTCTAGCCACATTGTTAAAAAAATTAGTAACTCAATACTGTCTCGTAAAAGTAATTACTTCTTACTAGTTTCCTGAAGGATTTGTTTTATCTCATTTGTAAGAGAAACAAGGTGGGAAGTAATCAGTAACTCCAAGCACAGTGGCTTTGGACACAAGTGTCAATTGACATATAATTAATCATTTATGAACACTTCTTTTTGAACCAAAAATTACTTTGAAGATAAAATTAAATATTCTTGAATATTTCTCATCATAATGTAACCACCCTTACAAGCTGATCTCTAAAATTTAAAAATGTTACAACAATTACAGCGTATAACATCACTGGAGAATACCCCTAGAACAGTAAAAACAGTTACAGGCTTAGTTTATAGATCTTCCCACTAAAAGGCACTTTTTAAGCTTTGTCTCTATGGACCCATTCTCTCCGGATACGTGTGGTTTTACGTTTTTTCTGTACAAGGTATCTTACAAATCATTGTCATGGAGACTCTTAAACAATCACGACAGCAATCATATTGCAAATAAAGCAGGGCGACAACAGCTGACTAACCTAGTGCAAAGCCCTACAGCATAAGAAACCATATTTTTATGCCTACCAACAATTCCTCACATACTGAAATGCCGCAGCACGAGCTCATGCACACAGCTAGCGGACTATTCGTAAAGAGTTTTAAGATGATACCACAAATTTGCAAAAGCTTTAGAAAGTCAGAGTTTCTGCTATAGCTGAATTTCCTTTAAAGCTGCATTGATAGTAGATACTTAATGGATTCCAGTATAAGGGTGTTACTACCTTTGCTGTTATCAAGAGATTGGGAAAAAAAAAATATAAAAATCAACAACCAATCAAAAACAGGGCCAAAAAAACTCAGACTTCCCAAGACAGGACAAATATCTCTAAATAGAGTTCAGTTTTAATAAAGACACCAGCTACCTATCTGCTCAGTAACATTAACCCAATCGGATAATAAAACGGTTGCACAGTACTTAGAACTATGTTTAAGACAAAATAAGGCCATGTAAATAAAGTTATTTGCATCTCTAAATATGGACAGCATTTTTGTTTCACTATTAAACAACCATTCAACAGTTTCATTGACGTTGTGCAAAACCTAGAAAGAACACATGCACGGGGGAGAAAGTTCTGTTCTAACAAAGTTCTCATTTCATCCAGTAAACAAACACGCTGCTAAATGGACCATTAGAAATAGGCTGGTGAGCTAACTTCTCCATAGCCTTAACATATACAAGTTTTATAATTGCGCGTTATTAAAAGGATTCTCATTCACACTTGATTGCACTGACACACTGTAGGGAACAGACTCCACAACGGCCTCTGCCACCTCGGTGGCCGGAGCTGGTTAGGTCTGAAGTGAGTGACGTGAATCACAGACACCTCACAATTCCAGTGCGTACCTTTCATCTTCCAACTTTACATACCACCATTATTTTCAAACTATTGCTAGAAACAAAACCTAATGAGATATATTAACATATTCCTTTGGGAGCCCTAAAAAAATCATTCAGAAGAGTAAAAACGAGAGTAAAAATATAATGAAGTTATCCATTTGTGAAAACAGAGTTCTTGACAAATATCGTAAGCGGGCAAACTTCTTTGTAATACCCCAAAGGTTCATACCATCCTAAGAGCCACAACCCTTAGCTCATCTAAAACTCTGAACAGCACAGCAAAGGAATCGAACAAAAAAAACACAGACATTACGTGTCCAACAGGGCAATACACAGTTTAAGTTTTGGACCGCAAAACCGAGAGAGCAGAGATTAAAAGGTCCAGATGTATTTCTGCAGTACAAGGCACAATTCACCTTTTGTGCACGCTCCCGCCACATTTATAAACAATCACAGGAAGACCACGCTATCCAGCCTCCTGCGTTTTCTGAATGGAAGGCTGCTGTAATTTACTAAAAATCTGTCTCATTAAATTATGTGCATAATAAAATATACTGAAATAATCTGAAGGATCTGTCTAGACCAGCAAATGAATTTCCAATTGTAACTGTATTTAAAAAAAAATCAAGTTTAAGTAAGCTTAGTCTATTCTTGTAACTTATTGATCCTGAAAAGACATTATCTTTGTGCACTGAATCAACAATAAGTTTTTGAAGAGTATAACTGAAAGTAATGGTAAGCCACATTTGACACATTCTAATTGCTTACTGTTCTCATGCAACTTGCTATTACCAGCCTTTAAAAATACAAAGTAAATAATTACAACACCATACGTTCTCCTGCAAAGTAATTATTAAGAATTTGAGGATCGAGATAATATATTCTTTAATTCCAAGTCCTATAGTGGTCTATTCCATAAAATAATAAAAAACATAAAATAATCGATATAATGCACAACCTGTATTTTTTGCAACAGGAAACATATCAAAGTCCTGCATCTTCCAAAGTGGCAGATACAGGGTGACCTTCTTTTCCACTGCTCTCACTTTCCAATTTATTCAGCGAGGTGAAGATGCCGCTGTGATCACTTACATAGTCAAACTCAGCAAAAACATTCAAGATGTAGAGAACTCCACAATTAATGCATGTTCTTTGCATGTCTCATTTTATGCATTTCTTCCAAAAAATGTAAGAGAATCAAACATTTTAGTTATTTCACAGAGAACAGATGAAGCACTAAGCATTTTAAACCATGATATTAGTGTCAAATACAGACATTTCTTATCAGATATCTTCATGACTCAGGTGACAAAATTGATACCGAGTGAAGGACTAGAAAAAAACACCAGCTTGTAAACGGAAGTTCTAGTTATCAAGTAGCACGATGTAACATGGCATTGTTCAAGGACAAGTTACTTCAAATACCAAAGCTAATGAACTATCTGCTTAAAAATTCAGTGTGCTTGCATGTGAATCTTGCTTTCAAACAACAACAAAAAAAAATCATCTGACTGGCACTACAAACAGTGATTTAAAAATACAGCCTTATCAAAGAAACAAAACCTGATGGGTATGTTTTCCAGCCAACACTAAAATAACAGAAAGCTAAGCTTTCCACCTTTGTTCTAGGTCAGCATGTGTGAACTTCACACAGTAGAATTCACAAGAAGAAAGACTGAAAGAAATACCAGTTTCAATCATAAGACCCGTCAGCTTAAGCAAGTATGTATCATAGAAAGCAGCAACAGCATTAAAATTGATTTAAAGAAACCATCCAACAGTGAAAACTACCCTCCGTGGCCACTTACCAAATCAAGTACATTTGCATAGATGTTAGCAAACAAGTAACTATGTGCACCCCGCTGTTTTTTGCAGCATTGCATCAACTGTAATCTTTAACCTAGTCTTGAACAACTTGCAGGCATAGAGTTTGTTGTCTAATCATAATTTTCTATCTTGAAGATTTGTCTTCTGTTTATAAGATTATATTGGCATGGCTGAAGAGCTAGTTTTGGAGAAAAATGGCACGTTTATTCCTGGAGAGCAGATGTCTCAGAGTTTCCTATTGAGCACTCCCTGACGTTACAGGTTCATTATAAGGAACTGTTGGTGCAGGAGAGCAACATTAAGAATCATTCCTGAACCTATCCTAGATTGCCCTCAACTTTGTCACATGCTCAAACATTTGTATGACTTGACAACTATTTTAAGAAAAACTATGTTTACAGTAACTGAAAACCCAGGGGGTTACTTAGGGGAAAATCACTGCTCAGAATTTCTTGCTTCCATGCTAGTTTAGCCAGTTCTCCTAGTTCCATCCCATGGCGCAGTGCTTTATGTTTGGAAGCTACCCAAGTCACTGCTTCCAGAAATCATCCTGAGGTTTTAGAAGTCCCACAGCATACTGGTATAAAGTTTGTAAGATGACAGGTATGTGGTTGTCCCCAGATGTCAATGTGAACATGGAGTTACTGAATTTCGAAAGGCTAAGTTGGAATGAAACAATGTGGGTTTTTTGTGCAGGCATAAGCTTGAAAAAAGGAAACACTATGAAAGGAGTGGTACAGTAATGCTAAGCCACACTGCAGATCTGCGTCTGCTTTTTCCTTTTCCTTTTTAAAAGCTTAAATGAAGGCTATGTATTTTAATTCAGAAAATTCACAGTAACTCAAAGCAATATCTGCTTGCATCGAACATGCTTTGGCAGATACAGGGGAAACATAAGGCTATGGCAGACTTAAAAACCAGAAGGCGATTTCAAACCCACATCTGAAATTCTGGCCTGCAAGTGCTGCAGAGTAACAAAGCGCTTCCAAAAGGAGTCCTGAATCCAAACACACATATCGCACAAACATGATTACTATCCAAATTAAATAAATGGCAACATAATTTATACCTTTGTTACCATGCAGAAGTTCTGGTGGCACGTTATTTAAAAAAAAGCCTTTTTTCCTGCTATTTTTCCCATCTTGCTTGTCTCCCTTTCAGGAGCTCTGTAAGAGAAACATTGAGTAGGTAACTGAAGAACAAAAAAAAAAAAAAAAAAGGCAACTCAAATAAATCCTAAGTGCTCGCTGTGCTTCAGCTGTGGCCTAAAAGGCCCCCTGAGGCTCCTGTACCGTGCTGACGCTGAGCTCAACACATTCGTCTGGGGAACGGGGTGTCGCAGACTCTTTTTGCTAAACTACCCAGCTCCAAAAGCAACCGGGAGGGGAGGGGGGAATTAAATTTAAAATTAGAAAAATCCCTACGCTAGGGCAGACAGAGCTCCACTGACCTGCAACCCGCGCTCTGCGCAGCAACGTCCTTCAGCCCCCGCCACCTCCCCGGTGCCCGCAGAAGAGCCCCACGGCCCAGAGAACGCTCCTGCCCCCCAGCCCGTCGCCCGGGCCCCCCGGGGTCCGCCGCCTCCGCCCCGCCGTGGAACGGGAACATC
>NW_009661368.1:7532847-7559446 GCF_000708025.1 Charadrius vociferus
TCCCGCGACGGCCCCGCCGCAACACCGCCCCCCCGATTCCGCCCGCCCGGCACCGCTGACACCCAGGCGGAAGTGCGGCCCTCGCAGAACGGCCGAGTGACGTGCCGCTCCACCAATCGCAGAGCGCGGCCGCGCCCCGCCGTCGTCAAAGCGACGAACCAGCTTTCCCGCCCACCCGTCCGGGGGCGGGGCGAATGCTAATCAGGCGCCGAGCCTCCCAGCCGCGGGCCGCACCACCGCTGGGGAGACTGCTGGCCAATGAGCGCGCTGGAGAGGCGGGACTATGCAGATAAAGGCGGGACCGGGATTCCCCCCTGGTCTCATCGGGCGCGTTTTGGAGAGGACGGTGCGGTTTTCCCCTCACAAACGCATAGAATCTTTGCTGTACATTATGGCCGCTTTACGCTTTTGGGGCACTTGTACCACTAGGCAGCTGCGGGGCGAGCGCTTGGCTCACCATAGCCTCTGTAGGATAAACTATCCTTCTTATGAGGTATAGGAGAGAGCTGTAGTTCTAATGCCTGTTTGCTGTGGTAGTGGCCCGGGAGGGTTCGCGCAGAGTGGCATATATTGTGGTTCGGTGCACTATTATCAATTAGAGCAGTTCGCGGTTTTTTTCCACTGTTGTAGGTGGTGTTGGCGTATGGCTGGTGTCACCCATAGCCCGTGGGCTGTGGCATTTTGATTGTCAGGGCATTCCTTTATCCCAGCAAGTGCTGGCATCCTGTGTCCTGCCAGCCTGTGTCTCTGGAGTGCCTGAGTCTGCTCAACCAGCGGCTATGAGCAGGTTCACAGGCACCTGGAAGTCCCAGAGAAATGGTTGCCCCAGCCATGGGCTGGTAGCTGGTGAGTTGGAGTCGTTCCCTGCCGGGGGAGAAGCTGGTAGGTGCCTTTACTGCTGCAGCCCTGAACTTGCACATTCGTACACAACAGGTAACTGCAGGCAAGTTTGTAATAATCCCTTTCACGCTGGAGTAATTACTGGTGTGCTAAAGCAATTGAGACTGTTTGTAGATGTTGATGCAAGCATCAGAACTGTGAGTCAGGAGTTTAATTGGACTCGCAATGTTTCTCTCAGATAACACCTGTTCTGCTCTTTTTATTTACCATCTCATTTCTGAGTCTGCAAGGTGTTCTCCTTCCTGTACACTTGGACTTCTTCCACGATCAAAGATTTGAAACTCTCTTCCACCGAAATGTCTCCCTCCCTCCCTTTTCATACCCAAAAGCGAAGAAGCAAATGAAATCTAATTGCACCCAGCAACCACCGCTTTAAAAGGAAAAAAGAAAGCTTAAAAATAAGATTGCAAAGCACGCAAGCATTGGCACAGGCTGCCCAGGGCAGTGGTGGAGTCGCCGTCCCTGGAGGCATTTAAAAGATGGGCAGAGGTGGTGCTGAGGGACATGGTTCAGTGGTAACTTGGCAGTGCCGGGTTAATGCTTGAACTCGATGATCTTAAAGGTCTTTTCTGACCAAAACGATTCTGTGATCCTATGCACAGAGCAAGGTGCTTCAGGAGATCAGCCACGGGGATAACAAGCATCTGCCCTGAGGAGTTAGAAACCCATGCTTTGGATGCAGTATGTCTCTAATCAGTAAGACAAAATGACCTGCTGATATAATTGCTGAGGAAGGACTTACTGTCCTAGGGAATCATGCGGGATGGTGGGAGGGTCCTGCACAAAAGTGAACAAAAACCACTCAGGAATGATGAGCTGGAGCCTGAGTAAGGAATGGTAGGGACTCAAGGAGCGAGATGAGTCACAGAAATATTTATTGTCAAAATGATCTTCTACCATTGACACATTTCTCAATGCAAAGTAAATATAGGAATTTGCATATTAATTCTGTAGCACAGAACTTGTTCATCAGAGGGGGATATGAATGCTTTTTAATAGGGGAATGGCTGCAGAGGTGGATACAAATGCTTTTTAATAGGGGAATGGCGAAAATCATCACTTTGCAAGACCTCAGCCACCAGATCACCTCCCCTGTGCAGGGAGTGGGAGAGGGAGCAGGGATGGGCAGGATGGACCTGTCCCGGTGGGGTGCTGCATCCCCGGGGATGGCTGGAGGTAGGAATGATGGCCAAGGCCCACATCATGATGGGATTCCTCCACCTGTGCTTGTGTAAAGTATGTTTTCGGCAGCAAAATTATGAACCACTCCTTTGCTGCACGGCTCCCTCCTGCCATCCCCAAATACTTCACCTGGCGCGCTGTCTGTTGATTCTGGAGTATTACTCACCCCTAAATGAGCTGACAGCTCCTGGCCATCAGCCACAGCTGACAATAGATGAGACACAAATTAACAGTGATAATGCTCCTTGCTCTGGCACAAATGTAAGGTTTTAAATGAAATCTCCACTGAGAATTTCTCACACACATTGGGATTGAGGAGTGTTTTGGTGGGGGCAGAGCTGGCTCTGAGGATGTCTGTCACTCTCTCTGGATCCAGTCGTGCCGTACCCACGCTCCATTTCACCCCTGCATTCACCCAGGTGAAGTAGCAAGGCAGGTGTCATTGGACTCATCTTTAGGCAATACAAATCTTTGGCGGTAGAGGATAATTCGTATCATTCCAATTCCATTCTTAAGACTTTCCTGATTTGCCCGGAAAAGTGATTATTTTTTTCTAGTAAGCCCCGATTCAGCAATCCACTTCTGGATTGCTCACCATTATAGGCTCAACATTAAACGCAGAAATACTCCTATTGCAGCTTTTAAGCAAAGACCCACAACAGAAAGTAACCGTCAATTTAAATTATTTTCTGACTGAACAGGCCTTTGTCATGAGTAAGCAGCTTACCTGGAAGAGATCTCCAGAAGGATCATGGAAAGAGAAATCCACCAATTAGATGACCAAGGAATACTGAATTTGTGTAGCTTTTTCAGGTCTTAATTGAAGGCGTGCACATTCTGAGCCTGTCGCAAATACCCTTCTCCCAGGCATTTCGTGGGCTAAAACAAACACGTTTTGCTTAGCGAAAACAAGGTTAACTGACAATTTCTTCCTTTGTTAAATATTCAGGGACTACGCTCTAGTAATCTGAAATCACAAAATCCCAGAACTGGACAGGGAGAAGAATCTAGCTCTGTATTTGTCTCCCTCCTGTGTTGGCAATGAGGGGAGAGAGCAGTTACCATTTAAAGGAGATGGCATGGAAAATTTTGTCTTGCTGGCAAAAGTTTTGCAACATTAAAAGTAATTAAAATGGGATTTTACAGTGGAAAATATTGAGCAACTGTCTCAGGCATAGGTGTAACCATCAGCTGCACCTATAATAAACCCAACTGTTCCCCTCCTGGCGAGCAACGCAATCCGCTTACAAAACTGATCCAAGCAAATCTTGTCACTGCAGCAGATTTACAAAACCTGACTTGCGACAGAATAAAGGAGGGCAAAATGGAAAAACAAAACACATTGATCCTGTGATCTAGAGATAATGCAAGGAAACGTGGCATGTTACAGCCAAAATACTGATCGTCTTTCACCAGTTGTGTGTAAGCAGAGACAAATGCCTCTTCCCTTCTCCCCCAAATCAGCCAGTGGCCAAAGGCAGTCCCTTCGGTCCCAACACGTGTGGGCAAGTGCTCACCTCTGCCACGGGAAGTTCTGTTCAGGCAATGACTCCTTTCCAGGGACCTTCAAAACCAAACCCATTCGTTTAGGGAGTGCTCCAGCATCTCCTGCCTGCCGTTGTGCGGTTTCCCCCTGGGTGCCGTGCTCCCCTGCAGTGCCAGGCTGGCATTCCCGGCACACCGTGCCTCCGCAGCCCCCCGAGCGCTGCCAGAGGGAGGTTCAAAGACGCAGCGTTCTCCCTATGTGCCAAACGTGCTCGGAAACACTCCCAATCCTGTTCACCAACAGCTTCACCTCAGAGGAGTAACGGGCTTGTCCACTCTCGAAAGATAATTTGGATTAGGGGAGGGTGTGAATTAAAAGCACAGGAGCAATCCCAAAATATCTCTGGGCAGATAAACCCTGAGGTATCAAAACAATTGATTAAACGTATCATCACTAATTGCAAAAATCAGTGGAGAAGGGAAATAAGCGTGCTCAAGAGAGAAGGTTGCGCAGCCCGGCGCTGGCGGGGACTGGGACAGTTTGGGTTTACCCTCAGCCATCAGCCCCGGGTAGACGTGGACGTGAAAGCGGGACGTGGGGAAGGAGCAAACCTGGTCGGAGGATGAGCGGGACAGCAGCCCGCAGCACAGCCCGCCTCTGGCTACTGCCCGTCGGGCGATGCTGGCTCTCGGGGCAGGAGCTCACCGGCCCAGGGCTGTGCCCAGGCTGAGACAGTGGTTTTCACATCCTGTTCTCGGCAGCTTTCTTGTTAAATATTAATTGTGATTGTTATAAGTCGGCACACCTCTGCCATGCCGTGCCGGAGGCTGTGCAAACACTGAGCAGAAAGAAACTTTCTGCCTTAAAGAGCTTGCAGTGGCAGTCTTCCTCTTCCCAAGTGAGAGGACGCTGTGTGCAGATACAAGTCAGGCAGACACCACTTTTCAAACTGGGAAACATCCAAATCTTCCACAATCTGAATAATAAAGTTTTCCTCTTACAGCCTGTCCCATCTCACAAGGTAGACGTGAATTGTGTTGAGGATGATAGTGTATTTTGAGTTGCTGGCACTGAAAAAGGGAAGATACTGTGGGAGAGCTAGTGTCACATAAATTTATTTAATATAAAAAAGACATTAAAAAAGTAGACATCAGTAACACTGATAAGGCTTTAGTAAAAAACATGGTAATGCTGAAACCACATGAATTTTAACCAGAATCTGGAAGAAAAGCAATTCAAGAGGAAAAGGAATCCATAAATAATGAGGAACATGGCAAAAGCTGAATAAGTAGAAATAGCCAGTCTGTTAAAAGGCTGAATAAGCATGCTCTTTGTAACGGCACGGAAAGGAAAAGACACAACAGCCTGTATCCTCCGCTTCAGCGATAATTTCCCTGGGAGCTGCAACCCATTCAGCTGAGGGCAGCTCAGGGGCTGAGCCCTCTTCAATGTAAAATAAAGTTTTGAAAATCTCCATGGTCAAAGTTGTGAAAGCTTAAAAGCCGAATGCTGAGCGTCCAAGGGGCTTTCCACAGTAAGCCAGAAAGCTTCTCCAAACCCATGCTTTCTCACAAAGTCTAGATGTTACTCTCTGCTGAATCCTGAATTCTTCTAATTCCAGATATGACTTTTGGCACTGGAAACTCCCGCTGCTGGAGCCAACTAGAGATGAGAAGGAGGTTGTGCTGGGGATAAAAATAGTCGGACGGAACTAGGTCGCTTCCATATCCCGTCTCACCTTCCCTGGGATAAAAGTCCATGGTTTTCTTGCATCTCTGTAGTGGGGAAGACGGGGACGGATCAGCTTTGACTCACAGCTTCAATCCCCGCCACACCTGTATGGGGTTTGGGAGGTACCATGGGGGGATACCAGGGCCCCTGCAGAGCCCGACTTTTAGGATCCCACTCCTGCTGGGTACCCACGAGCTTCGTCTGTCTCTGCTTCAGGAGCAAATCTGAAGGCGCTCTATTTTCCCAGTGCCCCTGCGCCATCACGCTGCTGCCAGTTAATCTGCCAATGATCAATGATGCTTTATATCCTAATAGAGGTTTATTTGTCAAACTTGGCCACAAGAGCGTCTTATTTAGAGTTAATTACAATGTCTGGTTTTAGCTACGCATACAGCAGCATGGCAAGTTACCCTTGTACTCTTTGCACCAAATTTCTATCTATGGATGGCAGTACTTACATCAGAGATTAATTCAAGTGCTTGTATGATGCTTTCTTTCTGGAAATTGAAGTCAATAGAAACTAATTATACTTATTGATGCAAGATCAGAATTGGCGTGTGAGTAAAATTTAACCTGTCTGAGTGCTTCCTTGGTAACTTCTCTGTGTCCCCAGGATCTCACCCGTCACAGGCGGCTGAGCGGGATGGGTGTGCATGAGGCCGGGCGAAGGGATGCTCCTCACAGCCCACAGGATGAGGGATGTTTTCCTTTGGATACTCCCCATGCCAAGTCAGAAAGCCAAACAGATTTCCACTGCCCAAGTAGTATGGAGGTGTTGCTGTTGTCAGTTAAAATAATTTCATTAAGTTATTTAGTGAATTAGATCCTATTAATTCAGTAGCACGGTGTTTCCCCAAGTCATCACCAGTTTCCTCTCCATTTTGCCAGCTTTGTGGATGAACAGAGAGCAGAGGAGTGCTTCCTGTGGTGGGCACGTGTATTTTTCACATGTTCCTGGTGACACGTCTGCAGTGTGCCCCACAGCACGGGGAAGAGCCACCGGGGCTGGCAGAGGTCACAGCACAAGGACAAGTACTCTCACACCCGGGGTACCACCTCCTCATGATGCAGCATGGAGCTCAGGCATCTACCGACCCTGGGGATGGGCTCAGGCCACTTCAGCTCTGCAATATTATAAAAAATCCCTGGATTTTAACTCTACCACTTGTGGTTGCCAGTAACACCTGCAAAAAAAAAAAACAAAACCAAAAAAAAACCAACCCAAAACACTGGGTATTGCAGACTGTAAGCTTTTTTTACTGATACACTAGAGACCGTTCCAAATCAATTCAACGGGTAATTTTCTTTGGCTTTGTAAAATTAGTCCCTTTGATCCAGCAAATATTTATATGCACATATTACTTGCTGGGACAGTCTCCTGTACTGAATGTAACAAAGTCCTGTTCACTGGTCCCTAGGCAACCACTAGAACAAACTAATTAGTAACTACAAATTCACACACATTCATCAAAATAAGATCCAGATTAATTTTATGTTGCCTCAGTATCTTCTGTGCTGGAAAATTAGCAGCTAAACTTTCTGAAAACAAATGATACTAATTTTCAGATTGGTTTAAAGATATAAGTATAAAAAGGGTCTCAACATGAAATTCCACCAAAAAAAAGAAAGTAACAAAATAGATAGGATGTTTGAGCATGAACAACAGAAAAAAATCGGATCCCATCCCAGATCCTGTCCCAGATGGAGTTGGGAAGTTTGGCTCTGGATCTGAAGTCTGCTATACAAGCAATCCACAAGAGGCAGACAAACTAATGTGCCTCCCTCATCAGCTTCTGTGTCAGCTACAGCTGACTCTGTTTACTTTTAGCCCAGAGGAGGAACTGGGAGCAGAAGGAAAAGAAAAAAATCCCTTCATTGATATTCACAATGATGTCTTACATGTCCAGCGTTATTTTTCTGCAAGGGAGCCCCTTCAGAAAATGGGAGAAAACAAGTGATTAGGGGGAAGAATGGCTGTCAGGAGTGAAGAAAGGACCCTGTTGTGGAGGAAAGGGCTGTATTACGCTGTCTATTAAAGTACCATGAATCATTTTGATTACCGTGTGTATATTTGGTAACAGAAAAGCAAGGTGGACTCAGTCTGGGCACCGTGGAAAAACAGGGTTTGTTTCCTTAACTAAGTGCCAAATTCGAGGTCTCTAATGATGGAGGCAGAGCGGCTGCAATTGCGGCTGGCAAGTAGCAGTGCTTTCACCTGCATGGTGAAAGAAGGATAAAACCTCTCCTTGTCCCCAGTTCCATGCAAAAGAAATGGTGTCCTGAACCCACAGCACAACCCCGCTCCAGCCCAGGTTGCTGTGCTGAGGCGAGGTGTTCGCCATGGGTGAAAATCCAACCGCTGAGCTGTGTAAAGAGAGAAATCACCCCCGGCTGTCTGCCTGGCCGGGGCGGTGGCGGTTCCCAAGCGCCGAGCACGAACGCCCGCATCCTGAGCCATCCAGCCCCGCGGCCGCGGGCAGGCAGGCAGGAAGGAGCCCTGCCAGCTGGCTCCCTGCTAAGGCTTTCCAGCAGCGAGAAACCGCTCTGCCTGCATCGCTGCCCGGCACCCCTTTCACATGTCGATTTATTCCTCATCACCGGGGATGAGGACCTGGCTGGGAGGGGAGGAGGAGAAACCGCTTTACCTGTGCACAGCCGCTCTGAATGCAAAGCACACTTGCATTTTTCAAGCCCTGTCATTGGGAAGCAGATTTTGCCCGTACTTTCTCCTCGTTTACACTTCGGGAGGGTTTCTCCCTGGCTGACGGAGCTCAATTTTGGCTCCGAGCATGGCATTTACACTGGCGTGAATGATGTCCAAGAAGGCCAGACTCACAGGAAACTTCTAATTGACCAAGATGTGATTCATTGGAAGGCTTGCGGTGTCTGAATTAAAACAGCATCACAAAAAAAATCACTGAAACCCCCAGGCTGTCTGGCAAGCAAGTGCCCCAGTAACCCTGCCGTGCTGGTGGGGGACGGCCAGGACTTCTTGCAGGCTGCTGCGGTGCTGGAGCTGCTGCAGCCCCTCGGGTACAGAGCTGGGGTCTGCCGGTGCTGCAGCTCGAGCTGGGTCCAGCTGAACCCTCCTCCCTCGATGGCTCCCCAGATGCAGCCACTTGTTTTTCAGCAGTGGCTTTGCACAGACCAGAAACAGCCCTTCCCAGGCCATTTCTCTTCCCATCCATTCAATAGAAACTCATCAATGTGGGTGTGTGGCCCCAGACCGTGGCCCCGTGGATATCCCACCACTGCTTGGCCCGGCAGCACTGGAGGAGGGTCTCCTGCGCATGTCTGTGTGAGCATAGGCAAAACCAGACACGCAGAGGTGACTGGAAAGCCAGGCAAGCGACGGGGACAGTCGGGGAAGAGATTTCAGCCCACCAAGGGTGAGCACAGGAGCGGCCACTCACCCCTCACTTGGGTTGAACTGAGACAGTTCAACGTTTGCCTGTTCCAGAGCCCCGCAGAGGAGTTTCACTGAGACAGTTTTGCAAAGTTGAAAAGACAAATGATTTATGGAGGTAACAGTGGTCCACCCGACGATGCCCAGCAAGCCCAACTCTCTATACGGCTGTAGATGGGAATAAAGTCCCAGGAGAGGGTCATTGTGAAATTGGGGTCTCCAGTTTCACAGGCACCAAGGTGACAAAGTGCAATGGTTGGAAACTCGACAAACAGCCATCGCTGGCAGCACTCAGATCAGCGCTGCGTGTTTTTCTAGCCCGGAGAGGGATTAGTCCAGAGCAGCCCCATGCCAAGTGTCAGAGAGGAGACACAAGTGCCCTTTCAGCCATGGTGAACTTTATCAGGTTTTCAGTAGGAAAAAAAGATTATCTGCTCACAACAGCAGCCTTGTGAGGCTGCACATGTTCTCACCGCTTCAGGCAAACAGAAGTGGAAGGGCTTTTTCCTATCTTTTGTATGTGCAGCCGCTATTTAATGTAAATGTACTTACCAGAAATTGAATAACTCCCACGCGAGTAATTTTATACCCATCCAACATTTAAATTATGAATGCAATAATCTGCAGCACCACGAGTCGCAAGGCAAGGCTAGAATTCCCAAGGCAAGAAAAGTCTATTTTTAGACCTTTCAAACTGAAATTTTTACTAGATGTAGAAATTTGCTTCCTTCTGCTGCCTCGAGTGTTAATTTGCGTTAAAAGTTCCAGGGTTTTGTTTTTCAGACTTTTGGGTGGCACCTGGTCAAACACCAGCCAAACAAACCGTCTACTTTCTGCCACCCGTCCCTGGGGAAGGAGTGCAAGAAGGAACGCCCCGCGTGTGGCTGGGCAGCTCTGCCCGGGTAATTGATTGCCTAATGGGGTTACTCTGAGACCACAGAGAAATGATGAAACTGGTTGTTTCCCTTGATGACATCCTCTGGCTGGGATGTAGCCTGGCTCAGGAGTTGTGTCCGTCCTCCTGGAGCAGGGGCTGTTCTGACCCTCGCCGAATCATTGCAGTTTTAGTCCGTGCAGCAGTTGTACAACACTGCTGTCTAGAGAGTTCGGAAAAGATGCTCCCGACTCATATTTGCAAATGCCATTTAAATTCATGGGTTATTTTCTTCTCTATTTTTTGAGGTTTTTTTCATATTGCAGGGACTTGGTGTTTTACTTGTTCTTCTGCGTGTGGTACCCAGGAGAGACCAAAACATTGTGCAAACCTCTTGTTACCCACTGGTGGGTGGCAGTAACAGAAAATAAATGAGAGAGGAAAGGATCAGCTACACCGCAATAACCAGAAGCTCCTTTCTGCTGAGCGCCCCGAGCGGTCTCTGCCATCCAGAGCACGGAAGAAGCACTGGTTCAGGATGGGCAGCTCAGGGGTGCATCACTTTTTGCATCACATAAAGGCATTTATCAGCAGGGCTGATAAAAACTGATTGGTGAGGTGTCATGCTCCTTCCAAATCAGGACCGTAGAGTAATGCCTTCCATGCCAAGCTCCATCTGGGATTACAGCGGGGTGAGAAATCCCGGCCCTGGCACTCTCTTCTCCAGATAAATCACCCCATTGCCATTTCTTAATCAAACGCTGCCAAAATGGCAGTGCTAATACTGACTCGTCTGCCCAAACCCAGCTGTGTGGGCACTCGATGGCGAGAGCTAAGCACCATTATTCTGCCTCTGAATATCATATTCAGAAACAGGTGCTAGATCTCTGTAGAAGCCCAGGTTCCCCAATACTCCATGAAAGTCTCTAGCAGAGTAGATGGACCTTAATTTCCTCCCCTCTGCAAAGAAACGCACTGCTTTCCCTGATGTCATCAGGCTTCGGTTGTACTTGAGGGGGGGGAAGAGATTGTGGCAAATAGAGATGCAATTCTTTAAAATGTCTTTTTTGAGAAGCGGCAGCAACAAAAATTACGCAAAGATCAAAGAGAAAGGAGGCTGTACTCAGGGACAACTCAAAAATATTATAGGGCAGTTGCTGAGCAACTCTGCGATGCAAAGTATTGCTATTTTTTGGTACCTCCCCCATCTGTACAAGAGGGATGGTGTCTAGTATTAGTCAAAGAAAAAGCCCGTGTGATTGCCTGAGTACAATTAGATCTAAGGTCTTTGCAAACAGCTCCTATCTGTATGTAAGATGTAAGATCAAGCCATTGATCTTACATGTAAAGCACTTATTGAAAAACAAATTATGCTTTTTTGATCTAATCAACTATTAAGGATTCTTTTCTTCCCTTTTTGAGGCTGGGTAAATAAAATTCTTCCATCAGAACTTGCTTAATAATTATTCTGGACACACAGTGGACCAAATCCTGAGTGCAAAGCAAAGCGATGACTCAGAAACCAAAGGCTGATTTCTTTTTCTCTGGTCTTTTTTTTTTTTTTGTTGGAATAGCTATTCTTTAACCAGGCGTTCACACAATTTGGTGCACAATGCTAAATGCATTCCCATAATCAGAGTATTGTCTGTTATCTGCCGAGAGCTGCAAAGCACGTGTGCCACGGGGATCTGTCTGCTTCAAAGTGGTACCAGAGGATTTTACCTTTCTCCTCCCACAGCTGGTTCATCCCTGTCCTGCTTTTGTGCAGCCGCTCGCGCTCAGTTCCAGATGCAAAAATGCTGTTGTCCTCTGAGGAGGGGCAGCGAGTATCCATCCGTGGGGATGCTCCAGCATCGAGATTGCGCTGACACTATCAGCCGGCGCGTGGCCTAGGGAAGGGCCCGGAGGGGCAGATGCCATGACAACTCCGCAGCAGGGCTGGGATCTCAGTCAGGTCATCGCCATCCTTCGCTCCTGCTGGGGTCTCTGGGGAGGAGAGGTTTAGATCCCCGATAGCCATGCAAATATGTCACTTCATCTCATTTTGTCACAGAAGTGAATAAACTTGAGGCTCCAAAAAGTGAGGAATTAGCAAGACTGCCTTGGGGCTGCCGCAGGGGAGCGGGTCTGTGTGCTCAGCTCTCTGCCAACACACATGTGGGGTACGAGGCCGTGGCCCGCTACCTGCAACCCCTTGTCGCACACGGAGTGATGCAGGGGAAAAGCCCAGAGCTCCCATCGTCTCCGCCCCAGCTCACAGGAATGTGGGGACCCCACTTTTCCATCACCCTCTCCAGCGGGGCGGGACGGAGATGAGACACACCACCACACCGTGCGCCCCGGGAAGGGTCCCCGTGAGCATCCCCAGAGTGGGGTCAGGATCGGGGACCGGCCGAGCCCCTTCATGGTGCTTCTGCCCAAGGGGACGGACCTGAGGCAATACAAACGCTTGACCCCCGCTGGCACCGGCGCGGCAGGGCTTGCCCTACTATTTCCCAGTGTTTTTTTAAAAATGCCCCTTTGAAAGCAGCGCAGCCAGCTCTGCTCTGCCTCTTGGATGCTGGCAGGCTGCCACCCTTTAATTAAGTCTGCTGTTATGTCTAACGCTGGCGGCAGCGTTTCAGGGCAGCAGCGCGGAGGCTGTGGGAATCGGCACTGGAGATCAGGTGGCCGCGGAGCTGTGTGATGACTTCGACGTTCGGACAAATGTGCCAGAGTAATAGTGTCAATATTACCACCCTCGCCGATCAGATCGGATGGTGAGCACAGATCTGGCTGGGGCATGGAAAAACGCCTTTGCCTGCAGGGCAGAGTGTGGCCGGGAGCAGAGAGCATCGGTTTGAAACCTGGCTCCTCGCTTCATGGCACAAACCACGGGGAAATGTGCTGCCAGAGCCTTCTCTGAAGTCCCCCGGTGCCACAGGGGGACTAAACCCCACACCTACACCCCCCCAAACACGGGCCCCCCACGCCTCGGGGCTACCACTGGTCCATGCCCGGCCAAACTGGGCCTGAGCTGAGCTTCCAGCCCAGGCGAAAGGAGCCGGGGCTGAGCAATGAGCGGCTTTAGCATCTCTCACTGCGCTGGAAACCAGATCTCAGGTATAGTTTGGGTAGTTTTGCCACCACTTCTGGTCATTGCACATGCAGCACCTCAGATTGACGCTGTATCAAACACACATTAAAATTAGAGTCTGTGACCAGCTGCATTTCACTCTTCCGGACTCTCTTTCTTGCAAGATGCAACTTTATTTCGGTGCTTTCTTCAACCTCCTTGCTCCTGGCACAGCCTCCCGGGAGGAGAGGTCTGTTCCTCTCCCGTCCACCCGGCCGCTGCGGTTGTGCAACCCCCGGGCGGTGTTTCTATGCCGCTGTGCAGTGACGGTGCACGGGACACGGTGACGAGACACAGCAAAGCGTGTCCCCGCCTCAGACCCGGGTTTCTAGCAACCGCCGCACTGCAACTCCCTGTCCCCGCTGTCAGCCGTGTCCTGCAGAGAGCGTGAAAGCTGAAGTGGGTGCTTTGGAAAATCAGCGTCACCATGCAAAGTGCTTTGGGATCTTGGCTGGGATGTGGGACTCTGCCTCCACCAAGTGATCGGCGGAAAGAAGAGGAGAGAAAAGCCTGCTCACGGCGGCACTTGTGTAACCGCGGAGGGGTGCGCAGCGCCCTGCCATTTGTATTCTGCCTCTTGATCTCCATCAGCTGTACCCGCCACCCTGGAGGAGCTAATCGCTCCCTTGTCCCCACAAGGCAGGCTGATTTGATCTGCTCTGCTTGCAGATAACGCCATAGACAGAGCGGTGTTGCAATTAAATATTTTCCCCGCTCTATGCTAATGAGAAGCAGGAAGAGCTAACAGAATGCACAATGGCAGATAATTACAGGCCAGTAATTACCGACACAATCCTCTCTCCTCCTTGTCCTCGTGCTGCTTTTTCCACTGCTGCACGCTTGCCATGAGCCTGACACAGCGACCGGGGCTGTGAAGACGATGAGCAGAGCACTGGAAAAGCTCTTTGAAGCACATCCCCTGAAGCTCCGTCAGCCCTCATCGTCTCTCCGTGGCGTGCTTCTGCAGGGCCGCATGGCTGCGGCGGGGAGGGGGAGGCTGACTTCAGCTGGGCTGAGCTGCTAAAATTAGCAGCATTATGAAAAAAATAAATCTTAATCATGATAATCGAATTAAAGGAAAATTACGGAATATCTCAAGCTTGTTATCAAGACAGCCTGTAACTTGCTAAAACTTTGTGAAGTCTAGCTGCTGGAAATAGCAACCCATGTGCTTTCCCAATCGCTTTCATTTCTTGCTCAAGAACGAGTATCTCTTTAGGAACTGTTTTTCAAAATACTGTGCATTTTGCACAATTAATTTGGATGTGAAAGCCCTGCCCGTGTGTGCCGACACTCAAAAAAGGGCTGTGACAGGCTGGGGAGATCACACGTATAACGTCAATGTGTGTGTATAAATAAGCACATTTTTATACATACAAGCTCAGGTGGGATTGCTTTGAAACTGGTGAAGTGCTTTAAAACAATGCCATAATATTCTTAAACGCCAAGTGTCTCATGAAATGCTATTCAGAATCCCTTCCCTCTCCTTCCCGACCTTCCCGCAAACAAGGGGGATCCCCAGAGCCCGGCTGTGGGCGCTGGGAACAGCATCAGCTGCGTGTGATGCATTATTAACAACTGGAATTATTAACTCTGTTTCAGAAAACTGTTCCGTGCCTCTACACACAACTGTTTGCAAAATGATTTGGACAATTCATCTTGTACCTGAGCAAATGCAATTAATTTATCGCCGTGCTCTGCAATGCCTCCCTTTTTTCATCACACCATGTCGTGCCGGCAGACAGCGCTGACAGACAGCAGAAAGCAAAGAGAAGTGGAAATAGCATCTGAAGTGACAGGTAGAGCTGCAAACCACCTAACTCACAGAGTTAAAGTGGAACAAGACGAGGGGAAATTAAAAGAGAAATTGTACTGCAGTCCTGGCTGGGAGGCGGCAGCAGGATGGCAGGACTGGTGAGAGGTGGGGATGGCGAATATCCCAGCTCCCCACCAAAAGCCAAAGCTTTTACCCACCAGGGAAGCATTAAAGGCAACTGGCACCGGTTTGGTCCCCTCCTCCGTTCCCAGTTGCCCTGACCGTGCTTCGCCAGCCAGCCCCAGTGCCGGTGGCAGCTCCGGGAACCCCCTCTGCCCACGGGGACCCCTCTCTGCCCGCGGGGAACCGTCACTTTTTCTCTCCTTCAGCATCTGGTTGGGAAATAGGAAAACCCCCTCTGCACAGTGGCAGAGAGAGACCCCCGTGGGAGCTCTATAGCCGCGGAAGGTCTCCGTGCCCTCACGCCAGATGCGGGTCTGCATCTCATTCCTATTTTTGCCGCTCTCCTCTGTTTTCTGAGCAAATTATTGAGGAAACCTCCACCCGCCTGGCACCGACCCAGCCTTCATCAGCTAATACCACCTGCAAAAATTGCACGACAGAGTTTTGTGTCTGGTTGACATTCATTTTCAAGCTTCCCTGTGAAAGAAAGAAAAGAAGAACAAAAGAGACAGGTGGGGAATTATTTCTCGCTTTCCCTTCCCTGCTAACAGGCGACGTTTCACAGCCTCCGCGCGGCGGAGAGGTGTGGGAAGCAACAGGGTAAGAGGAGTTTCTCTGGTTTTGGGATAAGCAGCCAGGGTTTATTGTGCAGGCTAAAAGGAGACCTGGCTCCTGGTATCCCCCCCAAATTCTCATTCCTATAACGTTCACTCCTGCACTACAGCACAAAGGGAAATTGCTGATTGAGCATCGTCCCCTGGAGGTGCAGGATCTGATCAGCGACCCCGTGCACTACCAGCCAACAGCCGGGGGATGACAGCAAACACCCTCCAGAAGGCAGACCTGGCTCCTCCACAATTTGTTTTCCTACAGCTCTTGTGTGATTCAGTCCCTTAATTCACACCGGAGGCGTCTAACATTGTTCCTTGTCCTCGGCTTCTCCCGGCACCTCAGCTCCCACCTCCGGCACGGCTGCACCCTGGCCGGGCAGAGGTCAGTGCAGGCAGGACGTGATTACTTGTTGCAGAGAGGAGGACTTTTGGTTTTCCTTTCTTTCCCCATTATTTGTTCCAGGATGTTCTGAACTCTGCTCAGATCACAGCGACTGTTACATGCGGCGGCAGTTATGTCGCGTTGGGAGTCCCCCGAGACGGCTTAGCTGAGTGGTTTCACAAGAAGAGGAGTATCATAAATACAGCCAGGAAAATGAGAATCCTCTTACATACAGCACCAGCAAACTCCCTCTCTCTACAGAGGAACAGCCCAGAAACCTCAGCAAACACCAGGCTGGGTGGCGAGACGGATTTTATTGCTAAAACACTGGTCGATGCAAGCCAGCCCAATAAACAGACCTGCGGGGAGTTCCAGACCCAGGAGGGCTCTGCTGCCCTTGCCCCACGCTGTTTCTCTCTGTACAAACCTGACGCCAAATGACTGGCTTGTCTAGAGGCCGAAGCAGCTCCAGGAACGCCAGTTTGGGCTGGGAAGGGGAGGACGGTAGATAGCAGCACAGGCGAAACCATCCAGAGCATCGTTGCAGCTTCGCCTGCAGAGAGCTGATGTTTCCTAAATGCTTTTTCTTCCTCCTATCACCGTGTCCCTTTTAATCCCTCTTCCCCACGCTTTTGTAGTCTGATGCCTGACATACTCTCCGTTAGTCTCTGCTGCCTTATAACGAACATCAAAAGGAAGGCTGAAAAGATGAGGAATCGGAGATCAGGACCCAGAGCAATAGCTAATAGAAGGGAATACATTAGGCACACCGAGGCTCAATGTGAAACACATTTTCCGTCTGCCTTTGTTAGACAGATCTAAGGGCAGGCTTGGCGTTGTCACGAGCACTGAGAGAGGGTTGAGATGGGGGGTTTTATGAGAAAAGCCAGGAGTCAGGGAAAATCCTTGTACAGATGAAGGTCTTTCAAAATGAGACGGATCTGGAGACTGCAGGCGGCCGGCGGTGGGGCTGGGGGAGCAGCAGCCATCCCTCTGCTCGCAAACTTGTGGCGGGGGAGCAGAACCCAGCCCCTTCAGACACGGAAAAGAAGGGTCATGGTGGCTCGCAGGTGGTGCGGCGGGGAAGTGGGCAGAGCTGATGGGGGCTGGAAGGGCAGAGGGACAAGTTCCCCTCTCCCCAGGAAGGGTACCTTCCTTCGGAGAAAATGCGCTTGGTAAGTGAGGATGAAGCTGTCGGACCTCACAGCCTTTGACAGGTTGCCCTTGAAAGTGCTTTTAGCAGCACAGCCACTTGAAATTCCTGCTAAGAGTGACAACAGCAACGTCTCCCGTAACTTTTTCCTGCCCTTCGTCCCCAGCATCCCTCAGGAGATGGATCTGCAGGTCAGCCCAGGGTACCTGTCTGACGAAGGCGCCGGTCACAGCCCATAACCGTACAGGGACTTTTTGGCCAGGCAGCTTTGGTCCAGCCAAGCCAGTTCTGCCTGCATCTCTGCCTGTACCTCCCCAGCATCTCCTCCCTGCCCTCCTGCACAGCAGAGCACGGTTTTTAATTTTAATGCCCTGTTCTCCCCTCTTAGGGACAGCCTGCACACGGAGGTCTCCAGCGGGCGCAGATGTCACCGGTGAGAAGCGTGTACCCTTCCCAGGGCAACGTGAGTGTGGTGTCGGGCCGTCCTCAGGGGCTGCGTGTGAACAGGAGCCTTTTCTGTTCCTCGCGGCTGGCTCAGATGAAGAGTCCCCTACCCTGGAGAGATGCAGCCCAGCCTGGAACGGCAGAGACTGCCCTGTGCACGGCAGAGGGTCTTCTCCTACAGAGGGTGTCTCGGTGAATGCGCCTGCTCTCCATCAGGCCTGGGCAGACACTGCTGGATCATGTCACAGTAGCCACTGGAGAGGGAGAGAATAACAAGCTTCAGTCCCCCTTTCCAGCAGCCTGGAGACACCAGACTTCATTATCAGGGGCTTTGCAGAAGTCAAATGGTCAAATAAACAAGTTAAAGCTAGCTAGACTGCTGATTTTCCTAATCTCAGCAACAAAGAGCTTGTTTGCCTTCTGCTCTTCAGAGAAATACCTTTCCTTCTGTGCTGTGCTGCTTTTACAACCTCGTACGCTTGGGGAGTAATTACCAGAGGGCGAGTCCAAGCTTTGACGTACAGAAAAGCCCCTCAGATATTGTGCCTGAAGGACCCTCCAGCTTGTAAGAGACTGAACACCTGGTGGGAGGGTTTGGGGACAACTATTACGCCAGCGTGACTCTGAAGGAACTCTCTTGGTTCAGGCAAGTTGTGCAGAGACAAGACCAAAGTTTTCTTTGTATTTCTGCTCGGAAATGATCTGGCAGAAGGAGAGCTGCGTTGTCCTCCCTGACGCACGCAATGAATTAATGCAGTTGCATCTTTGTAAGGGAGAGGGGAATTGGGCCCACGTTGAGTGGCGGTAATGAATTAAACTGAATTAAATTTTGATACATATTAGAGATATGTTAGTTACTATATAAAGTAATATACTTAATTAGCCCAGGAAGTCTGTTAAATATTATATGAGGTTACCAATGAGTTCCCCACCTCCGGTCCCCCGCGGGCCAGCGGGAAGCGACGGAGCTGACATTTGTAGGTCTTCTCCCACGAGAACCTGGTGGTAGCTCTGAAGGAAACCATGGACTCCATAAGCGGGCTTAAACTCTACCCCTCTAATTGCTTAGTGTCACCAAGTTTTATAAAGTTTGATGACACGCTAAGGAGCCCACTGTGCGGCAGCTCGCACCAAAGCCCGGAGAAACCCAGCTCGTTTCTCTACAGCTGCTCCGTGTTTCCATCTGCGCGGGAACAGCACTGGCTTCAATTAGAAGTTGTTTAGTCCTTCTCAAATGTCCTCACTTCACTTCTAACCCACAGCACTTACTGCCATTAAGAGTATCGGGACGAAGCCCAGCCCTGCTCCTTAAACAGTCTCCTGATGGAGTACCAAATTTAACGGATACTTTTTCAACAGAGCTTTAATGTTTACTCCTCCACGTGGCAAAATGCTTCCAGCGTCGTTGGTAGCAGCTGTACATGGATATCACGTCTTGTTATTCAGACCCTGCTGTCTCTCTCTGAAAACATCTATTGGTCTTAACAGCAGCCGCCAACTCGGTCCAAGCTGACAGATGCAGGATGACTTTTGTTTTTATTCCCCTTGTGCTCTGAAATTTTCCTTTCAAAATGCAGTATTGAATTGGCCGTGACAAGAACCAGGTGTTAATTCTGATCAGACAGTTACTTCATTACTAACTGTATTACTCATCCTGCTCTGCTGTGTTTTCCTCCCCCAGAGTAGCTAAACTCAGCATTTTCATGCTCGCAAAAGTGCGGGTGGTTTGCACAAGACTAGAAATGTGTCTTTCTTTGATGACAAGGTGATTTGTAATTTGAAGTTAGTTCCCAAGAAGCCAAAAACAGTCACGGCACTTTGGGACAGGTCCAACTACAAACAGTCTCCTTGCGCTAAAGGATACATTTTTTTGACACTTTGGGAGTTTGGATTTGCAGGTTACAGCTACAGCTGGGAATGGGGAGAAAGAGGGAAGGAAGGAGAAGAAAGCAGGAAGGAAAAGAAAGAAGCAAAAAGGTGTTGGGCTTTTTTTGAAGACAGATGGGTAGATACCGCGGCCAGGTTGGGGGTGATTTCCCTCCAGCATTTGTGGTCATTCTCAGAGACTCGGTGGCTTTGGTGCCGTGCGGTACAGCTCTCAGCATGTGCTGCTTTCGGTGTAGAAATGTTAGTGCTCTTCCTATCTTTTTGAAGGCTGGTTCACAGGGTATTTCTTAGCATTTTTGAGGACTATTCCTGTCATCATCATCTTTATCCAACATTAAACTTTCTCAATGAAGTCCCTTGCAATGTGGCAAGGAAAAGACCTTCTTCCACCAGCAGAAGTCATAGAATCATAGAATCCTCTAGGTTGGAAGGGACCTTTAAGATCATCATTTTGAATAAGTCGTTTTGACATCTGGCTGAGCAGCAGGATGAAGCACACCCAGCAACTGGTTTCAAGATGTCCCATCCAGGTTTGGGTTGCCATGCTATTTTTCAGTCCTAATAACTCACCAAGTCTGACAAACAAGTTGTTGTTGGGTTTGTTTTTAAAAGAGAAATATATATCAAAGAGTAACATTTCACTGGAAAGGCATCTCTAGAACGGGAAATGCTCCCCTGGCATTTTCTGTGTCCTATCCTCTGATGCTCCATGTAAAAAATTCATCTGGGGGCTTGGCTTCCCCGTTTGTGCAGTAGCTCTATGGTCTGGCAAAACAGGAGCACAGGGGCTCCTCCAGAGATTTCATCCTCAGTCGCTCTGGGATCTCTTTTCTCTGCCACACTGCCCTTACCCTCACCCACGTCTGCTGGAAACTTGCGAGGGGATCTCAAAAAAGAGGGAATTTTCCAAACTGAATAAATGTTTCCCATGATGAAAGGCAGACGAAAAGGAAAGAAAAGAAAGGGACGGGTTTCATAGTGACAGATACTTGTGTGAACGCCAGAGGACTTTCAACCCTCATCAGTAAAGACATGAACACAAAGAGGGTTTTTAATCATCTCTTTCTTTAAAGTTCGTTTCACAGACAAGCTGGCTCCATGGGACAGAAATAAGCAGTGGAAAAACTACAATTCGTGCATAGCAATAACAGCATCTCTCCTGGAGGTGTGGAGCTTGCGCTGCCTCCAGCGCTGCGCACCCTCACTGCCCCCTGGACGAGCAAACTCCTCTGTGGAAATGCAAAGACAGACATACACCCAAGAGAAGGTGTCAGGAAAGCCCTCATTTCCCCATTAAGTGTTATTGACACTAATATGTCTTCTGATTTCCATAACTCTTGATTTTGGGACACAGCTGTCCTCACTGTGTAATTGCAACGATGCGTATCTAAAGCTGTACCAAAGTGCAAATTCCTCCATGGGAGGGTGGAAGGAGCCGGATCAACATCCAGGGGACGTTACTTCTGTCCCTACAGATTATGAATAACAACCTTGTCGTTAGCACCTCATTTACCGGGTTTATTTGATTTATTCCAGGAGAAAGGGGAGTTTCCCTCTCTCCCCTTTGCCAAGAAGCGAGGGAGAGCAGTGCCCAGACAGGCACACACGTGTGCCCCGGCGCAGCTGAGCTCGCCGGCGGGTGGGATGTTTTGCCCACAGGTCTGTGCCCCACGACGGAGGCACTTCTACTGGTGTCAAAGCACCGCGTGATTCCAGAGCTGGAGCCAAGCACACCAGTGCAAGCACTGAATTATAGATGTGCCTGGAGGAGAGGGGCAGAAAATTTTTGACCCTTTCCGGCCATCTGCCACCTCATGGAGTCGGGGGTATTTGTGTGTAGGATTTGGCTGTGACCATCTCGGTTGGTTTGGATGGGGACGTGCGTGAAAGCAATTTCAGGTCACGTATTCTCCAAGACAAACCGCAGGGAGACAGTGTTTATTAAGTATAAATTTGTTTTTGTTTTAATGACTCAGGCATGATTATCACTCTGTCGTTTGTAGAAGATCACAGTCTCCGAAGGTGGGAGATGCTGTCAATTATGTAGCAATGTTCAATCAGCCAACTGAAAAGGAATATCCTCCCAGCTCCAGGTGTACTCTATAGAAGTGCTACCTGTGCACAAGAAGGTGATGTCTTTAAGAAACTCTTTAATGTACTCTTCAGAGCTAAAAAGACATTTCATGGAATAAAACTTACGTGGATCAGATAAAAATAACAAAGCAAGCCAACAAAGTTGTCTCATCACAAACATACTGACGTACCTCCCCGAGCGGGGAGCAATCCAACTCCTTGCATCTGGATTTCTTGGTTCATTAGAAAGATAAGGAGCACCTAACGAAATCTAAGAACCTGAACAAGCATCCAACAGAATCTCAGCATCTCTACAGCACCCATAAGAAGCTGAAAACAGGTTTTGTAGCACGGTTCTCCACATCTAGTGTCTTGGCTTATGTCATCCTGAGATTTTCATGAATTGCAAATAAATGCATGAAGTAACGAGTGACGGTGGTCCAAGACAAAACACACGCATGTATAATAGGCTCTAATCTGACATGGACTGCAGCATATGTCTTGTAGCTCAAGGAATCCCTCGAGTATTACAGTGAAAACATCTTGAACTGTGTGTTTAATAAAACCATGTTATTTTTATAATACGAGAATTACGGGGATTTAATAAAACTACGGGATGCTAAATTTTAGAAAGAAGGAGGATTAAACCTGGCCTGTAGAAGAAGGTGCCCCACTGGGAAGAGTGGATCCCAGCACTGTGTCTTCGGTGGCTGATATAATCAGCCTGCACGGAAACTTTATTTATTTGGATGAGAGTTCTTGGAGAAGACAGAACTTCTCCAAACCTCCTCTGTCCAACTTGTAAATCTGTGTGCAATTCTGCAAGTCACAGGAGAAAACATAAATGAGATGCTGAACGGAGGAAATATATCTGTGCAAAGGAAACTCCAAATTGGTCCCTCTAGGACCTTCAAACTAAAATAATAAGCAACAGAAACAGAAGCAAGTGGCAGTAAGCCACATGCATACAAAGCATGTACAAAACACCCCATGAGTCAGCCCGGTTGCCTGTTTCCCCACAGTAACCAGTACCAAGCAGAGAGGTGATGGTCACCAGTGAGGCTCAGAGGAGCCAGCAGCAGTTGCCGGTCCTCAGGCACTGCTCTGTGATGTGGCACTACACAGACTTCACAGTGCCCCAAACCCAGGACAGGGACAACTGCTAAATTACATCCAAAGCTCGAGTTCCCTTAACACCAGGAGGCTGCAGAAGCTGTTTGTCTCGTAGCCCGAAGGCTTCACATCACAGAGAAACTCCCCAGAACAGCCATCTTACAAGAGGGTTATTCACTTCTTCCTCACTCTCTGCTTGAATGCGAAACAACTTCCAAGTGCAGACTCTTCTTCCAGTACAAACCAGCCTTAAAAAGCCACATATTACCCTTGCCTCTTTTTAAAGATGTAGAACGTCTGCAGAATTCATGTTCCGGCTCAATGTTTCTTAAAAATCCAGGAGGGAAGGAAGCAGAGAGGGGAGGAGAGCTCCCGCCCCCCCGTGCTCAGGAGGCCCCAGGAGAGGAGTTGCTTTGCAGGTGGTGGCAGCGGGGCTGCCCCCAGGTCTTCCCCCTGCCTGGGGGCTTCTAGGGCTCGTCTGCTCGCCTAGCTGAACCTTGCGTGTGTGTTCAGGGACCGCTGAATTACCCTGGCACCCAGGCTGTGAGCCGTGGCTCCTCCAGTGCCTTGCTGCAGCCGGCTGGCACGTCCCCGCCGCAGCGCAGAAGCCCTCCAGAGCAGGCTCGGGTGGGAGCTCTGGGCTGGGACCTCTGCATCTGCTGTCCCCAGACCCTGCTTCTCAGTCACAACCTTAGAACAAAGAGAAACCGGGCGCAGGAGAGCTTATAGTGAGCTGTAGCTCTGACCCACCCTTGTTGTGTCCCACAGGGCTCAGTGTTGGGCCACTCTTGTTTAATGTCTTGATTAACGATCTCAATGAGGGGGTCGAGAGCACCCTCAATAAGTTTGATGATGACACCAAGTTGGGTGGGTGTGTTGATCTGCTTGAGGGTAGGATGGTTCTTCAGAGGGATCTGGACAGGCTGGATGGATGGGCTGAGGCCAATGGTATGAGCTTCACCAAGCCAA
The DNA here is from genome assembly GCF_000708025.1 of Charadrius vociferus. Taxonomy (NCBI): domain Eukaryota; kingdom Metazoa; phylum Chordata; class Aves; order Charadriiformes; family Charadriidae; genus Charadrius; species Charadrius vociferus. The sequence continues at coordinate 7,556,113 of NW_009661368.1, forward strand.
GCGCCGGGTCCTGCCCTTGGGCCACACCAACCCCACGGACACTACAGGCCTGGGGAGGAGTGGCTGGAGAGCTGCCCACGGGACGGTCGGCTGAACGTGAGCCGGCAGTGTGCCCAGGTGGCCAAGAAGGCCAACGGCATCCTGGCCTGCATCAGGAGCAGTGTGGCCAGCAGGACCAGAGAAGGAAGGGCCACGGAGCTGTGAGGGGTCTGGAGAGGGTCTTATGAGGAGCGGCTGAGGGCCCTGAGGGTGTTCAGCCTGGAGAAGAGGAGGCTGAGGGGAGACCTTCTCGCTCACCACAGCTCCCTGACAGGAGGGGGTCGAGAGGTGGGCGTTGGGCTCTTCTCACAAGTTACAGCCCATAGGACAAGAGGAAATGGCGTCGAGTTGCGCCAGGGGAGGTTTAGGTGAGACATTAAGAAAAACTTCAGAACTGAAAGGGTTATCAAAGGCTGGACCAGGCTGCCCAGGATCGCCATCCTTGGGTGTATTTAAAAGCCGTCTGGTTTTGGTGCTCAGGGAGGCGGTTTAGAAGTGGGCCTGGCAGAGTCAGGTAACGGTTGCACTTGATGATCTTAAAGGTCTTTTCCAGCCATAATGATTCTATGAAAGGTCCCATTTTGGCCCTTGTATCTACACAAGGATTAAGCAGACTGCAGGTGGTCGATACTCCCTATATGAACACATATAAGCACTTATGAACATATGGGATATCTGTATGTGGCACAGGTACTGCATAAACCAGGTCAAACCATTAGTGATCATACCATCTCTTTGCATGTCTGTATGTAATCTGCTTTAACTACCCCTTCCAGGTTGGGCGATTTCCTTTGTTTTATTACCAAGATAGCATGTTTCCTGAAAGATATTAGAAATATATTTGTCATTCTGCTGAAGCAAGGGAGAAACATCAGGACCAGGAAAACTATAATCTGCAAATCTCTGTCATCGCTTATTTATCTAACACTCCTGGCAAATTACTCTGGATAAACAATAATTGAGATTTGTTCACGTTACGTTTTGCAGATCACTTTATAAATTACCTTAGATAGAAAGTATGGTTTCTGTTTTCTATCTGGACGGTGAAAACTCTGAATAATGAATGGCAGCTTACAAACAGCAAACAGCTCCTAGTGATAATGCCGCAACATGCACACAATAATTTGGAATTTGTAAACATTTCAGCGAATACTAATGATTGTCTGAATAGCTGGAGATTACAAATAACACCAGACCATAAAGAGTTGCAGAATGAAAGTGGTCTGTGGGTTCATTAAACAGGGGAAAATAAAGAAACCCTTTCTCCATCACATCTGAGACAATATGCACAAAATTCAGGTCCTCTGCGCTGCGGCTGTGCTGCAGCTGCACAGCCGGGCTGCTCACCGCCCCGGTGGGAATTCGGTTGGGTGTGTCGTTAAATCTGATCTTCCTCCAAGCAGCGCTGAACCCACAAACGAAGTTCCTCGAAGCCTCCCACGGGCGCACCGCACCCTCCGGCCGTCACCCCACTGACCTGGAGTTTCTGGCACACGCAGCATCCTCTGCTCTCCCACCCGCGGCTCCCACGAGCCCACAGTGACATCCTCCGTCGGGACGCGGCAGCAGTGGGGACCCAGCCTTGTGTGGAGTGGGGTGGCCCGGGGACACTTGGCTCCCTGAAGAAGGGGCCACACGGTGTCAAGCACAGCCTGCCTGCGCTGCCCCTGCACGGCACCTGCAAAAAGAAAGCCCGGATCTAAACGTAGAGCCAGCAGGTTGTCTCAGTGCTGGGCAAGCTAAGGGACAGGACAAGGCTGGTCCTTGCTGGAGGCCACCCTTTGGAGGGTGCCACCAAAGGCCACCCCTGCGGGAGCGCTCAGCGAGCTCCCTGCCTGCGCCGCGCCGAGAGGTGCTCTCACCTGCCGGCTTTGCTGGCTGCAAATGATTTACCGTGATTTAAAAGAGCCCTTTCAGCCTCCTCCCAGCAGGATCAGCATCTGCTATCAAGATAGTGGCTATGGTAGTGGGTTTGAAGAGGAATTCTGCGAGGCTGTAACAGTTCCTGATGTGAAAATAGCTTTTGGAGTAATCAGAAGGCAGCAAACCCCCTGGGCATTAGCTTCATGCGTGTTTCTGGGTTTGCACAATTTTCTTGCTTTGCTTTTTTAATCCCTGTACTTCAAAGACATACACAACCTATCAGACTTCCCCAGGAAGAACGGCAGTCAGCCAGGGTCTCCAGCCAGTATCCCGCTCTGGTTTCCAACGTTGCTGCCCTGTGTGTCCCCATGCCGTTCCCCAGAGGTGGTGATTTTGGTGAGTAGATCCCACCCCGGTGCCAGGACACCTGTGAGGACATTTCCACTCCTGCAGTCTGGAGCAGGCACTGCACACAGGGCTTCTACAGTGGTAGATAACTTCACCCAGGAGCATCACCAGCTGGAGAAAGTATTCAAATAGAAGTTATTCTCCTTAGATACGGAAAACCAAACAAGTGGAGGGAGGAGGGGGCACTAACCATCCCCCTGGATCGGGGGACTGTGGGCAAAGGCTCCTTGGCTTGCAGACCGAGTGACATGGGCAGTTGGTAGAGTTGCCTGCTCCCAGGCAGCTTTACCTCTTCCTCCTGCTGCCAGTGAGGGGCGAGAGCATCACCCACCTTGCTCCTCCGGCCTGGGGAGTGCTCCTGGCTGACCTCTGAGTAAAGCACAAGTTAAGCCTTGACCTCCACTCCTCTCCACTGAGGCAGAGACACTGAGGCAGGAACCATAAGCACTCCTCATGGCCTCTGTTGAAGGGGTGATATGTTGGGGAGATGTGGGGATGTTCCTGGGGGAGAATGCAGGGATAATCTAGGAGGATTCAAGGATGTTCCCGTGTTGAGAGGGAAGGAGGAATGTAGGGGTGCTCTGGGGGCCACAGGGATGTTCTTGAGGGCTGCAGAGTCGCTCTGAAGGGATGCAGGGATGTTCTGGGGGGATGCAGGGGTGCTCTGGAGGGATGCAGGGATGCTCTGAGGGCATGCAGGGATGCTTTGGGGGATTCAGGGATGCTCTGGAGGGATACAGGGGTGCTCTGGAGGGATGCTTTGGAGGATTCAGGATTGCTCTGAGGGGATGCAGGGATGCTCTGGAGTGATGCAGGGATGCTCTGGAGGGATGCAGGGATACTCTGAGGGGATGCAGGGATGTTCTGGGGGGATGCAGGGATGCTCTGAGGGGATGCGGGGATGCTCTGAGGGGATGCAGGGATGTTCTGAGGGGATGCGGGGTCGCTCCGAGGGAACTCAGGGTTGCCCCGAGGGGACGCAGGGATGATGTGGGCCGGAGCGCCGGCGGCACCGGCCGCAGGG
>NW_009661368.1:7560588-7575884 GCF_000708025.1 Charadrius vociferus
GGGGCTCTCGGAGCGGGGCCGGAGCCCGCGGTCCTCCCGGGGGGGGCAGGCGCCGAACGGGTCCCCGCGTCCCCACGCCGAGGGAACCCTCTGGTTGCAGGTGCCTTCTGCATTCCCCTGTACGTGCCCTATGTGCTGACGGGGAGATGGATCTTCGGGAGAAGCCTCTGCAAACTCTGGCTGGTAGTTGATTACCTGCTCTGCACCTCTTCGGTCTTCAACATCGTGCTGATTAGCTATGACAGATTCCTCTCGGTGACAAGAGCGGTGAGTCCTGTCATGGCAGCTGAGAGGGGAATAACTCTCCTCCCGCTCTACTCTCCAGATTCTCTGTAATAATTAAAAGCCCTTTGAATCCTCCAGAAATTAGGAATCTTTCAGCCTGGTGATGGAAAGCAATAATTACCCACAAATACATAATTCAGCTGTGGTTTCAGATTAGTATTTCCGGCACAATTAAATCATTCAAGGTTCAGACCCCATTGTGCAGGTGTTCCCTTCCCAGATGACAGGACAGTAGCGTACAAGTGAGTCAGCGCGGTAAGCAGACCTATTACTAACTTGCAGGGGCTTATTATCTCCAGGACAAACAAGCGGATTGCAGTCGGACTCCCAGCTTCTCCCTGGCTACCAAGGCAGCAGATTGCAGTACCAACTTTGGCAGGGCACAGACAGCCCTGAGGTCTCTGGGTGCGTGGGGAGATGAAAACGCTCAGCCTTTCGCAGGAGGTAACGAGCAATTCGCAGGCAGATCAGCTCCATTGCTGTCTGCTTGTTCCCCGACTCCAAATACAACACGGATGAGCTGCAAGGCTCGGGGAGGTGCCTGCCCAGCGTTTGAGGCGTGCGTCTCCCCGGGAGTCGCAGGGAGTAGCTGGGGACAACTCGGGCGAGTGGCGAGGTGCGGCAGACTGCCGCGTTCCGACCAACTCAGTACATTTCCACTAAGCAGAAGCCACATCTGCTTTTGGAGCTGCAAGATGAGGGTTCTAAGTCTTCTCTGCAGGAGTGTGATTTATCTAGCGATCGCTCCTGTTGCCTGTGGCATATGAATTTGTTAGACTGCTGGGATATTGCCTAGCAACTTTACCAGGAAGGCTAACAGTTCATTTGTGAAGAGCCTCAACCGGTTGGGGTGTGTGGCCATTCTTAAGAAAAGGTTTCCCCGTTGCAGGTCGCCTACAGAGCCCAGCAAGGCAACACCAAGCGAGCGGTGCTGAAGATGGTGATGGTATGGGTATTGGCGTTCCTGCTCTACGGACCTGCCATCATCAGCTGGGAGTATATATCAGGCCGGAGTATCATCCCCACTGGGGAATGCTATGCTGAATTTTTCTACAACTGGTATTTTCTCATGACAGCCTCTACGCTGGAGTTTTTCACCCCTTTCATCAGTGTAATGTTTTTCAACCTGAGCATTTACCTGAACATACAGAAGCGTACCAAAATACGCCTGGATATTTTCCACGAAGTGCACAACCAGTCCTTCACTGAAGAGATGGAAATGAGCCCAGAAGCAAAGCTTTCTTTGAAATGCTGTAAGTGGGAGCAGAAGGAGCCAGCGGAAACCCTCGACCTCTCTAAGAGCAAAGCTCAAGCGGCAGCCTCCACTGCCAGCCTGGGTGCCAAAGACCTGCTGTCAACAAGCTCCGAGAGCTCCGGGAAACCCAAGTGTTGCAACAAAAAGAGCTGTAAAAATTCAGCATCCACTCTGTCCTTAGAGAAACGGATGAAGATAGTGTCCCAGAGCATGACTCAACGCTTCAGGCTCTCTAGAGACAAGAAAGTGGCTAAATCACTGGCAATCATCGTGGGCATTTTTGGGATTTGCTGGGCACCATACACTCTCCTGATGATCATCCGCGCTGGCTGCCACGGCCACTGCATCTCTGACTACTGGTACGAGACTTCCTTTTGGCTGCTGTGGATCAACTCGGCCATCAACCCTGTCCTCTACCCTCTCTGCCACTACAGCTTCAGGAGAGCTTTTATTAAACTCCTCTGTCCCAAGAAGCTAAAGATTCAACCTCACGATCCCCTTCAGAACTGCTGGAAGTGAAGGCAGCCCTGTGTGCGGACAAGAAGAGCCTTGCTTTAATCCACCCGTGTTATGGAAAAGTACTGTAGCTTGCTTCCTCGGAAGAACCTGGGAGCAGTGCTCTGGGCCACGCGAGGAAGGCAGCCGTGAGACCACTATTCATTTATTCTAGTCCATCAACAACAAAATCACGGTGAATGGAAGGGTAAGGGGCTTTTTTTTGACGTTAATCACAGGCAATCTGTGTCCTCCACTTGCAGGTGCCACGAAAGAGCTCTGCTGCCACCTAGTCAGCCGGAGCGGCACCAGCATTTCATTAAAAACTGAAAAATAAAAGCTGACAAGAATAAACACCTAACCTAAACTCGCTGGACTAAACTACATTTTGCCTGCTCGCAAACCTGATGTTTCCCATGAATGGGAGGGTTTTTTTTCCTTACACTTAAGATATGAAACGTGTGACGATACAGAAAGAGAAGAAAACGCCTCATTTCTCATTGCTGCTCCAGCCGCAGTCTAGATGCCCGTTGCATATGGTGCAATCGACGTCCCTTCCACTCCCCAAGAAGGGACCAATCTCTGCCCGAAGGAGCCTCCGGCCAGACTCGGAGGCGTCGAGCATCCTGAAGCGCCCTGTTGGCATTCCCTGGTCCCCGCTTCAAAACCGACCCGATTACCTTTGCGTGGGGCCGCCCGCAGAGCGGTGCTCCCGCAGCGCCCGGCGCATCGCCTGCCCTCCTGCCCGGCGCTGGGCAGCAGCAGCGAGGCAGCCCCTGGCCCCGCCGGGCACTGGAGCCCTGGCGCACCCCGAGAAGAGGGGGAAAGGGGCCAGCGGCTGCGCCCGAGTCTCCCCCGTGTCGACCCAAAGACGTTTTAAAATCTCTTCTGCCAAAAGGGTATTTTTAAGATCCTGCAATGTGTTAGAGAACGACAAACGCTGGGAGAAGTGAAACTTGTGTTCCATTTTTTAAAGTTTGTTTCAGACCTCTTAATTTTAGCAACTCTTGCGTGCTTCCTTTTAAAAATACGTAATTTGAACAGAGACCTGGGTTGAGCTGATCCAGGCAACTTAAGCATCATTTTTTTTTAATTTTTAGGGTTTTTTTAAAGCAGTCAACTCTTTCCACAGACAGAGCACCAGATTCAAGAGAGCAGGGCTCTAGCCTCAGTCTTAACATAAAATCTTGGGCGTTTTCTCTTTGCTTCCCATCTCATGCTTCATCGTACTTGCCCATTTATTCTGTAACCTCTTTGGGAGCAGATGTGGTGTGACCGTGAAGCGAAAGACTTCAGCTGCCCGTCTCTGCTGGCACTGCTCACTGACATAGTAATACAAATGCAGAATTAGTTGCCATGGCAAATGCTCATATTTGACAGTAGTGTACCGGGAAGTTCAAGATCATAAGTCTGAAAACTACAATGACAAATAGAAACCCGAACGCTGTAAAGTAGTACCCAAAAGCTTACGATGTTGTGATTGCTAATTGCACTGCACTGTTGTAAGCAAACTGCTGCTTGGCTGCTGTAGGAATAAAAGAAAGTGCCACCCAACTTTATTCCAGTCGTACTTGTTGAGTAGATCAGTATTGTCACTTAAAGTCAGGTTTTAAATGATGTCTTGTTTTGTATATATGATATTTCAGTCTTGTGATATGTTCAGTCTGACCGTTATATAGGGGTTAAAATATATCCTTTGAAGTAAGTGTACTGAGAATTGACAGTTTGTGCTGTTGAGTCTGCTTGTACCTCTCCTTGTGTCAGCTGCCTTCTGAAAACCCCAATAAAGTATTTTTATACGAAGCTTGCCGAAGATTTTATGGTAAAGAGGGTGTTGCGGGAAATGGTAAAATCCACCTGAAAGCAAAACATCGATGGATTTGCCGGAGGAGACAGTTAAAGCCTGTACATTTTGCGGGAAAAAAAAAAAAAAAAAGCTCCTGAAACAGCTGAGTTCCTCTTACCTCTGATGAGCAGGTTCCTGACCGCACACTAAGGGGGGGGTGAGCCAGCACCGCGCTTTCTTAGAGTCCCACTAGAAACATCAATATATTTCTGTATAATTTAAAATCCTAATGCTACTTTTCTCGGAGCTTTCAGAATGCGCTTTTGGTCTTAAAGTCCTTTCCCTTTCCCCAATGAGTAAAGAAGTGGATACATTTCACCGTGAGCCTTTTGCACAGTATTTTTACGGTCTCTGACCTCCATACAGGCAGAATTACCTAAACTTAGCTGGAAGTAATTTTATTCATTGGTGGATTTTGCAAGGAAGATACTTACATTCCCTCCTGAAAGAAGAGCTCTTGCCTTGCCAAATAAAAAAGAATAACTACTTATGCCTGGACGTGAGGTCACACCTGAGCCTGGTTTTCATACTGGAAATGTTATAAGCTGGTTTGAAGTTTCAGAGTAGCTGATTACCAATTCAAATATGCTTGAAAGAGTATTTGAGTTCTGCTGATTTTTAGTGTTCGGAACATGAACGTCTGTATGCATTTGGACGAGGCAGGGACTGGGGAGCTCCTATGCATAAGCACATATGAACTGTGAAAACACAGTACCATTAGGCAAGGTAGGGCTTCTTGTCAACTAGCCTAGCAAAACACCTATATATATTTTTTGCTACCATACCTGCTGACAAAAACGTCCCATTTCTATTGTCTGGACATAAACCGAGCAGTCAGGACCCGTTTTCAAAAACCACAAAAGAAGACTTGCAATAATTACGAATATGCATCGAGTATTCGTGGAAGCACATAGACGTCCACACAGAAAAGACACCCGGCTATTTCCAGAGAGAAGTACCCAATTTATGCACAGAGTGTTAGTAAACAATGCTGCTGCAGCTGTAAATTGTACCCAGGAGCTTTTTAAAGAAACAGGCTAAGTGTCTTCCCATAAGACCTGTGCGGAGGCGATGCCAAGTTCCCTTCTCTTAATATAAACCCACAGTCCATTGACACAAGGATGCAAAGGGCACCATACCGACGTCTGCGGTCCTGTCATAGAGCAGTGTCTGCATACCAATAAACTGCCAAAGAACATTTTTCAGCACAGCTACTTTCTTTTTGGCTCTGTAATGCTTCCTCCCTAATCACCAATAACGAGCAATCTCTTTACACGGGTAGAGGAACTCCGCTCCGGCCGCCTCTCCTCGGCACCCTTCCTCAATTACCATCCCTCCTTTGTTCTCTCCAACCTCTAGTTACACGAATTGCTCCGTTGTTCCAGAGGCATCACTGAAGCATCATTAGCTCAAGTAGGAGGCTGGAGAAGAAGAGAGAACGCAAGAAGGAGCTTTTGTTGAAAAACACCTGTCTGGGATAATTAATGAGGTTTGCCAGGAGGGATGGGCTTTGGAATCGGGAAGATGAGATTATATTTTGATTTGAAAGAATGCTAATGGTTTTCCTTCCATGTTTGTAAATGAACATTCGTTTTCATAGCAGAACCAGGATGGAAAGACAGTAGGTTAGTGTCCTTGCTAGAGAGAAGTTTAACAACACGGGTGATGGGGTGATTAATTTTTCATAACCCCAGCTCCCGTGCGGTGATACCAGCACAACCTCGCAGTACAGACCCAGTCTTGAAAAAGACTTCCTCCACTTTACAGAAAATAGATGGAACACAATAAGGAGTATGAGCATCTTCACTTCTGATGGGGGAATTGCAGGCAAGGATGAAAACACCTCCCTAGCCACCCTGGATGAGTGCCACAAAAGGGAAAAGCACTCTCGATTCCCAACCCCACAAAGGTGGCCTTTCATGCAAGATTTGCCAGGTGTCCCCGTGGGTGGTAGAAAAGTCACAGCACTTCTGTGCTCCCTTCTCCTTGACGTAAGCCTCCTCCTTTCCTCCTTACCATTGCACAATGGACTTTTCTGCCAATATAGCTGTATTTGCAGGATTCGGGAATCAGGTGGGTTAGAAAAGCAACTAGGAATTCTGCAGGGTGAGAAGTATTATCTATAACCTGATACCACCATTTTATTGAGATATAAAACTATCATTGGCATTCACTTGAACAAACCCAACTGCTACCTGGGAGAGGAAGACTCGTGCACACCTCAAAGGCAAGAAAACCCAGGTCTGTCCCTACACTTCTTGCTGCGAGCTCAGGAATGCTCATGACTCATTAAATCAGCACCATTTTTATTGCTATAGCCCAGGATGCATGAGCATTACTTATTACTGGGTATTCACAAGCTCCACATTTTTACTCCATAATTTACAAGCTGCTTGCACGGTCTGGGTACAAAAGGGAACTAATATTTAATCCAATTACGGAACATTATAGGTAGAGCTATGCACGCACCTTTGTGGGGGAAGAACAAGACTATTATTTTTCCATTTGTAAAATTCTACAACCTGAAACAGTTTTTTAAATGACTCAGATACACCAAGCAGGACTTCTTATTGTGTTGTAAAGGCTTTTCTTATACATCAAATACCTGTCAATAATTCCTCGGACCCCCTGCCATAACATCCAATGGTTATATATTAGAGACGGCAAGGAAAGGGTATGAAGGTAGGCAGTTGTGGTGCGTGTGTGTACAAACACCACAAGTATCCCTCCTGTGCACCTAAATGCACAATTCATGACAAAAATAGTTTTTATAGGCAGACTGTGCCCACAACTTAGGCATCTGATCTTCCAAGCACAAAAATCCATCTGTGATGCGACACTGACTTCTGAATGGTTTTTAACACAATATCCCAGGATTTCACAGCACAATTAACACTCAAGAAAAACTGATTGCAAAGTAGTTAATAATCTCAATCGAGATATCTCTGAGAATTCACAAACAACAAGTTCAGTGCTAGGAGGGCAATGACAGTTCTGGCAAATGTTTTAGCTGTTAAGTAACAGCTCACACACAGCTTTAGTCATTAGAAGCTGTTTATTGAACAACAAACAATAATGGGAGTTGCATATATAATTCCTTGAACATGAGGTTGCACCTACGCCCTGCAGTGTTCATGAATTGATGACGGATTGACAAAGCAGAGCAATTACCCTCCATTACAAAAATAATTTACACTCTAAAAGCACAAATTTAATAGACCATTACAGCTAAAGCACTGTTTAATGTCTCTGATACAGCTTGTATTCAAAATATACAGGGATCAAATAATATGTGTAATACTTGCATGAAGCTTATGTTAAGTGCTCTGAGAAGGAGGAATTAAGCTGTTATTCAAGAACATTCCTGAAAGTAACAAGTAAGATCCTTTGTTGTTGCCGTTAATACTTTTAACCTATATGAAGGTCACAAAGTACTTTATAGGACTATAAAGACAGAAGAATGCTGACATATAGCTAACTGTAGAGTCAGGGAAAGGCTGAAGTCAAACATGCACAGAGGACTGCCTTTGCAACTATACAGCAACAAGGTAAATTAAAATCTCAGCAGAGGACTAAACAACCCAATGTATACTTTCTGAAGTTCTCACTGGGAAGAAATCACGCAGACCTAAGTATGCACAACAGTTCATCTATTTCAGAAAGCCGAAATCCCTCAGAAATTCCCCCTCAAAAACGCCACATGCTCCTGACCTCTGCTTCAAAGCGACCATCTCAAAAATTGTTTCTGAGAACATGGGTTTTATAGTAACTTTCTTTGAGAAAACTAGAAATACAACCTTCCTTCATCCACCTCTTGAGCGGCTGCCGCAGTTAAAGCACTGAACAGAAGACTAACGGGGAAATCAACTACTTAAGGTCATTATGATCAACACATTTTCACCTCGGCAATTAATTCACTGAGTACTACTTGCTATGCATCACTTCAGTAGAGTGCCTTTCAATCACAATTTATACATAGGGAAAATTTCTAATCAATATTAATCACTCGCAACTGTGGCATGACAAGTTATCAAATCAGCAGGCAAAACAACGGGAGAATTGCCTCCTCCACATCAAAGCAACACACAACATCAACTTTAGTTAGCCTAAATGTAACTTGTACTCCAGTCCCTGAAGCTGTATTTGTATGCCACCAGGATCTACCAAACTGCCTTAGAAAAACAGATATATTAACTTTCAAAGACAAGAACAAGCATAAAATATTTTCTGAGAAAATCTGAGCAAGTTCCTTCTTTATTCAACTACATTTGTGACCCTCTCCAATTATTTTCTCCATTAATACATAAGTACTCAGACTTTACTAGCATGGAAGTGGGAATATAGCTATTTTTAGCTTGAATATTCACTAAAAGCAAATTTCCAACTGTGCGACTGTTCATCAAGCGACCTGGTTAGTTAAATGCATTATTGGTTTTGTTCCAGACTAAACACATTAGGAAATTATCTTCTGTAGCACTAACTTAATTTAGTCTTAATATACAATTCTAGAACTGTTCTGTGTTGATAATTTTCAGAAGCCACTTCAATGCATTTAATAAGCATTAAAAAAATTACTATCTTTAGAACATTTAGTTAGTGATAATTTACATGAATTAGTAGCACCAGCTAATGAACTGTATGTTTCACCTGGCAATTTTTATTACCCACCTACAAATCAAGGTTTATTTACTGTGAAAAAAATCCTGAATGCCTTCAGAAAAAACCCAGGCGGTATCTAGAGCCGGCTCACAGAAAGCTCCCGAAGGCTAACCCAGACCACAACACCTTGAAGAGGGCAGAATGGATGCTGGAGGATTTTGTGGAGGGCAGATACGAAGCAGCACGCTGAACCAGGCACCTCTTCAGTGAGCCGTGTATTTCTGCGCTGCTCTGCTCTGCACACATTTGGGTGAAGTACTTTGAAGCTATAAATGCAAATATCACATACACTGTTAGCGCTACGGTACGCTTGATCAACACACCTAGAATAAAAATAGCATCGTTACAGGACTAGCAATATGCTCAATTTTTTCCAAATTCCAGGTCCTCTGCCTTGCCACAGATTTCCTACGTGACTGTGCAAGTCACTGGGGTCCAAATCCAGACACATTTAAATTCAAAATTGCTAAAGTTCAGCAGTATGTAGGCTTTTCCCACTCTGGCTGGATTTGGACCTCAGACTCCTGTGATTCAGTTTCTACCTGTGTAGGAAGGTTAATAAAACACTCTGAAACATCGGGTATTGTAATATTAAAAAAAAAAAAAAAAAAAAAAAACAACGATGTAAAACACATGAAATTTTCATCCCTCAAAGCCATTTTCCTAATGGCGATAAATGAGTTAATGAAGCTAGAAAATTTCGGTTGATATAGAAATAGAGATGGGTTAGCTTACCCAAATAAAATACATTTCTTACATCTATAGTTACAGGGGCCATGAAGACTTTGCATAGCTAGCATGGGACTTAGAGCACAGATGGGAAAGCTTCAAATCCACAACTTCTGGCACTGAAGTTATTAAATGTCACCAGGTTTTGTTTTTTTAGACAGAGCTCATGTCCCAGTAATTGTTTATGTGAACTACTGTTCTAAACTTCCATTATATGTCTGGTGTGGGGGTGGGTAAATGAGGAAAGTAAACATTTTCTAAAATAATGCAGTAGAAAAATGTTGATTTAATACGTTGACATTTTACCAGGTTATTTTTTAAATGTGATAAATGCGTGTCCTGTCTGGACAAAGCAAACTAGCTGCCCAAACTCATCTTCCTGATTTGTAACAGAGGAAAACAACAGGAAATGAACAGCCACAAAACAGTACGATTTCATGAATAAGATAATCAAAATATGGATACTTCATCTGTAATATCACAGATGTCTTCTTGACAAGCAGTGTTTTAGCAATTACATCGCCTCATGCAAATATTTTTCTTCATAAGCATTTTCCACTTTTAGTGGAAGATTAATTTATCTGGATTTAGACAGTGAATAGCTAACTTCCCTCAATGGTTGATTAGTGTGTGTACAAAGGATGTACGGGGTGGGGATTCACATGTGTCTGGAAAACAGTGATGTTCCAATCTCAATGGTAATTAAGCATGAGGAACCAAATGTCAAGATTCAAATGAAAAATCTTTAAAGCTATGACCAAGCTTTTCCATATGCTAAAATCAATCCAAACCCCTAGATGTTTTCTAAAATATTGACTCTTACCTACACATTAATTGACTATCGATTTCTCCAGTTACAAAGACAAAAAGGCACTCACTGAGGATTTGAATAACAAAAGATAATTTGTTCTGCAGTTAATTTTCAGTCCTGCTTTTCAATCAGTGCTCCTAAGTCTGGATCTAAGTGCGTTTCTGAAGCCTGTATTTTACAAGGTGACTTAGTCTGTATAAAACATTTTCAGCATATGTGAATAAGCACAAGGCTCTTCATGCTTTGTGCCTTATTTTCCCCAATAACAATGACATAAAATAACAGCATTTTACCATACTGCAATGCTACATTCAGGTTAAAAAAAAAAACACAAAACAAACCACAAACCCAACCTGGGCCTGGGTCACCACTGCATTATGCCAGAGTGACTCCAATTAAAATGAATGGAATGTTACCAGAATAAAATGGATTGTAACAAAGTAACCAGCCATACCCATTACCTCTTGCTGAAATTGAGCAGGCAGACATGAGTTAGTTATTAAACCATAATTATATGGTTTAGTAGTATGGCTAGTCTTTTGTCTTTACTCATCATTCAGGAAATACATATATAATACATAAATACTCCCACCTTGGTGACATAACAGCATAGCTACAGCAATAAACAAAGAACAGAGCTTGACCAAGGAATGCACACTTCAAGGAGTCAAAGTGATATTTCATATAAACAAGGGCAGAAAAAAAAACCAACAAAACCCAACCTGTGGATAAGAAATCAGACGCTGTTAAGGCCTCCTTGGACAATTCTATTTCAATCAGGAAAGAGGAGATGAAAAATTACTCTCAGTGGGAAAATGAAGGGCAAACACAATCTCAATATTAAAACAAGGTTGATAAAAATCTCCCTGCCTTTGTCCTACCAGCTATGTTTTATGTCTCAGAAAAATGGGCACATACCACATAATAAATTTCAGAACTGCATAGAGAAAAATCGAGAGTGCAGCCTGAAGGTAGCTTTGTTCTGTTATCAAGAGTTGCAAAATCAACCCTTATCATTATTGGCACACACATATAACCTCCCCTCCAAATATTAATAACTTCAGTCTTTCCAGACCTCTGTAGTGCGGGCACAATTAATCCCTATTTAACAAGATGGGGAAACTTGTTAATGGGGAACAGCACTGGAAACTGCAGTATGGAAGACAAACAGAAGAAAACAAAGCTGTTCTTCAAAGGGCAGGCACACAAACTCGGGAGGAAGATTAGCACTATCAGGATGAAGTTTTAATTTATACCAAACCCATTTTCAAAATGGTGATGAACTTCATTATTAATGGAAGTGGTCCAAAACCAAAACACGACTTTCACAGGAGCGACAGGGCTGTAGGCCCATTGAAGAGATGCTGAGTTCCAAACTTGCCTATCCTCCCTACACACACTGTACAAGGTCCTACCTCTCCCAAAAAGCCTCATCCCTCATAATTTGTATGCAAGACAACAATCTCTGGGTTATAGGCTACAGTGTCCCCAAAAACAAGAGCTGCCAAAGTAAAGGTAATCTTGCTACTAGTAAAAATCCATTTTACACAACAATGATATTTGTAGAAAGATTAAGCCAAAGCATATATTCATCATCTTTTAATTCCCATTGCAGAGTTAACAAACAATGCATTAGCATTCCAGCAGCCTGTCTGCTATTTATGTTCCACCTGCCACTCAATTAATAACTCATTAAGTTGCACACCTGCAACACACCTGACCTCTGGTCCCAACATTAACCTTACATTACAGGTAGCGGCCAACGAGCCCAGTTAGCAATATCCTGTGGAAGACAAGACAGCAGAGAAGTTAGATTGTACAGTCTGCTGGATACAGAACACCAAACGTGCCAACTGCAGCAAGGTCCTGTTCTGCCAGTGGTAGCATCTCTGGTTCATAGCCACTCCTGTAATCCCGTGATTTCAATCAGCATCTAAAAACAACAGGTTACGAGTTTTTAAACGTGTTCAACTCAGAGTACCTATTCACTTAGTACAAATTTACTTAAAAATAAAAATCATTATGAAGAGGCTTAATAAATACACATACAATAGTGAAAGACATTTCCTTTGTGATGGAAAAAGAAACCAAGTGAGATCTGGCACTTGTGGCAGCCTTCACTTTTCATTGCATGTCACCAACTCGTGACCCACAGCTACTTTCATATCACGACTCTAAACATACATGTTATCAGAATGACTAGGGGCAGACATTACACCGCATCTGGTGTCGTGTCCTACACCTCCTGCCCCATGCTGAGCCCCAGAGTAGTGCTACCCGCACAGCCACCCCAGGGCTGCACGCAGGGGGTGGTGGCCTTGCTCTCCTCCCAGCACGGGGCTGCAGCAGAGCAGAACCCCCGAGCACAAGCTCAGAGAAGGCCTCTTTATTGCTGTCAGGTCAACCCATTGCAAACACATTCCGATTCACCTTAAAAAATACTATGTAATACCAAAAAAAAAAAAGTGCTTAACAAGACCACATAAGTAAAGCAGATTGCAAAATACACCATGCTTAAAGACACTGATTCAATGTTTTATTTAATGTACTGCAATGAGTCCTCCATATTGATATGTTTAAAAAGTGTGATCCTTTTTAATGCTTGTTTTGGCATTAGCATTTCTTTTTCTTTTTCTGTTCAATTGATACCACCTACGCCTTCCAAGAGCCTACAAAAAGCGGGAGAGGATTGCAAATAAGTACAACCCCCCCCCAATTAGCACTAAAGTACTCTTGTAATCATGTAGTAAAAAAATGTATTCAAAAGATGAGCACTAGAACTGTAAAGTGCTAAACAAAATTATGGCTCAAGCTTCTCTAGGAAATAAAATAGACTGGACTGCAATTCACATTAAAATAAGGCTTATGTCAGAATGAGAAATAAAATCCCCCATCTCTTTCCTCTTGTCAACTTGAAAATCAAGGGCAACATCAAAGGTTTCAGCAGAGGAAAGCAAAAGCTAGTTAAGGAAAATCATGCAGAAGAAAGCCACCAAAACCCCTCCAAAATCTAAAACAAAACAAGCTTGCCCACCCCAACCACAGCCAAAAAAACAGTGAGAAGAAATCCTATAGTGCATCATTCTTCTCAAACAATTCATTCTCCTCTCTTTTAACCTAATTATTTTCTTCATCATTCCTAGATGTAAAACAAGTTTCCATCATAAATACTTTATTTTCAGAGGAACCAGAGGTTATTCCTCAGTTCTGCAATTCATAATTAGAATGGGATACAAGAGATATTCATGCTAACACTGAAGAAGCACTACGGAGAAACATGACCTGAGCTCTTCACTCTGCATGGTGCTGAGCAGCACACAGCCACTCCTTTAGTTTGGCATTAACATAGGGACCTTTAGCATTTGCTATAGATGTATACTGACTACAGTAAGTTCAAGCTCCTACAAACAGTTGTTCAACGCTAAAGCTGGAGCTATTTGGCACTTTTCATGGACAGATGAAGGAGTATCGGCTCCTGTAAAGCCTCTTTGAACCCTACAAGCACACGGTTAGGAACTTGGTACTGTCTTCTCAGAACAGGTGGCTGAAATGTTAAGAACAAAGAAGCCAATTATACGATCAATAGGACATTCTGTTAAGCTATCTAGCAACCTGCTGTGCTTTTTGCACATCAGTACGAAAAATACTGTCCACTCCAAGAACTGAGGTTGCTTGAGCACTGCGATGTAAGGGTGAAAACTCCTGTCAGTACAGAGGCTTTTAAAACAGCATTTGTCATTCTCAAAGAATGCCAAATACTAAAATACATCCAGAGAGCGCAAAGCATTTGTAGGTATCAAACGTTCTGCAAAGAAGCTGTACCAGCTTTTGTGGTCAAGTAATCTTCTCCTGGTTTTATTAAATGTGTCTGAAAAACACATAGTGATAGAAGGAAAAACAACAGTGAAGCCTAAGAATGCTGCACAAACCCAA
Organism: Charadrius vociferus; assembly: GCF_000708025.1. Lineage (NCBI taxonomy): Eukaryota > Metazoa > Chordata > Aves > Charadriiformes > Charadriidae > Charadrius > Charadrius vociferus. Next base: position 7,574,602 of record NW_009661368.1, read on the forward strand.
ACAGAAGGACAGAACTGAATATTAACTCCTACCTAATTCAGTTTGGTAAATCCCAGGGATGAAGTTAAGTATGAAACAAAACACGAGAGCGACTTCAGGAAAAAATGAAAGCTAATATTAAATCCTAATCATATTTATACCAGTATCACTGCTTATAATGCATAGATTACTTTCCACACCTGACCACAGCTAGAAATTCTCCAAATATGAATTTAGGAGAAGTAATTACTGGGTTTGCCCATAGTTTTTATTTAATAATTCAGGCATTTGAGTAGACCTTGCACCTTTTTCAGAATAAACACCTGCTGCTCTTCAGAGTAACAAGGGGCATGCACCTTCTTTCTTATACAGGCAAGGTAAGTTTTAATTCATAATCATAACCACAAAGCTGATCCCAACACTGATACAGCAGGAGGGTGTAAATTGAGCTTTAATTTAGAGATTGAACAAGACTGCCCCGTTCCAGTCGTCGCTCATAGAAGCCGAGAAAGCCAGCCTTTTAAAAATGCACCATTCAGAAGCTTTAGAGATGAAATCAAACAAAATATGCAAAGTGACAGAAGCAGAAAGAATTATAACTTTCGCTGTAGTGCATAGAAGGAAGTAGATAGAGGCTACAGCTGATTTTTTTTAAGCCCACTACTGCTGATAGAGCAGAAAACAGCCAATTTTAGTTTAAACATAATGAAATCCTTATTTGTAAGCTAACAAAGCTTAACCAAAGACAAGCGATAGGTGCATATTTTATAATGCACCAAACTGTCCTTAAAACTTAACTATTTTATTTCCCGAAAAAAACAAAACCAAGTTTACAAACATCGCATCTTCTGTATTATGATGGTGCTAATGAGATTACTGTGTACTTCACTGATGTGACAAAGTATGTGCAAGATCTGTAATTCCAGAATGCTGGTTTGGAAGGCAAAGTTAATCTCCTTTAAAAAAAAAAACATCAAGAAACATAAGTAAAGGCTCAAGAACAACTGTTTCTCTTGACTACTCAAGTATTTGTGTCTCAGCATTCCACAAGTCTGTAAGGGTCCCTTATGAAAAAACTTAATAATGTTTTGATAAATTTTGACTTTTCACTATCAAGATAATCATCTCTTACACAGAAAATAACCAGAGTATAGAGAAACAGCTCTTCTTTCAGCATAAGGAGAGGGCAAAGACCCGCTGTTCTACATGAGCATTTCTGAACTTCTAGAGAACAAAATTTAAGAGCATTGTCCACAAAATGACATATGAAAAAAAAAAAAGGGGGGGGGGGGGGGGGGAGAGAA
>NW_009661368.1:7577223-7583742 GCF_000708025.1 Charadrius vociferus
GGGGGGGGGGCAGAGAACTGTATTTTTCTTTTATTTGGAATATCTAAGCTTAGGATTTCTCAGAACATCATTTGAGGTTCCTCACAGAAACTAGAGAACTCCTGACTAGTTTATACAGCTACTTAGCTGCTACCAGCATTTAAAGATAGTTAATTATTTATACTAACAAGGAAATAATTTCAATCATTAATTGCAGCTGTTTCATACTCCTCCTCCCTAAAAACACTGAGCAATTGTGTCTCCTGAGGGAAAGAAAAAAAAAACAACCAACCAAACAAAACAGGGGAAAAGTTTAAGAGGTGACTGAAAGCAGTTATGGTATAAAAAAACCCCAACAGATAAATGTGGGACCACCTTATTTTTATTTTAGAATTTTTGATTCGTGAAAATTGAGAAGTCATTTGTGAGCAAACAAACAAATCTTTCCAATGCAGCAGTCCAAAACAAATCCACGTGCTGTGGCCCATGCATTAAAAAAAAAAAATCCAAAACCACACAGATGCCATCCAATTAAATTACGATTTTTTTTTTTTCCTCCATCCAGTACAGTTCACAGTAGTTCTGGTTCCTACCACTTGACCGGGCTTTGCCCTCGTGACTGTTCTGTCTTCACATAAGTGTCATACAGTTCTCTCAAATGCAACAACAGTTCCTCTAGGTTGTCTCCTGTCAATGCAGACAGTGCAATGACCCGGTCATCTATCTGTTCTTTAAGGAGTGGCAGATTGATCCTGGACTGAGCAAGGTCAATCTTATTCCCGATGACAACACAAGGCCTCTGAGACAATCCTTCTTTATATTGCTCCAGTTCATATTTTAAGTCTTGCAGCTGAATCCATGGCTGAGACACAGAGAGATCCAGCACATATAGGAGAAAGCGGCAGCGTTCAATATGCCTTAAGAAGGCTATTCCAAGGCCTCTATTTTGATGAGCACCTTTGATTAGGCCAGGAATGTCAGCAACTACAATGAGAGAAATTTCACAGTGAATCCAACATATCCAACAAAACAAAAAAACCCAGTCATTTACTGACCAGTACATGTACCTTTAGAATTACATCTCAATGCATCATCCTAAGTTTGGCTGCTATTATCTCTTAAAACCCCTAAATTTAGATTATTCCAGTGAAGACAGAACACAGATTGCTAGTTTGATATAAGGGCACATATAAGTGAATCTGAAATGGGCTTTCAGCATTGTTTTGTTTGAAGTTCTTTAGAACGAGCAAGAATTCTACAGAAGTACTAAACTTACTTCTGCAGCAATTCAAAGACTAACGCAGGTGATGCAAATTGCTATCAAGGTACACACAACATACTACAAAATCTTACCTGCTACTTGTTCGTAGTCTTGATAGTGGACAATGCCAACATGGGGATTTAGGGTTGTGAAAGGGTAGGCAGCCACTGCTGGCTTTGCCCTGGAGATTGCTCTCAAAAGTGATGATTTGCCAGCATTGGGAAAGCCCACCTGGAATACAAACTCATTAAAGCCCCAGCGGTTGATTAATCCTGATAAAAAGAACTGTAAGCTTTTGCAGATGTGGCAAGGTTCTTCCAGCACGACTATTACAACATTAATTTTGTGTACTTAGTTCTGAAAAGCCTCCTGGTTCCCCTTTTTTTGTTTCTCCTAAGCTCTGTTTTATTTATATGTGTATTTTCTCATAAATAAACTTTTTTTTGTGCCATCTTAAGTATTGACTTTGTTCAGAGTCAAAAGGGTATATACCATAAGATCTCTTTTACCCCGAAATAATGTTACGACACCGTGTCTTGCACTTCCCATTTTATCTGTGTTCTCCAACTCTGATTCATTATTTCCCAAAATAATTCAGAACTGTTACTGATTCAGTAACATAGTTTGGCCTGCGAGTAACCAGAATGCCTGCAAATCTGGGATTTTACAGCTCTTCATAGACTCAATGTCGAAGAACTAAATTGAAACTTGGCTTTCTGGGAAGACAAGAATTTAAACAAACCTATCCCAGAAATGAAGTTACTATGAGATATCCTATATGATAGCCATACAATTGGTCAATAATACTCAGATGAAAGTAGATCAAATCCTAAATTCTCCTATTTGCTGATGTCACACACTCTGAATTCTTGAGTAAGTGAAGTGCAAAACAGATTCATCTCAGATTTCCAAATTAGTGCCAAAAATGTGAGAAGTGGACCAGAGTGTCCAGCTGGTCAGAGAATTAAGTGTATTGATCCACCAATGCCAACTCTTTTCTTAGTCTCTAATTAAATTCACAAAATTCTGCTAGATAAGACAGTTATTCTGCAGTTGTTGAACTACAGCAAGAACTCTTTGCAGCAAAGCATAATTTTAACTGCTTTACCAGCTGGTGCTAAAACATTTCCATACTTAAGAACGAAAACAGCTTAAGCCCTAAATTGACTCAGCATTCATGTTTAAATAGTATTTTCATTTCAGAAGATGCTAAATCTGGAACTAACAAAGTAAAATGTTTAGTATGTGTAAAAAGAGAAATAAAGGGATAAAATAGAAGATGATTTGAACTTTATCAATTTCCTTTAAAAAAATAAAGAGGAAAACAGAAATTAATTTATAAGAACTCTCCATACTGTACCGTTCATCTGCAGAACCAGCAAAGTCTGCTGTACATCATCAGTGAGTCTATTAATCACTGATGAATCTTGTACATTGCTTTCCTATATATAGTGTTGGTTTTAGCAAAAGTAGGATGACGTCAAATAGCAAGAGAGTGACAGCTCTGCAAATCACTTTAGACACCCTTCTACCAAGTAACATCAAGAAAGCATTGAGTTGCATCTCTAAACAAGCACGCAAAAAGGCTAACAAAAATGTTATCAAACATTATTTCTTCAGTCAGTCAAGTGTCATCCTACAACGATAAAGAAGTTGGAAGGACCACAGCGACACTCACCAATCCTGCATGAGCTGTTGTCTTGAGTTCCAGATGGAGGACCCTTTCCTGACCTGGCTCTCCTGGAGTAAATAATGTTGGAGCTCGGTTCTCATTGGAAAGAAAAAAGCGATTACCTTTCCCTCCAGCTCCTCCATAAGCTGCAACATACTCTTCACCATGTCGAGCGAGGTCAGCCACAACTTTCCCATCCTCCTTCACCAATGTACCTACAGGGACCTTAAAGTGAGGAGAGATGCAAGCATTACACTTGAAGGTCAAAGTCTGCAGCACAGCTGTCTTCAGCAGATCCTTCACCAGCTGATTTTAGATTTGTTGAAAATCAGTCCTCCATATCCTCAAGCTGGGGAATCCAAAAATAGAAGTGTACTTCATGAGGATCGCTTTCTGGACCCAAACGGCACTGATAGACATGTACACTTCATTAAGATGTTAACAGCACTATAACCTTCTTTCTCTCCTTTTATGCAAAGAAGCCTAAGCATAGTAGTGAGCTAAGAAACGTATTTTAGGTGTGCACCAGAACAGGCATGTTGAGGAAAGAAAAAAGTTTACTCCTATTTAAGAAGTTCTGTGTTGTCATTGCTCTAGGCATATGACCCCTAGAAGTAAAGCAAATCAGAACGGTATTTATTTTGGCCAGATGTACCTTCCAAAGAAGTCCAATTTTTACAAACAATTTAAAGCAGCTTCATCTGCCTGTGTGCCAACCAGCTCTGTCTCAGCAGAGACAGCACCCAAGGCTCCCTGAAAAGAAATCACATGAGATTTTCTCACAATAAGGTCATCCAGCTTGAAAATGTGAATTTTGTTAATACAAAGCTAACACACTAGCATGCAACCTTAATCTACTTACTTTAACATACATATATGCACCATTAGCTCCATAACAGTTTTTGCTTCCTCCTTTCTCTCCATGAAAACCCTGGTAGAAGGGGAGGACTGAAGAAAGTGATTTCATTTGCCTGTCAGCTGTAAAGCACAATACGCATATTTTAAACTCATTGCATTAGCAGAACAGACACAGAAAAGCAAGCTTTTGACTGTTCTTTTCCTTTGTGAATATTGCATAAATGCACATCCTATTTACTGTCTCAATAGTAACATATCAGGAAAAACTAACATTAATGTAAGTTATGATGAAGTCTAACAGCCTTTACTTAGGTTTATTAACCACGGGCTTTATTATGTGGTCATTCCAAAATCAACTGTTACAAAATACTCTGGAAAATTCATTTGCTAGATTAGCAGATTTTGCAGCAGGGTGACGTCAGAAGCAGCTTTATCCACCTTAAGGGTAAAATTTGATCAGAACCCAGCCTTATTACAACATAGTCATGCACTAGCCACTAAAAAGCCTGCAAAATATCTCGATTTTCAAAATGCTTTCTAAGGCTGTCAGTGTCATTTATGTCCCTGTTGCCACAGCTCAGGACAAAGCTTAAAAAGCAAAGACATCTTATACAGAAACAACCAATTTGACATTTACCAGCTCCCACCATAGAGTGTGTTGTAGGGTTTTTGCTGGGGGTGAGGTGTTAAGTGATAAGACAACATGAAACAAAAGAGATTTAATGAGTTTTACCTTTCAAAATGACGTGACCCCCATCACCTCCATTTCCACCATCTGGACCTCCAAATATTTTTCGGGGTTCACTATAAAAAGAATGACCCCCTCCTCCTCCTTGTCCTCCAACCACACGCACTTTCCGGTGATCCACAAAATAGCGTGTCTGTAACAAGGATGGGTTTTGTACCCTTTAAGTACAGTTTATCAGAGTCATCTTCCAACAAGTTGATTGTTCTACAAAACTTAGTAATATGCAGACCTGTTATGTCATGAGTTCTATTCAACAGCAAAAAAAAAAACCCTCACAAAAAAACCCCACAAAGACATCATAACTCTGCTGTCATTCACAGATCAACTAAATGCAGCACACTGAGTATATTAGTAACAAAAAACAGATCTAATTTTTAAAGTATTTTTAAGAACCCCCTTAAAAGTACCTGCCTGAGGCTATGTCAATATAACCTAATGCAGCAGCTCAGATACCAGAAGGCAAAAGTCACATTAATTGGACTAATAACAGGAAAAGTATCCTTTTAATACATTTATATAATGCTGACAGGTAGCTCAAGAAAGCTGCCACACTGTAAGCCAAAAATCACTCAGTAACTGTGTTCCCACTCATGAAAACAAAAATTTTAAAAAAAAATATACATAAACTTTTTATTTCTTTAAATCAAACTGAACTTTGCAAAAAAACCCCAACATAGTGCATGTGTGGGAGGGGTATTCTCACCCTGACTTATGCTTTCTATACCAGGTGATGAAATCAAGGCAAACTTCAATCTTATAACAACTAAGAGAAGTATTAAAGACAAAGAATAGAGAGTATTTGCGAAGAAAGTAAGAAGAGGAAATCTTAATATATGCCACAACCACTTGCTCAGGGGCTAAAAAAAACAGTGTAAAGAGAATTTCAGCTCTTGGCTCTATTTCTGACATTAACTTATTATTTGACTTCTGGCAAACTACTAATTATGCTGCACTATGTTTCAGCTTTTCTATCAGCAAAAGGGGTTTGATGGTATTTACCTATCTCCTGGAAGCAGGCTGAAACCCAAAAGGGGAAATGTTAGAGAAGTACATTCATACAGGGAGGTGGAATTGTTTACATACGGGGATGAAAAGAGAAAGCAGGACCTTGACTGTGGGAACATTCCTATTCTGGCAATTACTAAGGGACTTCACGAGAATGAGCAGTAAGGGTCACTTTAACCAAACAGCCCAAACAGTATGCGAGGGAGAAAAAGTCTTATTAGTATTATGATACCAAGATAAGCAACTGAAAAAAACCCCAACCCTTAACTCTTCATAATTAAAGTTATACTATCACCAATGATTTCTTACAAAGCCTCTTTTAGAAAAGTATCTGGCACCACCACACGGCGAGAGAGTAAACTATCGCTTCAAATGAGAAGTGATTTATTGATCATTAGAAAATCAGATTTTCACTAAACGCGTGAAAACGACAATGAAGAAAAAGTCTTAGGACCCTACAGTTTCTCTGACATAAAATGCTGCCTGTTTGGCAGCTGTCTACGGTGTAAGACTATAAAACCACTGAGAAACAAAACAGTATTTTAGCTTTAAAGCTACACAAGACTTTCTGCTCTCCCGACCCACGGACGCTTTCGGCCGCGGCTAAAGGCACCCGCACCGCCGCCGCGGCACCTCCGCCCACCGAGAGCGCCACACGGCGGACTTATTTCCTCACTATTCACAAAGATAATCAGATTTTAGAAAAACGGCCCCTCACATCAAGAGCGTATATTTGAGCGCTGTGAGGAAAGACCGGCAAGGAGGGGGTATGCTGTTTCCTGAGGCGCGCCCGGGAGGCGACCGCCCAGCAAGGCAACGGCGCTCCACACCGCCACCTCAATTTCTCCACAACTTACCAGTTTCCTTTCCGAAATGACCCTTTTCTGCCTCAGCCGCCTGTTCTTTGAGCACCTCGCGCAGCTTGTGGAGAAACTCGGCTGCCGCCTCCGAGTGCAATGAAGAGATGGCACACACAGCTCCAGCCCCTCCTCTCTG
>NW_009661368.1:7584114-7600012 GCF_000708025.1 Charadrius vociferus
GCATTTGGGACCCCTGTCCCTCAGGGGCACGCCAAGTGTCCTGCCCGCTTCGGTGTTAGCAGGGCTGGAAGTCACCATCCCCGCAGCGGGCCTGGAGTGGGCTGTGGCAGCTGAGGTAACGCGGTGCCGGCCATGGGGCTCGCTGGCTCGCCCACAGGGGTCTCGGCCCCTCGAGGAGTCCTGTGCCATCGGCCAGCAGGCCGCTGTGAGGTGAGCCGCTGCCTACACACAGCCACTCCGCACACACGCTGCGTCTGATCCTCACACGTCAAATAATTGGAAAGCCGGGACCAGCTTTCAGCATGTATCTATGAAGTGTAACAGAGAAGTAGGGGAGAAGGCGCAGCTCAGAGGAATCTGCCCTTGTCTGTTGTTTCCATTCAAAAGTCCACGTCACAAGAAAAGTACCACCAACTTCGTTTTCAGGTAATTTTTAACCTAAACAATTTTCAAGCATTCTGTATTACAAAACAGAAAATGATACAATTAATGGAAGAGGTCAAAATGCTGGCATCACTTGGTTTCCACATTAATACATAAAAATGGACAACACATTAAATAAACATTTTGTTATTAACAATTAGAAATATTAACACCAAAAATCATGTATAAATTAGGAAATAAATGTACAAACTATTTCCAAAGTGCTCTTTCAAATACATTATATACACAACATTCAAGAAGTTCTTAATGTAAGACATTTCAGATTGATGTAATGTTGCTGTTTCATTTTAAGTGTTGTTCGTATTCTCTCAAAAGTATTTCAGCACTTTCAAAAACCACATAAAAGGCGTATTCCCAAGCTGGCAAAGACCAATATTGCATTCTCCTGGCTACCTGTAATATTAATATATTGTAAAGAAAACAATCTTACTTCCTTTCTGTTCCTTGCTATTTGAGAGTACTTATCTGTATGAAAACACCAGCAGGAAAGATGAGAAATGAGGACTGACTGAAAAAAAAGTCTTCTATTTTATCAGTAATTGAAATTATTAATGTAGCAAGGGCAGTGCTTGGACAACATTTAATAGTAAACTCTTCACCTGTCCAGTTAAAGACTTTCCTCTACAGAAAAAAAAAAAGTAATGAATTGTGAGATCTTTCACTTTACTTGTGGTCTTGTTTTTTCAAAATATAAAGTACTAGAACTTGAAATCCCATAAATACACCATTTCAGACAACGAAAAGGAGAAAATCCTACAGAGGATGTATTTACTCTATATTGCAAATTTGTAGTTAATCTCATATTAAAAAATGCTCATGGAGTATATAGTCATCCTAGCTTTTTGCCTCAGAGATGTTTGCTATTTCGTTCAGCACTTACCTAAGCACTTTATAAGTGCTTTTTTCAACACTTTATAAGAACATACAAAACTCAGTAGAAGTGACTTACATTGTTCATACTGGCTTTTACATACCACTAGTTTTTATTTCTAAATTCTCCCTCTATAGGTATTCTTTCACTGGTTGACCCCATTAATAGTTCCCCTCTCTATATGCATAATATTGTTTCACAATTAAAGCTGAATTTATTTGCTTATCTGCAATAAAGATGGATTTTTTTCCTTTACTTCTGACCTATATCTGTCAAGCTACAAGAGAAAAATAAAAGTGATGATGAGCTGTAAGAACAGTCAACCAAGAGATTTGACAATATTTATGGTTATAATGCTTGCTGGAAAATCTGAGCAAGGGCTATGAAAGAATCAGAAATAAAGGAGGATGCCAGCCACCTGCTTGTGAAATTTGGCATGAAAATGTATATGCAAGTTCTAAAATTTGGAGTAGCATGTTTAAGACTGGAGTTTTGCCAGATGTTTTTCTCAGCTAAGCACAATATGAAGCAATATTGACATCTAGTAGGCTGACACTGCAGATCTCAGAGCTCTCTTCTATTTTTCTTTCCACGATAGAAATACTTTAGTTTACATGGATATATAAAAGGTGCCTCTAGTGATTAACATTTCCTTGAATATAGGTTTTGATCCTCTTTCTGTAACTTTTACAACAGAAATGTGGACTTACTCAGATTACTGAATTATAAGACTTGGGTAGGTAGGTATTACAGAAATTGCAGTTAGTTTTATTTTTATCATATAGCATAGAACTGTCTTCACATAAAGAATGTATCCAACCCCTTATTCTTAAGAAGTAAAGTTAAGAGCCATGGATTTCAGAGGCTGGCAGGTAATCTTCAATGCATTCAGTTAAAAACGATCAATAACCTACCAGAGGATACTTCCCTGGACTGAGATACGACTGAATGGCTTTGTATTGAGCCAGACTGCAGAATAACCTGGCTGTTTTCCAGAATGGGGCACAACTGTGATCAAATGATCCTAAAGCTATTTAGAAACATCAAAAATGGGGTGGGGGGTAGGGCGTAAATGAAAAACTTCTGCATTGTATCAACATACAGTACTATACACACTACCAAATATCAAACCATTAAAGCATTGTCTTGTTACCTGTAGTGCACTGCTTCATATCCAGCATGAAATGGACACTGTTCACATACAGACGCTGCTTTGTGCTAAGGGGTAACCAACATAGTACAATTAATCAAAACTGCCTGTACATCCAGTTCAAAAGATGGAGATACTATTGAAATGAATCTGACACAGGATCATATTCTTTTATTGCTGGTAATTTCCATATTGTCCCTATAAAAAAGAGAAATAAAAATGTTGGAGAATAATGTGTCAGAGGTGATATATACAAACAGTGAGTTAGACAATTTCTTTTGGTCTATGAATTTTTAAAGACCCACTGAAGTATCACCAATATTCCTGCACCAAATTATCAGACAGATTTATGTGCGGAGCTAACAGCCAAATCTGCTTTTTCATAGCAGAGATTTAGACAACTTACCTGCTCATAGCCATAAGGCCTCTGTTGCTGAGCGGACGGGCCTGTCTGAGAAGCTCTGTAACTTCCGTATTGCTGCCCCTGTCCCTGTTGGTAGCTGGAATACTGTGAAGAGGCTCCTTGTGCAGGACCTGAGACGACAGTGAAATCTATTACTAAGGCTTGATTTGCTAGGGGGATTTCTTATGATTAACATAATGTAAAACATGATAGTAACAAAGTAAGCTCCGTGAGTATGAACTGTGAGTTTTGCCTAGACCTTTGTCTAGCTTTACACTAGAAAGTGTTAATACTAATAAGGATCTAGTTGCAGCAGTGTAAACTTCAGTTCAGGTTTTAAACTGCGCAGAAAACGTGATACATTTTTAAGTGATTTGCCTCCCTGAAATCTGTATTGGTACAGCTCAATTGTTACCTGTATGCAAGCTACCTGGCCTTTATTTTAGTAACAATTGCATGTTTAACTTCCTATTTAATCTGGCTGTGCCACCATAAGCACTGCCGATCAGGCAGAACCTAAGAAATCTCTTGCATATAGAGATACCTTTAAAAAACATGTAAATCAGACACACAGCTGCACAGGGATATTGATTTCCTTTTATTTGGGACTGTATATTATGTGTATAGAATGCTATGTGCACTTCCTAGCATTACTGGTAGATTTTTACAAAGGAGAACCTTTAAAAAGAGGAGGCCAGATTTTAACATCATAAACTGAATTTTGTGTTTAATTTCACAGAATGTGTCTGGTTTGAGTAGTCCAAACTATCTACTAGTACTGCAGAGTCAGGTGTTAATAATTTAATTCACTTTTTAGGCATGTAGGTTCTATTTCATGACATCTTACATTTCTAGAATGAGTTTGCCGTTTATACCAACATCAATTTATCAAGTTTGGTTAACATTGCCAGTTCAAGGTCAAGTACCACCACATCTGGGAGATCCACCAGAAATGCCTTGCCTTGAAGCTAGGATTTAGATTATTCCAGTCTCTCCGGACCCTGTTTCTGTACTAAATAACCTGAAAGGGTTTCTTTCTCCCAAAGGCAGAGGATGCAGACAAGTTGCCTCCAATCATTCAGAAAACTCAAAGACAGCCAGCAAACTCAGATTCTTTTGATGACAGTAGGGAACTCTGCCCCTGCTGACCTCAAGGGTTCAAAAGCCTGTTCAAAGCATTTCCACTTTTTTCCTTTCGCCTCAGTTCCTCACCAAGAAACAAAACCCCGATGACATTGCAAGAAATCTAAGTGAGGGAGTAGTGATTCTCTGGACTGTTGATGTTATTTTTTCATGTCAGTTCAGAACTGTAAGATGTGCAGGAGGCCTGAAATCCAGGCAGTCACCTCCTGCCAACACTTACCAGGAAGTTACCATGAGGCAAAAGTGTATTTTCTAACTTTCTAACTTTCTTTCAAAGGAGAGAGGGATTCAGGATGCTAACATAACAGCATGGAATGCAGTGCTACACTAATGTGCAACTGCCCACAATCCCTTTTCATGCTATGCTCTTTGGCTAGTATGTGGATATCCAAGGTCAATCAAGAAAATAGCTTACACCATATTTTAGCTGAGGATTGGAGGTGTCAGGATGAAGTATTGCAAACACTTGACCAGTCAGTGACAGTTTTCTTACCGTATCCTTGCTGTTGTCCCGGGTAACTTTGTTGATTTGGGTATTGCTGCTGGGAATATGTTTGCTGTTGTGCAGCTCCCTGTTGGTATCCTGCCTGCTGCTGGCTGTACTGAGAATTTCCTAAAGAAGGAAAAATTGAAGTAGTTTGGTTAAAGATGAAGCAGGTATTTCACTGTAGATGTGAATCATAAGGAAAACAAAGGAGCCTAGGTCTGGAACTCATAGACGAGTACTCTTTTCAGAAACAGATGTTTGCATTTTGCCAATCACGATAAGTTTATTTCTTCAGTGATTTTTAATTCTTTTGAACAGGAAAGAGTTGTGTATTTATACACATCACTAAACAAACAAACAAGTAACCTGTTCCCCAAAGGACTTTTTTTTTTACCCCAGAAATGTTTCAGAAGAAAAACACAGAGTCACAAAGATAAGGGTGCCAGTTTAATACTGCTTTCTCAAGAAGCCCTCCCACTGTATTTTCTTCCAGATAATGACATTTATTCATATATCCCAGAAAGACCACTTATCTAGTTGTTACTAGTATTTTTTGAGATACCTATGACGGAAATTCCATTTGCAGTATCCTGAAACAACAAAATGAACAGATACGATACAGATGACATTGCTTTTCCTAAATGCCACCTTGCTGTATCATAATTAAGTTAATACTTTGCAGTTAATTTAGAGTTCAGATGTCTTAATAGTATCACTGAATTTACTGATGTACTACTGTTGAGAGTTTTTTAGTGGTAGAATTGCAAGCTCACAGTATTGGTGATTTTCAAAGATTAGTTTCATTTAACCCATTGTTTTTCACAATTTGTAAGATGAATTAAGTAAGATTTTAAAAAGTTGGTTCTGGAATTAACCCGTAGGCTTTCTTACTTTAGAGAAATTTCTGTTTATGACTGCCATTTTTTTCCAGCTCTGAGCCCCATGTCTAACCGGAGCACGTTAGTTTCCCTTTGTCAGCATAACCTTTTACTTAAACACAGCCATTTTTATTTGCATTATATAAATTGTTTGTTAAACAGTGTTGTAAGAGTGGAGGATACTGATATCCTGGAAGTCTTTTCTCTTACTGCAAAAAAAGTTCACTATCCATAACTATAATTCCACCTGGCTCAGCTACAACCGAGGACCATTTTTCTAATGAATATGAGGCTCCGCACAAGTCGTTAGTGATCCCACGAGGCTGCACAGCACGACTGCCTCACAATACAGTTACTGACATGATACTATGTATACAGCCTGATATAGTCTTGGTATAAAAAATGCTATACATAGCTAATTTCTATTTTACTGGATACTCCTTGAGTAATAGCTAAGTAACAATTAGTGATGCAGAAATTGCAAGTCATATTTTACATTTTCATAAGCATTTCATTCGTATTTTAGGGGATTAGGGCTTTGCTTTACAAAAATTGCCAATATATTTTCCTACCTCCTTCATAATAGTGTTGTGTAGAGTCGTCAAACGACCTGTCATAGCTCTGCTCAGTATAGGATGACTGCTGATAGGCATAATCACCATGTCCTACAAGGAATTGCAAAGATTTATCAGATACATTGTTAACATAACTAGAGATGTATTGTTGAATACGTACATTATGAAGCTGCTTATGCACAATGAGGAGGCTGAGAGGAAACACAGACCCCTTAGGTAGGAGGTTGAATACATGGCAAGGAAAGCTACACCTATGGATAAATCTCTTGCATTTACTAATCAAAACTTGGTTTGTGCTCTTTTAGAAGCAGTTTGGATAGCAGGATGCAGTGATGTGTGTGTTTGTGTACCAGGCTCCTGTGCCCTGGGATTAGAATTTTCTAGCATTTGAATTGGAAATGAATCATAATGGATTTGCCATGTCCTTGGATGTGGCAGTCATGCTGGTCTACACTTTAGCAGTACTACAGTGACTACAGCTCAGAGGAATTACCATCTGGATAATATTGTTGATTCATGGGTTCTGAGGAGCCTTGTCCATGACTGTACTGTTCACTGTAATATTCTTCCTGACCCATGTACTGCTGCGAGGACCCTGCAAGGCAAAGACAGGAGAGAGCAAACTGAGCCCGTGGACTCCTCAGAGATGTTTGTTTGGTTTTTTTAATAAAATAGTGTTTACATCTGCATAAGTAAACAAGTTATGTATGTTAAGAGCGGTTTCAAAGATGTTTTTGCTCACTAGAAAAAGGAAAAAAAATTATATTCTCAGAAAACACTGGCTGAAACTGAAATTATGCAATGGTCAGTAACATGTCCTAAAACCATTCACTTGTGTGGCAATACCAAAGTAATGGCTACATTTAATCTACTAATCTGAGTTATTAGAAAGCACAGGAATGTATTCCATGCTCAAGAACACAGACAGAAATAAATATATTTTAATTAATGTATGAATTTGTTTCTTAGCAAAATTCAGTATATGTTAGAATCAGTCTAGCAGCTTTATTACCTCTTAGAACTTTTTCCAGAGAGGTCTTAGAGCATAGTAGTTATCCTCTGGTGTTTTCCTTTCCTTGGCCTAATTTTTCGTACTAATTGCTGGCAAACTATATCTTCTTTGCAGAAATCTGTTCCTTGTTAACTGTGCCATGTTACGGCTGATCCAATACCATTGGAAAGAACTGAAAAGATTCCCAGTGGCTTGAGCTGTATGTCAAATTGTTCATCTTTTCTTTAGAGATATATGGTCCCTTTTAGACAGAATTATTTTTCTAAACACCTGAAATAATTAAATAGATAAATCTTGAAAATAGATTAAAGTTCATCTGATTGTCACGATACTTCCACCATTCGAGATTTCCTGTTCCCAGGTAAGATTCCCTGTTCATAAATGTGACCTGGAAATTTTGTTGACTTACCTACCCCACAGGATGGACTGCATATCATCCGTCTAATAATAATTATATCAATAATCCAACAACAGATTTTACCTTGCTGTGAAGCTCTGTAAGGGCCCATTGGTCGCTGACCCATCATGCTGTTGCCTTGGTTGCTCTGGCTCATCATGGCAATGGAGGACTGCCCCTGGTAATGCTGGCTCCCTCCTTGCGCCGAGTTGTAATGTGACGTTGCTGCTTGCTGGTGCATCATGGAGACTACAATGTACACGGAAAATACTGTTTTCTAAAAGAATGTGACAGTTCTCTCCCTAGTCTCTTTGGAAGCAAGTTAAAACCTTCAACTAACATGCATCCTGATAATTCTGTGAATTTTCCACAGGGGGAGATGTTTTCCTACTGCATGTATTTAACTCTTCTGCACTGTAAGCCAGAAAGGATGTTATTACATGGTCAGTTTTTGCCACTTGCTTCAGTCAGACATTTAAAAATACAACTAGCCTTGATTATTATTAGTTTATTTAAAATAATGTAATCATTATTACTGTAGCAGTAAAGAAAAAAATGAGAACTGATACTTGTTCCTCTCTACCTCCTGACTAATTCATTGCTGCATTTCTTTTCTAATCAACTCTTTCTTCTACTTCCATCTTATTATATACCTGGTGATTACACAGTTTAAATAAACCAACATTCTAGGATTTATTTGATCCCTAAATTTCGTATTGTTGGAAAGAATTCTTAAGCATTGGACATCCCATTCAATACTCAATAGCAAACATTTTTACAAATTAAGAAATTAATTCTGTGTTGTCTGTTAGTCTTTCTATGCCCTGGAAGCAGTGTAAGGTATCAAAATAACAAAAAAAGGGGTAGTGATGTACAGACAGTAAATGTGTATTGTCTTTGGTGGGCTCTTTCAGCAAGGATAAAGGTGCTTCTCAGATCCCTCCCATGGTTGAGGGATTTGCTGCCAGGGGCTATCGGGGCTATCAGATAGTGCTGCTGCACTTTGAGCTAACCCTCTTTTCCCCAACTCATCGCTAACCATAGCAATTCAGTGTAAGTTAAAGCAAGTCTGAAACTGTTCTGACTTACACTGGTGCCTGACACCTTGAAATTCAGAGATGTCTTAAAGCTGTCTTTTCCTTTTGTATGTTTGTCCCTGTCTACAGAAAATATTTACAGAACAAATTCATGTGTGGTAAACCTCTGAGGTCACTGAAAAGTCAAGTTGGCCCAGAAGGAGGAAGAGGGAGTTTACCTGGATTAGACTGCATGTTGATGTTTGTTCGAGAGACATAATTGCCTATTGACCCCTGGCCTTGCATTGGCACATTCTGAGATGCAGGCACTGTATGGCTATAACCAGGCCCAGTTCCATGACTGCTGACAGTCATACTCAGAGAGGTCGTGGGCATAGTGTTCTGGCCTGACTGCTGCATAGACACGTGATTAGGACCTAGAAAAATTAAAGAGAGCAACAAGAAAATCTGTGCTATTATTGGCAACGTACAGTGAGCATTAAAGCCCTTGCGGCCTTTCTAAAATACCTTCTGATAAGGCAAAACAAAACAAAAAAAAATCCTCATTATTAAAATTCCCTGTTATCTACAGACAAATTAAAACTGCCTACTGCACAATTAGAGTGATCCTCCTCTTCCTGGCAGCCAAATCCAGGCTGTACAGAATTGCATACAGGAAGAAGAAAACCAGCAGCAATACCCTACATCCAACTCCTCACAGGCAGCAGAATTAACAAATGCCAGTAATTTCAGATACTTCAGAAAATACATGGACTCTGGAAACATCCCAGCCTTTGCAAATTTGTCCTTTCCTTCCTCCTGTCCTGCTGTTGACTCCTCTTCCCCCTTCACACAGATGGTGACAATGGGAAGGCACAGTAGTGGCTGAGAAACACTTCGCACATTGCTGCATCCATCCAGTTCCTTTATAACCAACTAACCTTCTTAGCTGGGGCTTATGAAGTACTGAGGGACCCTCTCCTCAGAGGACAAGCCTGTCTCTCCCGTTCCTTAAGTTTCACTGAAAGTACCTCAGACTTTTGGAAGATAAATTTTCTAAGTCACCATAATAACCCTCGTTGTTACGGTACTCCCTTTCCAACGTCACCAGATATAATCATCAGACTGCTCCAATTATACCCTGGGTTTGTATCATCCTGCTTACCTGGCAGTATGCTTATTTTTTAAAATTCTCTTGCTGTTGGGTAACTAAAACTGGGGAGAATCTGTTTCTTATTTTTTGTTGTTTGTTGCTGTAAATACTTTTATGAATTAGTTTTGGAAAGTTATTTTTGTCGTGTCTAAATTGTGATAGTGAGTATTGTTGTCTATCTAAATTCAGCTCTATTGTTGTCAATCTAAAGTAATTTAGGTAGAATGGAAGACATGCAGAATCCCTAGAAGAGACAGAATTATGTTGTAATGTTTAGATAACGATATTTTAATTCACAGTTATTAAGTGTATCTACAGCCTCTGAAAAATGAGTCTAATTCTCTTAGTACAAGCCTCATTAATTACTCTTAATGGTATTTATAGACATCAAAATGAGACAATTTGCTGTAGATTATTATATTTTCCTCTGATAGAGAGATGCAAGCAGCATTTTCAACAAGAGATAAAGAGAGCCAGCTCCACTGAAATCACTGAAATACCACTAGAGAGATCTGGCCCTGTGTTTTGCTCCAGTTTTTGTATGTCTTGCAAAGCTGGTACTTCTACTTGTGCAACACGAGACCACATGGTGTTTGAATGGAGTTAGCGGTTGCTTTGAGCGAGAGATGGAATGAAGCGAGTGTTGGTAAATCTTGCCCTGTTTGCATGGGAAAACTTAGAGAATGTTGGCCTTCTTCAAAGCAAAAAAAAAAAAAAAAAAAAAAAAAAAGTTTAGCTAATTTGTGATTGTAAGGGGAAATATGAAAGCATGACCAAAAGCGTTTAAATAAAACCAGTAAAACAATAAGATAAAGCACTGAACCTCTTTCATACTTTCATGAATCTAAGGCAGTTGGATTTTACTTTGAAAGGCCTCACTCATGATTTCTGAACAGCTACAATTCTCACTTGGGCCCGATTCTGTCTGGAGGCAGCCGAGTTTCACTGGTTGGTTTATTGAATCTAACGGGTTTGCCTGCAGAGCTGTGCCATGAAGAATCCCTGACTTGTGGATGGTGGATTACTCGAAATCTCAGTGGGTTGTCCCCATCAACAGAATTATCATTACAATTGATCTAGCTGCCACTATGGAGAGTTACCGTGTATGTAGGGAATTACGTAGCTACTGTCCTGCAGAGGTGATCCCTGTACAGTCCTGACTGAGGACAATAAAGAATAAAATGTAGTAGCTTCTATGGATTCTTCCCTGTTCTTCCCTCTCTTATAATGCTGTACCTGTTCATTACAGACTTTCATCTCTACTGCTATTAGATGAGAAATTTTTACAAGTACTAGAGCCCTATATATGTTTGAATTGTTTGTTCATATTTACATCCCCTTTCCAAAAAATGCTGTCCAGCAACTGTTCACCAATGTGAAATAATTTCTCCATCTCAAAGTCAATCTACACATCCAGACTGCTGTGTCATCTAGCATCATTGTGCTAACTTGATTCTAGCTAGCACAGAGACAGTAGCAGTAGAGACTGGCAACCAAGGGGAGCATCCCCAAGGCCGAGGGTGTGCGGGTCCCATTCTCAGCGGAGCACATGCCATCGCTGCGACTGTTATCTAGGCTACTCGGAAGAGGCGAGCTACCGCATTCTCAGTCACACCTTCGTTCTGAAGTGTAGCTATGTCCTCAGCCTGGTTGCCAGTGGACCGACATTTTCATGATACAATACCTGGCACTACCCAGGTGACGGAGTCTCAGTCACTGGGCAGAGAGTGAACTACCCTGAGACACCCCCCCCCTACTCAGGCTGGGTTTTAGCACTGGGTTGGCACAACGTGAGGTAACGTGCCCTGGCTGCTTCTGTTCTGCCATGACTCGAGTCTCCAGGACTGCCAGTCTGGTTCTTTCAATCAACACTAAATTACTATAAACAACTGGAGGAGGGGGGGCAAATAAAAAACAGCAACAATAACACTGAAAATATAGATTCGTAGTAACACAGTACAATGTTTTGGCTGACTTACTAGAATTCTTATGCTAGGTAATAAATCTTTCAAAAAGAAGGCCCAGAAAAATTTAATAAGTTCACTTTACAAGCTGTAACTGTTTAAAGTAGGTACCTCATCCATTAGTTTAAAAGGTACTATCAGCTTGACCACAAATAGATTTTTTAAAAGTCAGAAGTGATTTCATGGCTTGCATCTGCTCCTGAGTCTCCCTGCCAAGGTCTCCGATTTTACAATCAGATATTTCTATTCATAGAAACTGTTTTCTCTCTCTGTCACTCTGGGAAATACAGAAACAAGAACTGACTAAATAACTATGAACTACAAAATAAATAAACGCATTATTCATACTATAAAATGCACAGAGTAAAAAGAAAATTTGTCTTTCAATTAGTTTCTTTTTAGTTCCACGAACAAAAGAAACAGATAGACAAAGTATATTATCTTATTCATCTGAAATGTCTGTGCAAACTCTTTGGCTATGTAGTACAATCTCTGCAAACTTCTGTAGAGGACAAAGATTGAGGCAACACCAAATTATTTTTAAGGCAGCATGCATCCTGGAAGGTCTTTGCAATCTAAAGGCTTGGTTGTGCGGTCAGTCGTGCAAGCAATACCATTTTACCCTGGCCAACCCCACCACTTCCAAGAGAAAAATACCACAATATATCATTTTTCTTACTAAAAACTTGGATGCATCTTTACTTGGTGATTTTCATTATGCCTTTTTTTTACAAAATGTTTTTAATTTCCCCTCTAGAAATACTAAGCAGATTGGAGTCCTTGCAGAAGCCAACATCATTACTGACTGTAGCCATTTTGCGATGCTTTCAGCATGTGCCTGAAATCCCCATATGCCTGAAAGGTGAGTTAAGAGAGGTCTTTTACAGCTCTGTAAGTATATTCTGCATTAATGATTTTGTTGCCAAGCAACAGCAAAGCAGCACAAAGGGGACCGGAGCTCACCATTGCTAATCTGACTCTGCATGAGGGAGGAAGGAGGAAGGCCCGTCCCAATTGCATCACTGAGATTGCTCTGTGAATGGAGAGATTGGTTGGATGCACTCTGAGTCATTCCTCCTGGGCCCAAGTTTATGTTTTGCGTTGGTGGCTGCAAATAACAAGGAGGAGAAGCAAATTTTTGGTTAGGTTTTAATTAGAAAAATAATAACCCCCAAATTAGCCTGACTATGACTAAAAACTGCCTCAACTAAATATGTGCTTCCTTCACTTTTGGGGCTTGCTTGTGTAAACCTTTCTTTGTGTGACTACTGTGTGAGTGACATTCAGCACGATACAGAGAAGCTGGCAGGCAGCACAGTGGAGATCTTAAAATTGTGCTTATAATAGAGTCTGGCTTCTGTGCCCATTCTTCCGTACTTACATGAATTTCATTTTGTGCTGGTCAGAACATAACCGCTGAGGGGATATGCATTAGCAAAGACGACACAGAAGTTTGTTGACAAACTGACCTTTGTGATACCTCCAAAATCAATCCATTTAGCAAGAATAACACAATGTTTAAAGACAAACCAATGCCCAAATGCTGAATTAGATTTTTGACATAAAATAGTGGCATTTTTTTCCTGAGTAAAGAATACAGTAAGAATAGGTAAAGAACAATGATTCTGTAACAAATGGAGCCTGTTCAGATCTGTACCACTGCACCATTTATGGTATATAGAACTTGAGCTACGGAGACAGAGATTAACACAAATGTTTCAAAGAATGTGTTTTAAACACAGTAAAAGTAACTTTTGATTTGTTTAGTGATCTACTTGACTGCTTCAAAACTTGTAGCTGGAAAAATACTAAACAATGGTTTATTGACAATGATCAGTAACAGAATCAATGAACGTTTCCCTCTGACATAGTAAATGTATCTGATGATAGCACGGGTACTTACAGCGGGAAGCAAGGACTGCATATTCTGGTTAGAATCTGCTATTGTTGCCAAGTAAACCAGGTTTCTGTGCAAGATTTGTTGGTATCTACAGAATAAGGAGTAAAGCTTATTTGGAAAGTGTTAGCAATACAGAAAATTCCAAACCTTTCTCTCTTTTTTTTTTTTATGCTATTTACAAATCATTACTTAAATTACATTAGCCCACTTTTCATCTGTCGTAATAAATAGCAATAGTAATGACCTATACCTGTGCTGTCATGCTTTTCATCAAGGATCGGTGTGTTCGACACCTCTTTTACAAATGGGTAAACCTGGGGGAAGGGAGAGGTAAAATACACTCTCCTTTGAAAGCACTTTGAGTGAACTGCGAAGCTGGGACCTCAGTCTTTGAGTATTGACACCTGGTCAGCTGCTCGAACAATCAGCCACTTCTTCCTCTGTTTAACAAGGGTCCTAGTAGTAATGAAATTCCAGAACTCCAAAAACCAAAACCTGTTTGCCCTGCCAGCAAGCTGAGAAGAACAAGATTTTTTTCAAGAGTGCTCTAACTGGAGTGTTTACTTAAGTAAGCACCACCAGCACCATTTATGCTTCTTCACAGTTCTGGACGAACTGGAACAGCTCATAATAAAGAACAGGAGGGCATCCAAAAGCAAACTAACAGCTGTGTCATGAGCAAAGTGAAGAGTGAAACTTTTGGAAACAGGGAGGATTCCAAGAAGGCAAGAGAAAATGCTTTTTTAGCATGAGTATTCTGATAGGGAGAAAATGGCTGGGAAGCGGGAAAAGTGGCAAAAACGAAGCCAGAATGGTGACATGACGATAGCAAAGGTATCTTTTTTTACACTATTTTTTTGGAAGTACAGTTTTCTGTGTTTGGCCACATAACTTGATGTTTCATGGGGCAGATTGGTTATTCTTCCTGACCGAGAGTTTACCCCTAGAGTCTACACAAGTATTTTGCTTTCTAGGAATAGTAAGCAGTGCTACAGACTGTCTATATTCATGTTGTTTTCGACGTAGATAACCACATGGCTGGTCCTTAACATTTAATTACTTTCTGATGAAAATGTGTTATTAACTTTGTACCTGATTCTACTTTTATTTAATGAATCTGCATAGAGCAAATGGTCCAATAACCATAATTCTTTATAATTATTTTAATAAATTATCTGTTAAAAATATTGTAAATACTAAATACTAAAATACTTCAGAAAAAAAACCACCTCTGTTCCAAGAACAATATACATTTCTTAATACAAGTGAATCTAAAAAAATAGTCCAACTATTTTCTCAGTGATCAGTGAACAGAACTGTTGACAGTACTGTTCTTGAGTACACCAAAAATTTCTAACATACTCCAAACCTCATAATACTCACTGAGTACATTCTGCAGTTTTCCCCTTGCTCTGATAATCCATAATACATTGTATTAGGTGGTGATTTTCATCTAGCATCTGCATAAAAGAAATACGATCAAAACACGTTACTACGAGAATCGTATTAAAGTCCTGTGGTTTTGTGATACTCCACATTCACCCTTCTTGGCAGCGGATGGCGTTTTGTGCAGTTTTGTTGCCTTAGGATATTACAAAGTACCTACACGTGACTTTATTGAGCCAGAAGATTGTGCTTTCCAAGTCATTCACTTACAAACAGTTCTCTTTAAAGTAGTTGAAATACGCAACACAGAAGAATTAAGAGGCTTACCTTTTTTGCTCCTTAAATGGCAGATGGATTTTTATGCTGAAGAAGGAAAACACTTTAGCTATGAAATACCTCTGCCTCATTCTAAAACATCACCCAGCCCTTTCCAAAACTTCAGATTTTACTAACATGCCTACTTTCAAATAAGAAATATACTTTCAAGCAATTTAAACCTACTAGCTTTCCTGCATAGGACTAGCATGTGCGGAGTACTGAGCTTGGTGAAGTATAAAACTTGCGTTACTGGATCTGCTGAAACCATATTTAAGAGAATTACATCCCAATGTGCCCTTTGGGGTAGTTCAGTTCTAATACAGGAAGGACTTAAAATGAAAACAGAGAGGAGTTATATATCAGTTAATTTATGTGCCTCAGCGGCTGCTAGCTTAGCATCATTCAATAAATTCTAGTGACTGACTTGTTCCAAGAAAATCAGGGCTGCTGGACAAAATGACCACTGACCTTTATTTAATGGACTTACAATACAATTAAAAGCTTAAAATATCCTTTGATTTGTTTTCAAATTTCAGATACAATAGCTTTTCTTTTTCGCCCAGCTTTATTGTGAATGTGGCAAGCTTCCTGCAGGTGAATGAACTGAAAAATAACAACAGTATATACAAATTTAGATTTCCCTCTGGCAAAAACTCACTAGACAATACAGTTTCTAGGTACCACTGCTATTAAGTGCTTGCAAGATTGGGCCTTTGAACCACCGGGTTATCAGGACAGAAACTCTTGAGGAAACAATAACAACATGTTTTCATATGAGTTAAATGTGAATTGATCCGTGTA
>NW_009661368.1:7600086-7602407 GCF_000708025.1 Charadrius vociferus
TGTAGGGATGTGTTCTGATCAGAACAAATTCTTGACCCATCCAGATGCAAAGAAAGGGCTAGGTGATGGGAGAATGAGGAGAAGAGTCTTTTGGATGCACGTGCAGTCTAGCTAGTCACTCCCTTGGGGAACTCGCCTTGTCCTGCTTCTTGCTTGTCATTTACAAGTTGGTCTTAACTTTGCCGGACCCCCTTCTCCCTCACAGGCTCTGACTGCTGGGACTCGCGGGGACAGCCTGCAGCTCACGTCAGGGAGGGCTGAGGAGCAGGGGCGTTGCTGTGGCCTGCCAGGGCAGGTCGGCAGGCTGCTCTCTCCAGCGCTGGTGGGGAACGTCACCACTGTGTCAGTCGGGAATCCATGTTCCTCCTGTGTGCGTGCCTATGCTCACATGGCAACCCGGGTGCAGCGCATAATTTTAGGAGAAAATACTCCTGCCTGATGCACAGCGCAGCTCTTTGTTTCACGCTCTGTTCTCATTGTCATACTGAATTGTCACCTGTCTCAGTGGAAATCCTGTATATAGAATTGGCAAAGAATAGAAACCCGTCCTTTTCAGTTGCCGCAACAGATATCACTGACAATGTTTTCACATTCAGTTAAGATGCATATTAAGCAGCAAGAGTCCAAGCTATCTTTGTCAGAAAACGGCTATGCTTCTACAATTACCTGAAAAACATTTTGCTTACTGAAAAAAGAACTGGGAATAGCTCTTTTCCTAACTTACTAGGAAAAAAGCTCCGAGTTCTCATCTCCATCACACAGAAGAAACTGAAGTTTACTGCCCTGCAAATGCTATTTGATGAACTATTTCAAAGCACCACTGCCACTGCTGTCTTGTCAAAAGTTCTAACTTCCTCCATGTGTAATCTATTTTAGGAATAGCTGGTACTGAGATAATAACAGCTTTGAAAGACTATCAAAATTGAGTTAATAAATCAAAATAAGCTGCTTATATATTACAAACGCAAATAAGAATAATCTTGTTTTTCAATTATATTGGTACGTGTTCTAAAAAGCTCACTTTAATGAGGATTTTTTTGAGTTGCCAGCCCAGCACCTACTCTCTCGCTGCCCCGTCGCTATCCGTGCCCATACAGCCCATGCAGTTACTGCGCCTGCAAGTCTCTTCCTCAGCGTCACCGCTTGTCAAAGTCCCTGCCAACAGCCCGGCGCTGAGGAACCCTCCTGAAGTTCCGTGCCAGCAAATGTACCTGAGACGGGAAATGGTTCCACACATTATTGGTAAAGAAATAACACTCTGAAGCTTCCATAAAGTCCATAAATATGCAAAAAGGAAAGTGCTTGAAAATCACATCCAAGACACTTTGGCTGCCCTTTGTCTGTGGATACCGTCATGGTTTTAAGTACAAATTCTCTGAATTGTGAAATTCTGTCCTAACCCCAACCAATCTGGAGGTTAGCAAAACACTTACTCACCGAGTCTGAAATATTTTAGTATTTAAAATTAATTGGTTCGCAATACTACATGTGCTGCAAGAGCTACACAGAATGGGATTAGTTTCCACGCAGTTTCCCAAGATTCAAGTCATCTCTCCAGTCTCTCCAACAGCAGTTTGTGCTGCCGTAATCTCTGCTCTGTCACTGTCTGCCACTGAGGATTGGGGTTTTTTTTCCCTAGAAGGCATAAATTGGCACCAGATAATGGTTTGGCTCCAGCCCCCCACGCCGGTGGTTAACTGCTGCACTGGCAATGGCACTTCTTCACTGGTGGCTATTTCCAAATGGGCCACGAAGAACAGGCGCCCCTCGCCCCCACCGCAGGGCACGGCTCCGCGTACACGCAGCACCCGCGCGGCAGGGAACGCGCAAAAATACGCTGTACAAATGACAAATAGCGGTCAAAGTAAAAACATGCATGTTCTTTATTGACATTTCCAGCCTCTTCCTTACTGCCCGCGACCCTCTGCCGGAGGAAGGGGTGCCGGCGTGTCCCTGCTGTCGCTCCTGCGGAACGGGGGGCAATTCCTTCCCAGCTGGCAGCCCCCTGCTAGGGCCCCCACAGCTGAGAAATCTTTCAAAACCTTTGTTTGCCATTGGACGTCAATAAACGCATCACAAATAATAGCAATAATCATCATAGTCTATGAAAAACGCCAGCGATTGGTGCTCCCTCTATCTTCTGAGGGAGTAAAATTCTCCATCCCAATACAAAAGAGAACCCTTGCAAAAATCAAGATTTTATTTTAATTCATCTTTTAGGTTGGACTGGGGAGGGGGGGTGGCAGAAGCTGACAGGCCATCAGAAATTAAACCCCGTATTGGCAGATTTTATTGCAGCGTCCCGGCGCGCCGCCCCCCCC
>NW_009661368.1:7603908-7614489 GCF_000708025.1 Charadrius vociferus
CGGCGGTCTCGGCCTGTGCGGGGGGTACATTCCCGGGGGAGCGGGAGAGGCGTCAGTGAAGGTCTGTAGGGGGAACTTTCTGTCTTCTGGCTTCCAGTCGTCCCCAGTTTTCGCTCAGTGAAAGGTTTTTTTCATTCGGGGGAGAGAAGGGGGGAAAAAAAAAAAGTATTAGTTCCCAAATAACAAAGTAGCTGGAACAAAACGTACTGCCTTTGGGATGGGAATAAGTGTAAGGAGACTTAGTGGCAAATAGGCTCCTCTTTGTTTTCAGAAATGAAAAATGCTGTAAAAGTGGAGCTAACCTGCAATATAATCTACCTCTGTCTTGTCTCTTGTTGAGTAGTAGGTTGAGTTCAGTGGTTTTGGAAACACCGGTCAGACGCTAACAGCAGGGCCACCCTGTTAGACAAAATGATTCCCATCACCCTGTGAGCAGCAGTAGGAATGAGTGTGAAAGATCAACTGTTTTTTCCTCCCTGATGTTGGAAAAGGTATATCCGAAGTAGGAATTAGGATGTTAAGGCAGCAGGCTACTGACAGGCTGCTCTTAGGTTTTACTAGGTCTCATCTTCCATGCTTTGGGTTCTGACTTGAGCAATATCGCTGGACTAGTCGTAGTGGTAGTTTTGTTGTCAATCCTGCTTCTGTGGGTGAGGAAACGTGAATGCTGGTGTTGGGGAGAGTTGAGCAAAAGACAGTTGGTAAGAGGAGTGGGAATATATCTCTTGGGAGCCACACGGATTTAAATTGGTATGAGCTGATTGTGAAACTGCACCCCGGAATCTAATGCAATTTTTGTTACATCAGTTCTTTCTCCAGGTTGTGGCAACAGGAAATAAAATATTGACTTCAAGTTGAAAAGATGTTTACAATGTGGGGATTTTGTGTGTGTTTGTTTTTTCCTACTCTTTTCAGTAAAGTCTGCAACAACTAGGTTTTTTGGACCTAGCTTAACTTTTTTCTTTTTTTAATGTGTTGAAGGTTGGAGTAAGAGGGAAGGATATTGTTGTTCTTGGTGTGGAAAAGAAGTCTGTGGCAAAACTTCAGGATGAAAGAACTGTACGGAAGATCTGTGCTCTTGATGACAATGTCTGCATGGCTTTTGCAGGTATGTGATCCCTTCGGAGGGTTTGGCAGTTATTGGAGCACCTTTGGGTATGTTTATGGATTCTGAGAACATAAAATACTTAGCATAACTGGCTGAGGACTGTGGGGAAGGAGTGTATTTCCACGACTGCTTATTCCTTTTGATATAAGAGCAGGCTACTGTATGGATAAATATAGTGAGAGAGCCAGTAATTTCATGAGAGGAAACACATGTTGAAGTTACTAAGGTCCTCTAGGTTTAATGTGAGGATGAAGACTGAGAACTCATGTGTCATGGTCACAGATACATAAAATACATTAAGTAAATATATATAAAAATTTAAATATATATTCAAACAGTATATATCTGTATTTAAAATTAAATATTTATTTTTTATACAAAATATGTATTATTGATACATATTACAGGAGTATAAGAAACATTTGTCAGTTACGGGGGCCTTTTCCCGCTTGCCAAAAAAGCTAAATTTTGCAGTCTTGCATAAAACAAAGAAAAATCTCTGTTCTAGTTCAGAAGACTCTTTCTGAACAAACAGC
Organism: Charadrius vociferus; assembly: GCF_000708025.1. Taxonomy (NCBI): domain Eukaryota; kingdom Metazoa; phylum Chordata; class Aves; order Charadriiformes; family Charadriidae; genus Charadrius; species Charadrius vociferus. The sequence goes on from NW_009661368.1 coordinate 7,605,553, forward strand.
TCTGGATTTGAAGCGTAAATATTCTAACTCCACATTCTTCCTGTTCCAAATGTCTCAATTTCCGTTGTTGAAAGCTTAAACAGGAGGCGTGAAAGTTAAAAAACCCAACGTAAATGGAGAGAAAATGTATTTCAGAATACGTACTCTCTCCAGGTAGTTTAGAATCTTTGTGTCAGCATTCATGCATTAAGGGGAAAGCTGATTTAACCAGCAAAACCAATGGATTTTAGACTTAGTGTGCTGCTTTGCTGCCTTAGCTAAGGGTTGTGATATGTGCGGGTGGGTTCACTAGCTTGAAGAAAAGTTCTCTAATAGAAACAAGGCTGTAAATTGAAAAATGGCATCATAAGCTAAAAAAGAAGATAAGAAATAAGTTTCTTTTAAATTTTTTTTAAAGGGTCATACTTGTTTTTGTCGATTAACATCATGCTGCTGTAGCCTCATCAACTAGACAAGATTTGCTGTGCAGAGAAAGCTGCCTTATGGTTAGGGGGACTGCATACAAAATAAAACCAGTATGTGTGAGAATTGACATGGCTTTGCTAATTTGCCGTTAGAAGGAACGCTGTCAGTCTGTCAGTAATATTCTGATTCCCTGGTTCAGAACTGCATGTGCTATCTAACTCACAAACACAAAAGCTATAAACTAAATCCTGTAGTTATTTTGGTACATCAGCTTCTTTCTGTTACCTTGAAAATGTTATTCTTGCTCAGCAAACCTGAGAAGGTGGGATCTCTCATTTGCTTTTTTCATTGCTGTTGACACGGACCTTGTGAGCCTTTTGGGGCAAGACTAGCTGGTTTATGTGTGCATATGGTACGAAGCATGAATCGGAGAATACGCTGTCGTTTCAGGGCTGACGGCTGATGCCAGAATAGTTATAAATAGAGCTCGTGTGGAGTGTCAAAGCCACAGACTTACCGTGGAGGATCCTGTCACCGTGGAATACATCACGCGTTATATTGCTAGTCTGAAACAGGTATGTTGGACTGCACAGAGGCATTTAACATACACTCTGATGAACAGCGCTTCAAGCTAAGGGTGTAAAGTGTCTGTCCTGGACTTGTTCTGCTCAGCTGGGAAAAATCAGTGTAACAGAACACATTGCGGGTGTTTATTGGAAATAGGGATATAGTAATAGAAAAGGAGGATTGATTACTGTTTGGGTTTTTTCCCAGAGATGAAGAAATTAATTAGTACTTGTAAGGACTGCATAATTACATTTGTGATATCACCGGGAACACTCGCTAATCTACAGCTCTAATTCACTCTCATAACAATGGTGCCGTGTTATTGTCAAAATGTCTTGGTGGGTCCTGTTCATTTTCCCTCCTACTAAGCCATTGCAGGGAAGGGTGAGAGGGGAGCAAAACAGAGCCGTAATTAATATGTTACATTTGATATTCCTGAATTTGAAATGATTTACAGGGTCAAAATATGCCCATCTGCATTCTGTGATAAAAGTATTCATTTGCCAGTGTATTAAACTGATTTTCAGCAACTAGTGGGGACTGGAAAAAGTCTGATTTATCAGACTTGCGTTAGTATAGTGATGGTGATAATCATGTAATTCTTGTATTAATCACCAGCCTGCCAGCGCAGAGTAGCACTTTCCAAAGTTTCACTCTGTTCGTCTACAGTAATCTGACATCTGTGTCTCTCATTCTGGCACACTGATGGTTTCTCTAGAGCTGGTACAAACCGTGACTCTCGCACAGTATCCCTGCTGCGGGAGTGCTGCCGCTGCCTGGCCTCCCTCTTCGCGGGCGCTTCTGGCATGTGACGTGGCAGCAACGTTGTTAGCCCGTGGCATGTCAGCGGGAGGGCTGTAACAGGGGCTTTGCTGTAGCCTGCGTATTGCCAACGATGAGGCCGTGCTTTCTGATGGAATTATTACAAATCATTGGTGAAAACTGACTTTGTGTTCAGGTGTTACCATCCTCTTTTTTGGCGGCCTAAGCACGCTTGCCAAAGCAGAGCGCTACACCTGGGCTTGCCAACTTGGCGCACGCTGCCTCTCTACACCGCCCGGCACACAAGAGGGATTCTGCCCGGTGGCTGTAATCAGGCAGCAAACTTCAGCGGACGTTAGGAACAGGGGTGGAACAATAACCGCCTCTTCCTTGCCTTGCTTAGGCTCTTCTGTAAGACACGGCACCCTGACTTTAACAGGTAGATCAGTAAGAGAGCCTGCTAAAAATATTTCTGGTGGCTCTTCTGGTTGTAACTTCTACAGTGTCTGCTTTCCACTGTTTTTGGAACTGCTGCTGAAATAAGCGTCTCTTCTTTCTGATCAGAGGTACACACAAAGTAACGGTCGCAGACCTTTTGGTATCTCCGCTCTTATCGTGGGATTTGACTTTGATGGAACCCCACGGCTGTACCAGACTGATCCCTCTGGTACATACCATGCTTGGAAGGTGAGCTGATTCTGTCTCTTGGGGAGATGTAATGAAATGTTTGTGAGTTAATGTCTCCTTTAAAGAGAGACTGGTGTAGAAAGGAGGTCTCGCTGGCCAGATGGTGTCGGCTCACAGCTGCAAAAATCCTTAATGATCAAATTTACTGAGAATGGCAGTTCGCAGTTCAGCTTTACTTGGGAAATCTTGTCCTGTTTCCCTCCTGAAAAAAAACCCAACCCCACCACCTGCGCTCGACAACTGTCTTTTTGTGTGACATGTGGGAAGTAACATGCTCAGTCTCCTGAAAAATACATGGTGATCACAGAGTGGTTTCAGATTGTGTAATTGCACAATTTGTATTTTTTGCTTGTTCTGTAAATGAAGTATTTTCTGAACTTCCATTCATTATCTTTTTTCCTCCTCGATGTTCCCAGGCTAATGCCATTGGCAGAGGAGCCAAATCTGTGCGTGAATTCCTGGAGAAAAACTATACTGATGAAGCCATTGAAACAGACGATCTAACTATTAAACTTGTTATCAAGGCACTTCTTGAGGTGAGTCTGTTTTGGGTCCCCTGTGTGACTGTTCACTGTATCTCTGGATTAACAACCTAAATGTGAGTATGTGAAAAACTTCGTGCACGGCACAGGAGAGTGCTATAAAAGGATCTGTGAAAACTGGTCATTGTAGGCTGTGGGTGTGGGGTTGAATTTCAGGTTCAGAATATTTCAGTAACAGTTTCCGTAGCTTACACAGATGAACTAACTTGCAGTGCTCTGGGGAGGAAAACAGACCTCAGTTCTGGGAGTTAAAACAAACGCACCAAAGATGGGCTAAATCACATGCAGAATATTGAAGTTTAAGATACAGAAAATATCAAAAGGCAGATGGTGGAGACGAGGTGTTCTTCACCAGCCACTGCGTGCATTGATGCTAGAGGAAGACCCTTATTTTTTGAGAGTCACGCTGCTACTGGAGCCGAGAGCTTAGAGCTAATGAGCGAAATACTCCCCATCCATGTATCTTTTCCTTCTGAAAAAAAAACCCCCAAAAAAACCGGAAGGGGTTTGTTAGAATTAATGGACACGCTGCTAATACCTACATGTAACTCTTGTGAAGGTTGTGCAGTCTGGTGGGAAGAACATCGAGCTGGCGGTGATGAGGCGAGAACAGCCGCTGAAGGTATGGTCTCTGTTCTGCTCCTCTCCCCTTGCGGCCGGTTCCTCTGACGCTCCCCCTGTTGCTCTGCGTTAGCTGCCAGCCCTCCTGCTTCTGTTCATTATCAGTGGCCGAGGAATGCTGTTGTGTCTGCGCAAGGTGCCTCTGTCTGGATAAACACCAGTTAACTTTCTTTCCATGGCAGAACTAGAATTGCTTAAGTAAAAGCCTCTACATTGTATTAGTGTCTGGAGGGTCACCTGTGTCTCTGTTTCAGATCCTCAACCCTGAAGAAATTGAGAAGTATGTTGCTGAAATTGAAAAAGAAAAGGAAGAAAATGAAAAGAAAAAACAGAAGAAAACATCATGATGATTTTCATTCAACGGCTTAGCTGCTTCTTTTTAATTCAAGTGATGGGTTACTCTGTATACAACATGTAGGCATTCCACTTACTCATCCTGTGCCCCTCTCGAGACCTACAATAAACCTACTGATTTTTTTTTTTAAAACTGTTGTTTTAAAAAAAATCTGTCTGTTCCTTAGCTTTTAATTAACTTCGATTATCTGGTTGGCTGCAAAACAGCAGTAGTGACCCATTAAAGGACAAAGACTTTGTTTGCATTTTTTTCCTGGGACACTTCAGTTTGTTTAATGATTCTCTTCCACCCGGCTCAGTTGGTAGTGTCTTTTTTTTTTCTTTTAAGTAGCTGTCTCAAGGGTTGTTATGGCCTCAACAGAACATAACTAATATGGAATTAAGCTTTTCCCCCCCCTAACTAGCATCTTCAACTGTAAGTGGCCGGGGCCCGGACGTGAGCCCTGCGAGGGCAGGGGGTGATGCTGCAGGAGAGCTGCCTGTCCCTGTCCCTGTCGCAGGCGCATCGTTACGGCTCAGTGCTGACATAGGCCCTGCATGATTCATCTGGTTCAGAATAAAGCGCTGCTGTTGTGAGTGCCCACAGTGGGATTTACAGACCAGTCGCTTCCTAATGCTAAAAATAACTACAAAGAATGTTCCATGCAGCATGGCTAAACCATAATGCTCTACTCCACTTTCTCCGTCTGTGTTTACCCTCATGCTGTGTGCCCCATAAACCTCACCCACCGGAGTTGGGTTTAACCTGGTTTGTGGCCGAGCCTGTTTCCCGTTGCCAGTCCCAGCAGCACTGTGAGCAGTTCTCTCGTCCCTTCGGCGCAGGGGGATGGCTCAGACGCTGAAAGGGACACAGAGACTGCCTCTGCGCGGCTGTGCACCGAAGTCATGTTGCTCTTGAGAGGCAGTATCTGCTCTGTGCCATCGACTTGCTGCACACATTGACATGTATAATGCAATAAACTTAGAAATATATAAATCTGAAGGTGTCAGGTGGCAACTGTTTACTCAAATGCATTAAAACTAGCCCACAGGAGCTGTGACTGGGAATAGGGAATTTTATTTCAGATCGCTATTTGCATTGTGGCATCTCCGCTCTCCAGTTCTGGCCATGGCAGAGCTCTTTCCAGCCACTTCGTCTGCTGTCACCCTCCCCGGAGGGAGGCTGATGAGGGCAGCGCTCGGGGCACCACAGCGGGTGTTCCAGGTTCCGTGCGACATGGAGAAGGCAGGATGGGGCAGAGGCAGGATCCTGCTGGGGGAGAGGCTGGTCCTGCCGGCCCAGGGGCTCACAGCCCGGAGCTGTTCTGAGACAAGGTGGGTACAGGACAGAGCACAGCTCCCCTCCCTCATGCTGCAGGATGGGCACCAGCCCTTTATTGCCCTCTATGGTAAAAAGCGTATTTTTGTTGTTGTTCCTGGCAGTTTGTTTCTCTTTCAATACAAGCCTTAAGCCTCTAAACCCTGTTTACATCCACCAAGCCCTCCAAAGCAGCTCTTCTGTCTGCTACTGCCAACCAACACTCATTTTACAGGTACAAAGCAAGACCTCTGGCAGCAGCACAGGGAGGACCGAGCGTCCCAGGCCCCTGCAAGAGGGAGCTGGGCTGCCCGAGCCCCTGCCCAGGGACATCTCACACACCCGCGGGTCCCTGGGGAGACTGTGCCAGGCAGCAGACGCAGCCCTGCAGTGCCTCACATGCTGCCTGGCCTCTCACGCCACAACTAAGCTGTTTACAGCAAAATGCGGCAAAGCAAAGTGTGGGCAGAGTATCACACAGGCATCAAGGCCAGGAAAGCTGCTGTGCTCCTTCCTCCTGCTCAGGAAAGCATTGGACCACGGCAGCTGGAGAAAGGGAGTTGCTGGAATAGGGTGGTGTTTCGTTTATCAGCCCTTGGACTGGAATTCTGAAGTTACAAAGGCTGTTTGGTTCCCCCACGTTCCACAGCTTCCACCGGGAAGGCGACAGCGCTGGAGCAGAGCCCCAGGAAGGAGCGTTCCCACGGGAGAAGGGCTGCAGCAGACGAGCCGGGGCTGAGCCTCCCCAGGAGCCCCCCCCCACTGCACCCGTGCAGCACAGCCAGGGACACGGCCACAGCACCTTCACCACTGCTGTCAGGAACAACACTTGTCTCCTGTATTATTACTGTAGAGACAAGGGGAATTACTGCCTTAAAAGTAAATAAAAAGGCATTATCACATAGAAGTGAACAATGATTTCTCTTTTTGCCACAGCCACCTCGGACAAGTCAGCCGTGCAATTCCATCTTTACACCTGATGTCACGCCGGCTGTTTTGCCAGCACAGAAATTAGAGGTTTACAGCAGCTTCCAGGGGAGCTGTTCCAGCACAGGCCCTGTTTTGCTGGTATGGGCCCAGCTACTGAAGGCACTTGTGGCTACCGAAGCAGCAGCACTGCCACCCAAAATGAGCTCCGGTTTAGCCCCACCAGCTGCAGGGCTGGGGCTGTGCCAGGCAGGCACGGGGAGGTGCGCTCGCAGCAGTCTGGGCAACAGGAACACCTCATGAGTGCGATTCCTCAACAAGAGCCAAAACATGGGTAACAGTAACGAGGGTCAGTGCCTGGATTAGGGGGTTTAAGCTCTTTTCAAATACCGTGTAATACCCTCCAGGCCTGCCCAAACCCCGCAGCGCAGTTTTCTTTGACTCGGCCTGGAGCCCTGCTAGGACCGGCATCTGATGAGCTGCATGGGCGGATGTTACTGAACTACGTACAGAACAAAGTAGGAGGGAAACGTTAAACATTTACATGTTTATTATAATTACAATTTACATTACTCCAAAGAGCAGCCCCACTGCTATGTTCTAACTCTTAGCAATAAAGTCCTACAAAAATAAATCCAAGCTTTTACAGTAACCTAGGTCAATGCATAACTAAAAAATTCTAGCTATGTAAGGGGTTCAGTCATCAAGGTGCTTTTTCAACAAAATTCCCTACCAACCAAAAAAGGGACACATGCCTATAGCAATTTAACCCACTTATTCATGCAAACAAATGTAAACCCCCCTCCCAGCCCCTCTCCCCACATACAGATTTTTAAAAACAAAAGAAAAACAACTAAACTATTTACAGTATGGGGGGTATCGAGGAAACAAATTAAACATGCCCATCTGTTAAGCTTCATTATATGGACTCCCATCCCTAGTTTAATGAAAACATTCCATAGTGTTCCACCACAGTCTACTAGTGTACAGAGAACTGTTTGCGTTTGGTACTACCTACGAGCGAGGTACAAACTGAGGCGAGAAGTCAGAGCTTTGGATCTCCTTCCCAGACAGTCACCTACTGCCAAAAACTCTTTATTCCGAGTGCACGAGGGGAGACACTTGCTGCCCCCATCCCGCCGAGGGCATGGCCCACCGTCCCCCCGCACTGCCCTGACCCAGCGAGGAGCTCCAAGCCTCCGAGGAACGCCCGGCGCCCTGCAGCTCGAGGGAGAGTCGCAGTTCCATCAGCCCACAGCACCTCCACGTTAGTACCAGCCGCCAAACAGTTGTACAGTCATTTACACTACTACATGATCAACAATCCAGTATTCCCAAGTGACAATATACATAACTCCTCAGCACCAGGAATCCATCCTTCCAGATACCAAGTGCTACTTCACACCTGCTGCTGAGAACAGCCAGACCAGCAGCACCACAGAATCCATTTGGTTACCCAAACAAACAAATTGTAGCTGGTTTATTTCAAGTGAGCTTTGGTTCCATGTTAAAAAGACCATGATTTATCTTCTTCAGGGTTCAGAAAAGGAGTCTGACTTTAAGCTTAGACTGTAGCAGCCTTTGAGAGACCCAGAAAGAAGAACCATGTAAGTTAGTCTGCACTTAAAAAAAAAAACACAAACAAAAAAGACACCCTGAAGAAGGTACCCCTGAACACATTCCCTCTTCCAAAGAATATTCCAGCTGACAGCTGCTGGTCCAAAATAAGTCCAGAATATAAGCAGTAGTAAGTACATGAAGTTCTGTCGCTTGAGCTGAGACAGTAAACAATATGAACCATTTTCCCACATTAGTGCAGCAGTTGGTTGTTTTCTTTCTATATACAGTTTCGTCCTCTCAGGAGAGATGTTAGAACCTATTCAGAAAAAAAGCAGAGTTAGATTTGATAACATGGGGATCTTTCCCCAGGAAAACAGAAGCAGCAAAGTTCATACCCATGTATCAACTGAAATGCTTACTGGAGCCCCAGCTCAGACAGGCAGCTCTTGCTTCCACGGGCACAAGGTTAGCCCAGGGAATCGACAGAACAATCAACATGTCAAAGAACACATTAAAGTCACTCGTATTTCCTTCTACCACTTCAACAGACAGATCAGACACAATAAGGAACAGTTCTTGTATATCTATGAGACTGGAGAGCAGAAGAGGTTGCACAGACAGTTCAGGCAAGGAATGAGACAAACCTGGCTCAGAGACAGTATTTATTCTTGCTAAAAAACTTGCCTCTGAAGTTACACTCTGCCAGTACCAGCTCTGTGAGTGGTTTGGTTTCGCCTTGCTGCTCCACTACCCCTTCCGCCTCGAAATCCACCACGAAAGCTGCGGCCACGAAGGAACCGTCCAGACACTCCAAACGTCTCCGTATTGAGCTTCCTTTCTTCAGCCCATGTGGTACGCCTAGAACTGAACAAGACTGCATTCAGATTTAATATAAACATTAAACAGCCACCAACTCATTTAGCTAGGAAGCTTCAAGCACCTTATTTTGCTGAACTAAACCACAACAAGAACAAAGTGAGCATGTGTACGCTGCAGCAACTCCATTCCTCTGCTAAGCATGGATTTGAAAGTGACAGCTCTTGGCTTCTGTAAGCCACGCTCATGCTGGAAAACTAAAGATGGGCCTGGAAAAGGGCTGAACGTGGTCTCTCTGACATTTCACACCCTGTCTTGTTTTCCTGAAAACCACAAACTTCTGACTTGAGCGAAGCCTCTCCAGGAGCCCCGGAAGCCCGATCACGACCGAGGTTCAGC
>NW_009661368.1:7614612-7624455 GCF_000708025.1 Charadrius vociferus
CTACCGAGGCAGCTCCACAGCACTGGAGCGTTCCCTCCTTAGCAGTGCCCACCTCGCCTGGAAGAAAGCTCTGCTGAAGGGAAGCAGAAACATTACCAAAGGAATTGCCCATACTGGCACTAAACGGGATGTCTGACTTCACCAGGCAGTTGATACCATCAGTGTCAGCAGCAAAAGATGAAGCTTTCTTTTAACAGTCTTGTTTGATTTAATGGATTTCCACAGACGGACCTGACCTCCTCTCTGCCAGAACTCCAGGCCTAGCTTGCTGCTGTCTGCAAGTTGCACCATCTTCAGCACAGAGTGACCCTGATGCCTCCTCCCACAAATAAGATAAGAAATTTGTTTAAAATCAATGGGTTCAAAGTCAGTACTGGGAAACAGAACAGGAAATTCCTGTATCATAGTTTAGGCAAGTGTATCGCTATCAGCTGAAATCCTTGCTTTTTGTTTGATCCCACTGCACAAAACTCAGTACGACTCATAAGCCACCAAGCGCATGGCAATACTCCCTTCTAATGACTGTTTTGCTGAGTTTCTTGCATTTTAAGATTTTTGAAGAATTAAACCATGTGACATTGCTTATGGCTACAACTCCTCAGGCATAGAATTGCATTTAAAAAAAGCAGAAAATACTCACCTAGATTTCAGTTCTGAAGAAATGTTGTCAAAGAAAGACTTGGATTTATCATAATAGCAGTTGGGTCCCAGAAGGTCCTCCTCTGCATTACCGTCATTGTTTTGAGTTGCCACTCCAGGGTCCCCTTTTTCTTCCCCCGTCTCTGCTTTGTCATCTGAAGATAATAAAACATATTACACTCCCTTGATGCATGCTGCAGAGCCATCTGTTCTCTTGCTCCCTCAAACAAGATTTGAGACGCTGCCACATGTAATCACGCAGTTTCTCAGAATGAGTTTGTCTATGCAGTGTTTACTACGAGCTCAGCAGTTCATATTTAACAAAGCCACAAACCTTTAAAGTTTAGTTTCTTCTTGAATTCTTTATCAAGTTCCTCTCTGTTGAATTGTGCATTTGCACTTTCAAAGTCAAAATCACCTTCAAACTTTATTGTGTTTTCCTTCACAGTAGTTGGTCTGTTTTGTCCTCTAGAACGGTTTCTGGTTCTCCTGTTTCCTGAAAGCAGGAGAGTTTAAACACTTGGTAACGCACGGGGAGGTTAAATGATTTGTTTAAGACCAGAGGAAACCACGGTTAGAACTCGGGAGTTTCTGGCTTCCAGTCCTGCGGTTAGCCCACACCTCTCTGAACGTAACTTCTGAACTTGGCTGTAGAAGACATTACAGCAATACTTTAACTTTCTGAGAAGCATTCCTGGATGTCAGTCTCACCATCAAGACTGAGTACACCCAAGTTCCCTTCCAGTGTGAGGAGAGGAAATCAGAACAAACACCATACCAAGAAAAGCTGAGGGAAGCAGGGAAAACTATCTTTTCTGTCCGCTGTTCAGCTGCGGGCATGAGACTGTATTTAACCCACAAATCTGCCACGATGGCAAAGAAGAGCAGGTCACTGGCTTCAGAAAATCCACCCAGGGCTCATCTACCCACAAAGGGAGCTTGTACTTTGTAAAGCTTCTGGTTCCCAACTGAGGAGCTATCAACTTCTTTTTGGAAAAGCTCTGACCCCTTCTACAGTGCTGCCCTCAGGCAAATTAATTTGAAGACCTGAGAGCCTCAAGTTTTGTTTCCTGCCTTTTCTCATTTTGCTTGGGCAGAAATATCTGAATTTAATTTCACTTTCTTTTGACCTGTGCCTAAACTGCAGTCTTGAGATAAGACCTCTGCACTATGGAAGCGAGGGCTTCTTAAATAGGCTGCCCTTCCTACAAAAATACTTCAGATTTCAGAGAAATCTAGTTGCTGCTGCCAACTCATAGCATCCATTTGTACAACATACCTTCAAGTTTCTAGAAAGACACCAGAATTCTGTCCCTGGAATATTCTGAACTTCTGTGACTCCAGAACCTGTTTTATTAGGGAAGCATCTCTGCCCAAAGCCTTACCAAGCTTTATTTTGCTCTCAATCCTCTGCCCAATAATCCTTCACTGAAGTTCACCATATTTGCCTTTACAGTGTCAGGTTAACCTACCTGATCTTCTCCTTTGAGGTCTTCTGTTTTCATCATTCACCTGTCCTTGGGTTTGCACAGGTGCTGCCTGAACTGTATCTACTGAACAAGAAGGACAAACTTAATAAAGGAGCACAAGAACAAACCCAAAGCAGTTTAGTCTTGCTATGAGTCTTCGACAGATGTGTCCAAACAGCACTTTAAAGACGAAGCGGTGCATACATACCATTTGTCTTACTATTGCCCTGCGGAACCTGCCGTCCATTGCGCTGAACCCCTGGAGTTACTTTCACTGGGGGAGGCTTTTGTGAATTCATGTTGTCAACGGGGCCAGTCTGAACAGCCTGCTCTACCATGGGGCTTTTGCGGACTGGGTGAACAGAAGGAAAGCCAGCACCTGGAAAAAATCCCAATGACTAAGTGCCTCTCGGAAAATGTGCCAACGCTATTCAAACCCTACCCACTGCTACCGAGAAACCGTTTTGTCAAGAATTACTCAAAGCCTTGAGTGTTTATCATTACACGCTATGTTTAAGTGGCATATACACTAGGTAAGGCACTACTGCCATACAAGTCTTGGCTCTCAAATCCAGAGCCTTAATATCAGGAAATTTACCCATTTACTTCTTAAACCACATTAGACACACATTAGATAAGCAAGCCAGGTCAGTCTCTTAGACAGTTTATACCAAAATCCAATTTCTAGGTGTATTCTTGGTTACGCAGGATTTTATTTTACACAATATTTTAAATCTGAAGCAAAAATCCACCATTTTGAAACTGCTCAAGAAAGCTTCCCCACTTCGTCAAAGAAGTTTTGCAGCAAAAGCTTAACCACCTCAACTACATCCCATTTGTAAGCCGCTTTTAGAAGTCCTTCAACTTCATCGCTTATTGTTAGCTTTCAGACAAAGAAAACCTGAAACCAGACCAGGATCTCAAAGTTACCCTTTTAAATTCCTTCTTGGTCAAGGCCAAAGTGTTACCAAGACTTCTGTTGCTCTTCCATCCAGGCTTATTTATTCACACTACAAAACATGTAAATACTTTTCATGGTTTGGTATACCTTACACCAATTATATTAAAAAGTGACAGTCTTCAGTACTCAGAAGAAACACTGCATTCTAGATTTAATTAGAAGTTTTGGAGTACTACAGGTTTATGTAGCTATGCGTAAGAACTGCTTGGAAGCGCACTTTAACTGAATATACTTTAAGAGCAAGAAAAGTGAAAAGCTGAAGAGTACACACAAACCAAGCCACTGACACTTCTGGGTCACCCAAGTCCACATGAGATATACCCAGTAGGTAACATCATGCAGGTTCCCAGTTAATGTACACCTAGAAAACTTGCAAGGAAGACAGACATATCCTAAGGATTATTCAGTAGGACAAAGCTGCTGTGCAAGTTTAACATAAGAAAGTTTCAAAGCTTAGCCAGAATATTGATAAAGTATGTACAGATAGATGGCCAAAACCAGAGAGTAAGTAAAAACAGTTTCATGCCAACACAAGCATACATGCTTAAATTAAAAACAGATGAAACTAATTACCATGTTTAAATGCAGGCTGCACCTGGTCTCTCTGCTCTGAGGATGGTCAGTCTAGTATCTCTACTTAACCTCCTTTAAAAGTCAGGGGGGTGGGGGGGTTGGTGTTTTTTTTTTAAACACACAGAAGCAAGCACCCAGAACTGTGTTATCTCAGCTTACCACAACTCAGATATTGCTTACTGTTAGTCATGCTTTACTAATTGGGAGTCTTGACAAGGTACTATGCCCCATCATGCATAAAATCTATCCTGATAGTTCCTCAGTTACAGCAATACTCCTAAATTTTCTATTAACCTATGTCTCTAACAGTAAGGCCACCCACAACTTAAGCAGTGTGCTGGTCTTTCCAGGAAAGACTAACTCCTCGCCCAGTCTCTAAGGTGACACATGTTCCTGGATAGGATGCAGCACATCAACATCCCTAAACCTCATCTCTCTCCTGATACTTACACAGAGGATCCACTGTCCTGTACTTTTTCTTTCTCCTGTCTCTCTAATTGATACTTCTAGGACAGGAGGAATACTTCATATAGTGAAATGCAAGAACAGCTGAGAATAAACTAGTTCTACTGGCATTACCCATATAAGTACTATCATTCTAGGAGGGGTTAACAAGAACAGAGTGTTTGCAAGTGCCATGCAGTTCTTCCAAATATTTGGAGTCCTCAAACTGCTGTTACCCTTGGAAGAGAGCTGATGGGGCTCTGAAGACATGTCAGGCTCTGAAACAGGTTGTGGAGACGGAGAAGAACTAGGACTGGAAGCAGCTGCTGATGCTGGAGGGCTTACCAATTTCTCTAAAGAGATAGAGGGAAGAAGAGAAAGCAAAGATATACGGATAAGATACAAGGTAGTGAAACATCTGAAGGACTTGGAAAGAGTCTGGAATAGCATTAGAGCAGCACATTTACAGTCCTCTCTGGGAATACAAGTTCTTTTCACATGTGATGTATGTGAAAGGTATGTTAGGTTAGAAATGAACTGGCCTCAACTGTTAAGTATTCAGATTACTCGCAGAAAGAAACTAGCTGTTTAGTTTGTTTCTTTCTTCCGTGTGTGTCTGTGTGTGTGCGCGCGTAAGAGAAAGGCGGGCCTGCTTGCAATAAATCATTGCACAAAGTTAACTACTTATGCACTGCTTCTTGCAGCCTGACACTCGGCAAGGAATTCAGTCTTAGTTACTGTTATTTGGTTTCACAGTAGCTGCATACAAGAACTGTACCTTTATTCTAGCAAGTAAAGTTTTTACTTACCTAAACCTAACGAAGCTGCGTACTGCTGGCTAAGTAAAGAGCTGGCAGCAAGCTGGCTGTAAGGTGGCATACCTCTAAACGGGCTGTAAGGCACATGTGGCTGAAAGGATGATGTAGAGGCAGAGCCCAGTGAAGACTGTAACAAAACAAAGTACATTTCAATTTACAGTGTCCAAAAGTCAACTTGCTTTGGCAGTGATTCTCTACTTCACATATAGCATTACTGAAGCTTAAGTAAATACTGAGAAGGGTTAGTTCACCTCTTTACGATTTTCCTGCATGCTCAGCTAGGTAAACTAGCTCTGGCTTTTGTTGAATGAAGTCTTCAATGCTGCTGCTATTTTTAACATTACAATAAGATGCAGGATGCTTCAATCTGAAGATTCCGTCACATACTTGGTTGCCTTCATTTTTATAAGTTTATACCAAAACCAAGTCTTTCATCACAATGTTTTATCACAGCTTTCTAACTTTCAGGCTAACTTACCTGAACAATGGCAGGATCTTGTGGCAGAGTATGTTGAGCTTTTGGAGGTTCACAGACAGTGATGTCTTTGATGTCACTTCCTCGAAAAATAATGTATTCATAGATTTCTTCTCTCGGAGGAGCAGGTCTGTCTGTGGGCCGGTCTTCAGTACCAAAGGAGCGCACTTTAGCATTAGAAAGATTACTATTAGTCCACTATTACCACTGCAGCATTGTGGAAGTTATTTATGCAATTAAAAAGTACTCTTGTAATACTTGCCAAAAGTAACCAAAAAAAGGTTACCTCCAGAACCCTGAATCTCCTTACTGCACACATCTGTTGCCTCAAATGCCAACTTTTTCAGCAGCCTGCATAAACAGTTTTGTTTACATCAAGCTGTGAAGGTAAAGACCATAGACCAGCTGGAGTGAAGAATCCTACTCCAAAACTGACGACTTCCCCAGAGTGCTATGCTGCCGTATTCCCCATCCCTCCCCAGCCCAGCCTTTGTAAGCATTCAGCTTGAGACAACTGCCACAGACCACACGAGAGGACGGTGAAACAGTAAGGCGAAAAAAATCTTAGAAGGCTTTAGAGCTCAAATTTGCACCTTTGCCTTCATATATTTGATAAAACTTTACCTCTATCCGTATAATAATGACAAGAACTTCCTATTAAAATTCTCTCTCTATTCCATGCCACTGGTTTTATAAGTAATATCCACCGATCACAAAGCAAGCTTTTAGTGATAAATTCAAAGCCTCAGTGCCCTACCAGGGCTTTACCGAGTCCCAGCTATAGGTACACTTGAGCAGGTACTAACCAGTGATGTTACACATCAGAGTGGAAAAAGGCTGCAATTGACTGTGTGGCAACTACCAGGTAGAAGCATAAATTAATTTGAGCCATTAAACAGAAAAAGGTCAGACTCAGACTTACTGGGTTGTTAGTGCAGGAAAACAGGTAGCATAATTACATCAGACACTGACACATGGAAGCTTGAAATGGGCTACAGAATGAGCATGGTCTGTACGCATAGAGATTTTTTTCAGCCACAGGTTACAGAAGCTCATCAAGTTTACCAGTCTAGCTGTTTTCTATTTTCGGGAAGCCTTGCCAGTTCAGATAAGCACCAGAACATACTGGTTTGATGCATGCTTTCTGGCAATAGAAGAATTCTGTACTGGAGCTGCATCAATTGCTTCCAACAGGTTACCACAGAAGTACTCAACCCCTCTGCCAGGACACGCCACAATTCCTGCAGTACCTTTACAAGTTACATGCTCAACAGACCTTTCACAAACCCCGACCATGTCACAGCCTGTGGTGATGTGCGAGCCAACTGCCCCTCCCACTACACAGCTGGAAAGATATGCACACAGCCAGCCCTGTGACATGGATGATAGGGGACAGAGGGCACCACAGCTTCCCCAGAAAAAGGGCAGCAAAAAGTGGGTCCACTCAGCCCCAGTACTGAGCATCGCTGGTATACTACACTGTTACTAACTTATTCGGAGCACTGATGGTCGTAGACAGGACTAATCATCAAAAGTCCTGTTCTCGGAGATGGAAAGCTGTGTCCAGGTGGCTCCTCCCACCAAGCAGCAGTTAGTGCTACAAGCGGTCTTCGCCTCTGTTCAACCTGTATGTCAGCTCCCAAGGAGCAGTAAGCTCCGCGTACAGCAGGTCAGGGCCAAGCTTCGTCCCCATCATGCTGATGCTGTTCGGTGTAAGCCGAGGTGCTAAACTGGAAGGGAATCTTCAGTGGTGCAAGGACAAGGTGTCAGTGGCTTCCTTTGAATGACTGTCTTCCATTAGTTCCGAGGGTATACAACCTCTCCAAGTTATTTTGGATCTCCAGCTGCTGTTTGATCATATTACAGCTGTAACCCAGTCAACTAGAAACAGACTATAAACTGAAGGCAATGCTTGTGGCCTTTTAGACATGAACCATACCACTGATATCCCTGCTCAAGATTAGATTATTACAGTACACAGCTCACGGGAATTTATACTAAAGCTATCCAGGGACTACGGCAGGATCCCACAGCTAACCTGGAAAGCACCACGTCTTCTCTGAGCACCGGGATCAGCCTGGCAGCTTCCACACGGAGAAACACATGACCTGCAAAGCCCAAAGCTGCCCAGGCAGCCTTTCAGTTGGCTGGTCCCAGGGTTTCTAACTGAGAAACTGGAAAACCATGTCTTTCTTGTACACAAAACAGCAGTGGTGGCATTTGACAGGGCTGTATGAGATGACCACGCCTGCCCCTGCTTTTCAAGTGTTTAACGGTTTCTGGCACATCTCAAAGTACAGCTTTAAGTTTCTGTGGAGGTCCGAAGGGCTGTATCCCTTGAAGAGTTACAGCGACTATTGTTTACAGATGAACAGGAAATCAATCCCACACAGCGCCGCAGCTAGTGCTTTACAATATAGTTTGTACTCCTGCATAGGGCTGTCGAGCTAGACCTCTGAAGGGTCAGGAAGCATAACAAGTGTGACTGGATGTCTGGAAAGCAGAGCTTACGTGGATATTCTTTGCTCAAAAACACTAGTTTCTTCAGACTGCTACTGAAGGGAGAGGAAGTTACTAGTGTTCACCGCCGACAGGACAGTAATAGGCTTAAAATTTTGTTTGCAATTTAAGTTTAGCATCTAACAAGATGCTAAGATCAAGACAGTCAACTTTCTTGCAGTGCTTAATTGAGCACATAGACTCTCCTTATCCAGTGTTTAGGATACTGTGCATGTGTTGAGATTTAACAGGAACCAAATACACATCAAGTGAAATTAACCTTGCTTCGATTAAGACCCCGAACCAGATTCCTTCCTGAGGTCTCTTTCAACCTAAGTTTTTCTTTATATCCCACAGATGATAAGAAGTCAAGAGAGTAGCACTTAAATTACATACTAAAGTTGTCTGAGCCTCAAACTGGAGCTTAATAATAATTTACTAGCTATCTGGACAACTTCAACTGCATGTCAGTAATTCATGGTTCTTAACCCTCCAGAGATCAAGTGGTTTTAAACCGCTGTGCCCCCTAAGCATGGGGTTGATGTTGCTGTCACCGACTTCAACATTGCTGCTACATTCATAATTCCAACACTAATTTTGATATAAAGTCTCTAAATTTAAAAAACCCTCTGAGCTAAAATGAAAAGCAAGGTTTGTACTCTTTTACAGTTTATAGAGCAGCACTTTAAGTGGGGAAAAATGCATTCTCCATCTACTGTAACAACTACTTCTTAGGCATTCCAGTTCATCAAAACTGAACACTTAAGAGACCAGTAAATACAAGAACTGCCAGAAATCTTATACAGAGCATGTACTTTCTCACACCATAAAGCACTTGAATCACATGTACCTCTGAAACACATCACTTAAGCTCTGAAGTAGCAAGTGCTATGTGGAAGCCAGAACTATGTGAGGAAGCATTTCTACTTGCTGCACGGTAATGGGTTCTGCACATACAGTAAAAGGAATTGCATCCTTCCTGCAACCTCTCGATTACTTTGAGTGAAACACTAACAAATAGCTCCATTAGTACATTTAAACAAACAGCTACATTCCTAGGAAAAAAAGTGAATTTGTGAAAACTCACAATTTTGACTTCAGAATACACACTAACAGGTGTCAAATATGCATGTCCAGCATCACATAAAGGTTATACTGAATAAATACTGTGGCATAGGATGCCTTGAGGATGGCTGAGAATCAGGCAAGTCGGTGTCTGGTGCCAGCAGATAGTCTTTCAAAACAAAAGATGTTTGGTTTGTGGACAATCCTGATGGGTTGCTGAAGGCAACGAAGGAGGTGTGAACTTCCCAGACCAGGGAAGGACAAAAGTCAGGGAAAGAAAGAGCTGATGCACATTAGCTGGAGTATCCAAGCTGGACATTAAAAGCAGTACAGAAGCAAGATCTTATTTGAGAGACTACACAAGACAGGACAGGTTTTTCGGAGAGTAAATACGGGAGTTCCCAGCACAGCTGACAATTGAATCCGAATGACACCACTTAAGTAGAAGATAGAGATCACTATTTCTACAGGGAAACAAGACGGAAAGCCTCGACGCGCAGCAGCCTGCAAGGCAGGGAGAGCCAGCCCCGCGGGCAGACACCCCACAGCTCCGCACCAGCTCTCGCCCTCCTCACCTGAGCAGAGTCCAGTTATCGATCACGAGAGGAACAAAGACACATCAACAGCGGCTCCGCTTTCCCCGGCACCGGCCCGCGGCCCTGCTCAAGCCGAGCACCGAGATACTGCCGCGCATCCAGGGACGGGCAGGAGGGGGGAACCAGAGCATGGGCTGCGACGCAGACCATCGCCTTCCCGGCCCTGACAATAGCGAGAAGCCAGCAGGGCTGGCAGCTCTTCCTCCCCAGGACACCGGTAACTTCCCGTGAAAGCCCAGGGCTCCTCAGCATCCCGGGCCCTGCCCCCCCCCCTCCCCCCGCCGGGGAGGCACAGCGGAGCCCC
>NW_009661368.1:7625808-7629727 GCF_000708025.1 Charadrius vociferus
CTCAGCCATCTGCGGGTCAATGAGAGACAACCGGTCTCTGGCAGACATAGTCAGAGGAGGTGAAGTCACTAACCAACCTGCGGGTGGATGGGGATCAGGCAGGGCAGATACATTTGGGGCAGCAGGTCAGAGTGCACAAATCTCACTAATTTGTGTGACGTAAATGAATATGATTCAAAACCAGCAGCTGGACAGCAATACAATACAGCAGGAGCCATTGTCTAAATGTAAAGAGGTTTGCTGGAGCTGCCTGTGCCCATGCCTTGGTTACGTGTCTTCCATCAGTGATACAACAGTGACAATACAAAAGCAATACAAAACCAAAACAATACAGCAGGAGCCATTGTCAAAATGTAAAGAGGTTTGCTGGAGCTGCCTGTGCCCATGCCTTGGTTACATGTCTTCCACCCGTGGTACAACAGCGACACTGTAGTGTGCAGTCCACAGGTTTATCTTCATGCCAGGACGACCTGCTTCCCTGCACACCATGGCTCAGAGAGCTGTTCTGCAAATGCCCCAAGCTGTCCGCCCTGTGACCTTACGTGTTTTATGGTGCTACTCTGCATGCTGTTTATACAGTCTGGAGAGCAGATTCCCCTGTCTGAACACAGAAGACACCTTCCTTCTCACTCTCTCTTACGAACACACACGCACTGTCTTTCTCTTGTTAAATTTTCATTGTTCTAGCATGGACAGAGTTGCTAAAAAAAAAATAAAGTAAATGATTTCGTATCTATTAATTGGCCTAACAGTATTTTTGAATAAGAAAGTCAGTCCTTAAAGTCAATCTTTTTAGATTTTTAGCTCAGCCTTAAGTATAACCTGTACAGAGCAAGAAAAGATTCCTTTTTTACTGCAGTAAACAGTGTCCTTTAGAGGGCAAATTACTGGTTAGAAATGAAACTGATGAAAAAACTCATCTAGCTCCCCTGTATGAGGAGAGTCTACTTTAAGAATGTGGAAAAGTTCAAACGGAGAAAAAATAGGTCGAGAAATAATAAAATGCTCAGTTCAGGGGCAGTCACAGATAATTATTTTGAATGGGAAAAATGATGTCAGTAGAGGCAATGCAACCAAAGGCAGCGAAGCAGTGCCTCCTCTTTTGGTTTATATTCTCCAACTCCACAATATATTTAACTTGATATTCCTCATGTCCACTCTTAAAATATTTTTTAGAAATGGTAAATGGGTCTCCGGGTTTTTCAGTTCAACTTGCTTTTTTCTTTATGCACACCAATGTACATAATGTCACTGAATCACGAGCACCTCTAGTTCCAGTATTTTGTTCTGTATTCAGTAAAAGGCATTATGATTGTTTTATCCTTTCACTTTTTTTTTTTTTTTTGTTAAATACCAGGAAAGAGAAAGGGACAATCACGTACCCGTACAGCAACATGGATCCCGGAGGAAGACTAATTAAAGTGATGTGGAAAAAGGAGAATACAACAAAATGGTGTAGACTCTACACTGGTAAGGAGAGATATGCAAACATACAGAATTTTAGTTATAATCATCATGGCCATAAATCCACCTGCCTCTGGAAGATACTCTTATTGTAATGAATTTCTTCAGTATATTTTGTTTGACAACAGTCAGAGATAACAAGTGATCAGCAAGAAGAAATATGACACCTGACATTTGAAATGCCCTGTTAGTGTTATTTACTCTGTTAAAAAATACAGTTCTTCATCCATTAAGTATTGAAAGGGGGAATGAAAGCGCATCTTTCGCTGTGTTAATTCATGACAAGTATGCAATCCCGGGCATCCCTTATATGAAGAGGGAATATTTGGCTTCATATGAAGAAGCTGATTGCAGTTCACCATGGTACTAGGAAGAAACCTAGCAGAGTTGCACCTCGTGATAGCAGCAGACACAGCTTTTGCAGAGCAACGGACCACTGGTAACTGTGGTCTTTGGAGACTGGAGGTAGGGTACAGTCAGAGTATGTCACTACATAGCTTGTTCCTTTACAGGAAAACCTATGTTGTCAGAACTAAGGAGACTCCCATGGCAGTTGGAATGCAACTGCCGGCATTTGGGATGGTCACCACGGATATATCTAAAGACATATCATAGCAGTTAAAAGAGAAACCTGTGACTTAGACTAACGATGAAAATTTGTGGGGTATATGACGGCGAGAGAGCACTTGTGTGGTGGCTGATGGCCATGTCCATGGCAATGTGAGCTGAAATGACATCTGGCAGAGTTAATGGCAGAGGGCAGCTGTTGGAAAGATGTCTGTAACAAGTTCCAACTGCTGGAAGAAGTGAACTTGGCTCACTGGCTGCTGAAGCATCACCTCTTGCACCTGGGGACAGCGGGATATGTTTGCAGTCAGCGGCAGTAGGAATTACTGGGACGTGTGCAGCTGCTGAGGAAAATGGCAGCTAATGGTAGCAGTGATTGAATTGAAATTATAGGAGTTGGACGGGGGAAAAAGTACTGAAGTTGGCACAGGGAAGGCTAACTTCTCAAAAGGAAGAGGGAAGAGGAGAGAAGAGAGACTAGCATGGGAAATGGAGGAGGTGAAAGTGGAACGGAGATTTGAATTTGGGTGTGGCAAACAAAACAAATGATACAAAGGAAGGAATAGAAACATGCAAGCCCTAGAGGAAGAAAAGTTAGAAACATAGCAGTAGTTTCAAAGAAAAATGTGGTAGCTGCAGGGAAGGATGGTAAGGTCACCAAGTACAGAACACGATTCCATGGTGGTGCAGGGAACCGGTAGTAGAAAAGAGCTCAGGAACAAAGGAGGGACTAGAAAAAGAAGAAAGAACTAGAAAGATGCAGGAAGAATGAGAAGGAAAAAAAGCAATCCATCTATGTAAGTGTTTTTATTCTAAATAAAGAAAAGCAGAGAAAGTAGAATAAAGAAAAAAAAAACATGTAAAGCCAACTGAAGGAAACTAGAGTAAAAGGAAGAGAGAGGGGAGGAGTAAGAAATAAGGAAATGAAAAGAAAAAATAGAAACATGAATAAGTAGAAAAAATTGGAAATTTGCTAACTTTTATTTAGATAATGTGTGCTTCAAACAATTAGTTTCTCCATTTTCCCCAGTCTAAGAAAAAGAGATACAATGATGCATGTAGGGAATAGTGCTTCATTATATTATTTTGTCTTACATCTCAGGAAAAGGGGTATCTCTTCTGAAAAAAATTTCCATCAAAACAATAGGTGTTGTTTTCTTTTTTATTCCAGAAATAGAGAGATTTTAATACATGTAATATTGTTCTGTCCTCTCTCCCCTTTCTTTCTTTCTCTTTTTCTCAGTTTTGAGTCTGTGCCTCAGACATTTCAATTTTGACATCTTTCATTCCACCCCCATATATCAAATTTAAAGTCAGTTTAGCTCCTGGATTTAAATGAAATACTTTATAAAATGTCATAGTTTTAGGCTTGTGTGGGATTGGCTCTCTTAATTGGTACCTCGACTGTGTACTTAGTGGAACTGGCATAAATCTGCATTATTCCATTGCATTTCTGAGCAGTCCAACTGCGTTGCACAGTCAAGATGAAATATATTTTACCAATAAGGATGCGATGGCAGAGAGCTTAAACTTCTCCAGACCCACAAAGTTTGTGAGTGTGAAAGCAAGACAACAATTTGGGCATTGCTCATTATTTCAATGCTCTAACTGTATGAAATATAAGTGGAGGAAATGTCTGCGTGAGTTTGAATGAAAAAAACCCCTAATTTTGTACAGATACACAGTCTTTACAAGGTATGGTGTCAGTGTCTGAGATTAAGCTTTACCTATAGAGATTTTAAAAGTGGCATTTTGAATTACCTACTAGATTTAACAGGCTCTTAATCTATACTTTTTAACCAGCTTTATTATAAATACACTTACATTAAAATAATATATCTTTATTTTCTTGTTCCATGTCCATTTAATACCACTTTTCATAGTGTAC
>NW_009661368.1:7629767-7640511 GCF_000708025.1 Charadrius vociferus
CTTTTTGTATTTGTGAAAATCCAATGGTAAAATTACAAAAAAACGCTGGAGAATTTTTCTGTTTGTGTAGCATTTCCATGTGGAAGATTCAAATTACCATGTGGGGACTCAGATTACCAATTTGACTTCTAAACTCTTCAGTTTTTTAAGATAGGTTCAATATATCCACTTAAATTTATGGGATAAGCCATCAGTGCCCTTCTGACCTTCCCAGTCTTTGCTGTTTCTACCTCATGAATCCACAGGGCCTGCTTAAAAAAGTTGGGTTTGATTACCTGAACCTATAGAGGTTAGAAGTCATTGGACATTTTTGATGCAAAAGTGAGGAGGGAACATATGTTTACTTATTTTTATAAAACAAGTATATTGGACGTACATTACATCTTTCATTAGAATGAACTCAGACTGCTACTCCAGACTTTTTTCACACTCACATCACTACACTACAGTGTCAACCTTACAAGCTGTGAAAATGAGACTAGAAGCCACACTCAGTACAAGACATGAGACCAAGAACACAACCTAAAGTCCTGTCTGCTGTTGCAATTCGTTTCATCATTGAAGCACAGGGGGATGGAGCAGTTAGAGAAGTGCGCATACCTTTTATACTGAGGCTTTCTGAATCACAAATGGCAAGATAGAGTTATGCTGGCTAACTAGGTGGTGATTTATTCACAGATGTGGAAGCTGGAGATAAGAGATCCTTTCACGAAGACAGATAAATGGATAATGTATACGACACAAAAAAGGTTGACGAAGCTGAAGTTTGCAGTTTGGTCACAAAAATTGAAGGATGAAGCCTTACAAGCCAGACCTAGATTCTAAAAAAGGTGTTTAGGCATCTGTCTCCCATTCAAATGAGTAAGAGGATTCAGACCTAAGTTTAGAAATAATTAGGGCATAAAGAGAGATAGTTGTCTATCTAGGACAGTGGGGAGCACTGAACATAGCCTAAAATACAAAGTTCCTTTAGGAAAAATCTCCGACTTTTTTTTTTTTTTTCTGCATAGGCTGCTTTTTTATGGGTAGTGTTGGTCTGAAGTGAACTGCAAGCCTCTGTGTATCCTTCTCACAGATGCACTGATGTGAGGGGATGGGATGAAAGTGGGATTTCATAAAGTTTTTTCAGGCATGAAGGAAGCAAAAGGTGGAGTAAAGAGCATGCTGAAAGGCAAATAGGAGATAATAAATGAAGATAAGAAAGGAGGCAAAAAATTGTCTTTGAGGGATGAAATGCTGCAGAGGATTAGTCTGCAAATAAAGATTTTCTAGGGTTTCAGGTTTATACATTAACTGAGAGAATAAGAATCTGTATTTAGCTTCATGCCCAACTTTCAAAGCGCTTCAAGAGCTGCAGTGATAACCAATGATCTAAATCCACTTCTAGGCTGCAAGAGTCCAAGTTACAACGACACTATCACAACTGACCTACTTGGTACGCTTGACAGTAGCCTCAGTGGAAAGACTAAGGAGCAGATGGGAGCACAGCCTGATACATCACTCTCTGGACAGTCTTTTCAGAACAAAATCATATGTTTTGGGGAGTACAGTTTGTATTCACTGCATACTTCAGACCCCTGGCTGTTGCAGACTAGCAAATTTCACCATTCTCTGTACAGAAATGTATCTTTACTAATTGGGTTTGGCTAAAATTCCAGAAGGCTCCATAGTAGTGTTTCTTTAAGAGCTCCTCCTTCTCTCTCTGTACTTATTTCTCTCTCTTCAAATTACTGAACACATTCTGGCTATCAGTATTGAGGACTATTTCATTGGCATTGAGGCTTGAAGGGGGTTGAACCGGGACCCTAATGCCCGGTTCTTGCTAGTGCAAATCAAATCATAGGACAACATACATCACTGGGCTGAGAACACAGGGGAAACAGCTCCTTTATTAGATGTTTTAGTTCAGAGACCTCATTTGCATTAATTCTCTACAGTGGACTCTGTTCTTGAGCCAAAGAAATGAATCTCCCTCTCCTTACCTGTTTTACAAACGACTAGTAGATTCTGCTTCTTTCTGTTCAGCTAGGTAACATATCATTTTACCTAGACTGGGCAGTATGCTGTTCTTTCCCTGCATAACATCTGCTGCAGTTTTCGTAGCTTGAATTGTTCTTGGACTTGTTTTAAAAGGCATGTTTCAGAAATGTCTTTGAGGATGTAAATTATCAGCCATTCTCTTGTCTGCTAGAGTGTTCTTCCTTTATGTTTGTTAGTCTCCTTTTTAAAATAAGACTAAACAGGCTTTGGAGTTTAAAGTTTATAGGTTTTAATTCTTGTTTAGGTTAAAGATACCAAGAATGGTAAGGTAATTCATAGCAATAGGATTTTAGTGACATTTCAGAATGTAATTTTTTTTTGTATGACAATGAACGGGCATTTAATCTCCTTCACGTTTTAGAAGCTAAATTGTAAATCAATCTTCACATAAGACAGCAGTGTTTCTCCGGCTGGTCGGTTCTAAATTCTGCTTCTCCTTACTGTTGGAGTATTTGTGTACACACTTCCCACATACACCTGAAAATTCTGATATTTACTGTTGTGTTATTTGTACTTCATACCTCATTTCTCTATTACTTGATGCATGAGAAGTGTTTTATTAGTTAGTGCACTTTTAAACCACATTTTTTTTCTGTAAATTAACCCTAATAAGAACATTTGAGATTTGGCATTTCAATTTTCTCACTTAATTCATATTAACATGCTTAATTTTTTTCCAGGGAGCCTCACAGCTTCATCTTGGACTCTGCATTTTACTCAACAGCATCCTCAGCATTTACTCTGCCCATGACATCACCTGTGACAAACTTCTAAAGGCTATCTGGGACATACAGTTGTTAGTAATACATTTTGAAGGCAAAAGGTTTGTGTAAGTATAACTCAGAGCATAAATTGGTCTGAAGAATCTTAATTGTTGTTGAAGAAGCAGAAGGAACCCCAAGTAGACTTGAGGGTGAGGTTGTGAGTTATCAGTATTTTCTTTTCTTCTAAACTGAAAGAAATCTGATATTTGCATCTGCAAGAGAATGAACTGGAAGCCCAAAGTGACACCGTACTAAATAACTTTTCAAATAACTATCTTGAGCTGTAATAGGATAATAATGCGCTCCGGGATTTACAGGGCAAGAGTTAGTGATTCAAGTCTGTGTGATGCAGGTGGCTCACTGCTCCACCCAGATATAAAAGAGGATGGTGTGGCTCCTGTAGGAGAGGTGATCCTTCTGAATTAAAAAGTTTGAATTTAGAACACCTAAAAGCAGTCAAATTGCAAGAGAAGGTTTAAAGGTTCTGTTTTCTGTGACTCTCTTTTAATGACAGGAAAGCTTAAGGAAGCGGGCAACTTAGCCCTGCACAGGCTTTTTTTTTTTTTTTTTTCTCTTTGAGTCAGTGGAAATGCTGGTAATAGTACAGGGGTAAGAGCTAGCGTGTTGTATGATCATACCAACACAGGTACCAGTATGCAACTTCACATAGCTTTTACAGTCGGAGGTTGTTACATTTGATGGGTTCTTGCTGGGGATGAGGGTGTAGCAGGGATAGCTTCAGGCTGCCAAGTCATACAATTCTGCTTGGATGGCTTCATGTCAAGGAATATTAATGAATGAGTAAACTTACTGGCCCACTAAACTGTACAGAGCAGCAAAACTAGCTCCCTCTTTTGCTCTGCTGAAAATAATTAAGAGAAACAAGTTTTATAGTTTCATAAAACCAATCTGACTTTCTGACACAAGAACATACAAATTGTCTATTGCTTCCCTAACTAATCATTTTTCCTAAACAAGATGTTATATTTGTTGCCTGCCATTTGGTCTGGTTGCTAATAAATGGTTAGTATACACAGATGGATGGGTTTACTGTCCTAGCTAGAAAAGTAAGTAATAGTGATGGCAGTGATGCTATACTTCTGTGGTAATGGAAGAGTATTGCAAGTAACCTCATACAGGCAAAATTGACAAGAAGGAATAACTTGACATAAAAAACTTGGCCCTCCATCTGGGTGTGTCATTTCCTTTGGGTTGGAAGTTTTCCCCATCTTGTATTTTGAGAGATAAAATACTTGTCTGACTTGCTTCAAAACATGTACTAGTTTCTTCTGTCAACTGTGTGAACACATCCCATATTTAATTGAGTTATTGGATTTGTTTGGAGTTTCAAAAATGAGCAAAAGCTCATTAAAGGAATAGGGGCAAGTACTTGAACTCCATCTCTGATAGTGAGAATTTATTTTAGGTAGTGTAAGAAACTAACCTATTGTCTGGAATCATATCCCTAACTATTTCAGACTGCTGGAGAATTCAGAAAAAAACTTGTATAATAGCCTTTTGTGCTGTGTTTTCATTAAGTCTGACGCAGCTCAATAAAGAAGCTACAAGTTGATTTATTTTAATCAGTTATTACAGAGAAGGCATTAAAAAAAAACACTTGGCAAAATCTTGCCTACATACTTCTTGCATTCCAAATCCATAAAATGTTTAGATACAATCTCATTTCATTAGAACCAAAACAAACCTCCTGTACAAGATTTCTTTCATTTTTTTTCTTTAAATGATGATGTTTCCATACCTATTCTGTCTACAAAGGCTTTCCAGTTCAGTGTCTTTTGTGTCTGTTTTCTTTATAATGTCACAAAGATTAGTCAGGTTGCTCTGAGGAATCCTATCGTCCCATAAAGCTTGGTAAGAGCATTTGGCAGACTATGAACTAGAGTTGGAGTAGGGAAAACGATTTAGGCATTTTTGTCATATGAAGATGACTTTCAGAAATGCTTGCACATGTGATTATTCTTCCAGTTCAAATCTACAAGAATCTGGATTTTGACCTATGTATTGTACATACACTGAAAGTTTTACCAACTTTTCAGCCTGTTAGTTTCATTTGACATTGTTGAGCTACAATGTGTATATTCAGGCACGCACACAATCCTCTCTTTAAATAACTCCTCTATTTTAAGAGGGGTGCCATGGGGCTATTGAATGATTAAGGTAGGGGCACAGGCACAAAGAATGTGTCCGGCTCTGTTCCTGTAACTTACAGTCTCTGGGCATTGTGATAAAACAAATGCCTATCAAATTCCATAGGATGAATGTTTTCATCTACAGCAACTACTCTTTCACAGTAGTTGAAGTGGCATTAACTGTACCTGTTCTTGGCACTGACCAAGAACAAACAAGATGAAGACTTATCTTCTGTTCTTTAATTTATTTTTATTTATGTATAAGGTGAGTGAGTGGAGGGAAGCATGTGAAGAAAGAGGATAACACCAATTGCCGTAACTGGTCAATTGTTAAACAAGCATCCAGTAAAAACTCTTATTGATGGAGCAAAAAGGCAACAATCTAAGAATGCTGTATCATGATATCGACTGGAAAAAATCAAGGAGTCTTCAGTGCTTTAAGGAGTTACAGTTTTAAGAGCGCACACTGCTCTGCTCTTGATGCACCCAGTGGAGTGTGTAATAGCATCAGACCATCTAGGTTCCCATCTGCTCTGGCTCTTGACTTGAGCTGATACACAGAAGAGTACTGGGGAGATGAGGAAGCAGTGCACAGCAGCATGTGCAGCATAATCAGTGATTAGAAAACAGTTAGTACATTGACATAGACAAGAAATTTTTCTGTGGCCTTTACATCTCAAGTTAAGTCATCCTAACTATAACTCTTAACTCTTAAGAGTGACCTGAGTGACCATTACCGTATGTCATATATGAAGCTGGACAGAGCTGTAAGTGGAACAGAAGCTGCCTTTTGACCATAGCAGGCTGCTAAGTTTGTATCTGGAGGCAACAGACCGATTTGTCCATTGTTTTATAAATTGCTGGGAGGTGGAATCTAGAAGAGGAATAAAGGAGGAAGAGTAATCTGCACAGCTCAAAAAGTAAACAGTGAGCATTGGTGGAGAGAACGTTAGATATTGAATGATGCTGGAAAGCTCAGGGAAGAACTAGAACAGCTCTGAATCAAGAGGGTGCGAAACAGTCCAGAACAGGAATATCCATTGTATTAGTATACCGTTTAGGTTGTCTGAGGGTATATTGTTGATAAAACATCCCTGGCAGGGTAATACTTTGCTCACAAAGAATCCCAGAAGAACTGAAACAAAAACTGCCAAAGTCACCTCTCACTAAAATGAAATATTTCAAATATATTCTAACAAAGCCTGACTGTAAAATGTGCAAATTGGATTTCCAGTAATGAGGCCCATCAGTAGGCACATTTTCTTCACATATTCTGTTAGAGTATCACTTGGAAATAGTGACTCAAGTTTCCAAAACTTACTTTCATTTGCTTAGAGAGGAAAGCATTTTCATTTTGCCCAGTCAGTTCTAATAATTTGCTAAATTCAAAATGTGTGAAATTCCTGAAGCTAGTTGTAGTGACCAGAAGGACCACTAATATTAGTAATTTTTTTTTTTTTTTTGCCATGGATCATGCAGACTTGCACAAGAAATTTTTCTAACAGATAAAACACAAATCTTTGTTGACATGCCTGCTTCTTGTCTCTTCCACCGACACAATTCTGGACATTTTCTAGTAATCTCCATTCAGAAGATTTGCTTAAAAAAAATTCTACTAGCTATCGGGGTGAGTAGTTGGAAACTTCCATCTTCTTTTTCTTAGTAAAGTTCCCTAGCTCTTCCCTTACAGATGTGTCTAGATATTGATACTTCCTATCTTGGCAGGCAGTACCAAGCATGACGAGTGAGATTAAGAGCAGTTGGGAAGGAAAAACAGTATTCCACAGCTCTTTTATACTGTAAAGCCTTGAAGGCCTTTAAACAAGAATCCTTTATCCCATAGTATATTCTCTGGGCATCTTCTGTTGGGCATAGGATGTTGAACTGCATGGGCTTTGGTATGCCTCAGTACAGCCGTACTTAAATAACTCCCATGTGAACTGCATGTATTAGTGACACTGTCTCCTGCCTGTCTTAAAAAAACTACAGAAGATTGCCAAGGCAGTTGTGTGCTCAGCTAACATTTTTTTTTGTAAATCAAGCTCATAAGTAGTCTCTAACAGGTATTTTCTATGTATTTCCCAATTAATAACCAGGTATTGTTAAATACCTTGTTTTTAAAAAGAGGAAGTCCCTTAAGCTGTCACATAGTATATTGATTTAATTATATCTCACTGTAATTCAATCTATTTTATAAAAAAAAAAAAGTTGTTTGTTTTTCTGCTCCACTTCTGGAGTTCCAGTAAGTGTGATGTAGATACAAATAAGTGGGTGGGTTTGCCATACCTCTTCTATAGCAGCACTGTGCTAGGTGTTCTGTCCGGAACACTGAATTGCAGTCAAAGGGTTGGTGCAGAAACAGCCTAGGACGCATCAGGAGAGACACTGTCCTCCAGTGGAAATAGGAGTGTAGGTGGGCGCAATTATTGTAAAATAAAAAGGGACTGTACAGTTGCTTTCCAAATCTACTGTTAATCTCTTTTTGGTTTACAATGCAAGGATTAGGGCATTTTCCTGGAGCATACCATACTTAATTTTGAGTATTAATCCCTGACTATTAGGAGCAATAGACTTCTTCAGGGATTCACCTAAGGACAGCTGAAGTACACGGGATGATTTTAAGACCAAAACTTTAACAGTATTTTGAGATTCCAATGAGAAGACTGTGAAGGACATAGACTGCAAAGAGGCACTAGAGTTCATAGAATCATAGAATGGTTTAAGTTGGAAGGGATCTTGAAGATCATCGAGTTCCAACCCCCCTGCTATAGGCAGGAACACCTCCCGCTAGACCAGGTTGCCCAAGGCCACATCCAGCCTGGCCTTGAACACCTCCAGGGATGGGGCCTCAACAACTTCTCTGGGCAACAAGTTGTTCGATTTATCTCCATGGGCATGGCTGTAGTAAGACTGCATTTGCCCCTAAATTCAAAGTAAAATACTTAAACTGGGAATATTTTTTCCTACAGATCGTCAAACATTTGTATTCCAGATGCATCTGAAGTCTTGCTGGTTTGCTGAACACTTGGTAGTGCAGACTGACACCCAATTTGCAGAAGAATCAGCACATAGACTTTCAAGTTTACCAACTGGGAGCTTCTGCATAGGACTGCATCATCTTCAACCAGGGCTCCAGTCCTTTTTCTCCTCCTGGCACTCTGTACTTATCAAATTGTCCATTGAGCTCTTGTGTTCCTCAAAAAAAAAAAAAAGGAAATGGGGTACAAGGCAGAAAGGTGGGGTGGGACGCTGCCTACAAGGACAGCGGAGCTTTCTGAATGAACCCAAAATTTGTGTCTGTCATCTTGTTTGACTGAACATGTGGAATCAAGGTATTACTGGTTAAAACCCAACATTCAGCGTTTTAAATGATCAGTGACTGGGTAAGGAGCAGAGAAAGGGGCAAGAAAGGAAAGCAAAAAAAAAACCAGTCAAAACTATCGCCATCAGTTTTTCATCTATTCATTGATGGGACTTCAGTATTCTGACTGGTCATTTATGACTCCTTGGAGCTGTGTACAGACAACAAAAAGCGACTCTCCTCGCAAACCACCTGTAGGTTCCTCTGATATGTCCCTTTTCATCATAATCCAGCTGCTGTCACCTCTGTCAGATGCTCCTGTCATGAATTCTAGGCTATGTTTTTAGAAAACAAAGAAAATTGCATTAACACTTGTATCTCAACACACAGTCTCTGTGCCATGATCTACATAGTCTAGTTCTACTCTTTGACACTAGAGAGGATCTATACATGCCTGCAATGTGCAAGATCTTTTGATGTAATTGCTGATGCGTGCAATACATAGCATTCACTGTATATTGAATCTGTTTCTACTCCAACACCAGTAATTACCAGTAATCCATTACTAGAATTCTCCTGCAAGTTGTTCTCTTGTACTATTTACAGCAGAAGGTGAGCAATACGGTACGGAGGAGCTGGAATCCCAGTCCTGAAGAATCCACTCCATAAAGTTATTTCCAATGTCAAACGAGGCAGAGAGTATGAAAAGATAAATTATTCAGTAATGAATCCTACACACTTGTAATGCAGAAGTTGTAATGAATCTCTTGTAATTTTGTAAAGTTGTTTACCTAATATGGTAGATATGCCATATGGTACACTAAAGAGAGTGTTAGAACAAGGATGTGAACATTTCTAGGTTTTTATTTCTAGTTTTGTATGCAACTGTAAACTACATTCAAGCTGTCCTAGAGTGTGAGCAGTAGAATACAGGCTGCTCTGACCCTTCATGCTGACTATTGCTGCCATTTGGTAATTTCACCCATCTCTCGCGTCACTCTCTCTTCCTCCGTCACTCTTTGGGCACTGCGGCCCGGCGTTGGGCTGCACTCCGGGGCAGATGCCACAGAGGAAAGACTTGCAGCCAATCCACGCCTTCGAGCTGGTTTAGCTCAAGTCGAGCTTTTTTACTCTTAAATCATTTGAGCAGCAGATGCAGATTAACTCTTCCACTGGTCAGGGAACGTGACCAGAGTTCTATTCTAGATAGTTCTTTGGTATGTTGCTTATAGAATTTCACCATAGCTAAAACTAGCAATGTGCTCCACTGTGGCAGCAGCAAATTGGTCAGGACTACCCTGCTTGAGGCAGGATTCCTGCCTCGTAAGAAACGGGCAACATGACCTACAATGATGTCTGTAAAATCACAGCTAGTTTGCAGCATTATAATTTGGCAAAAATTTATAAGATCAAAGTTAAAAGTCAGAGAGAAGGAAAGCGCGTTTTTTTTTCTCTCCCTTCAGTTCCAAATGATGACTGAGAAATGCTGCAGAGTACAAAACATTTGAGAACAAAAATGAGAGATGAATATAAAAGTTCTCAGAGGAGCTAGGCAGTCCTTCCTAGGGATGCCACCTGGTGAAGCAATCGGAGCCTTCGGAAGGGCTCAGTGTGCTAATTTTTACTCAGCAGCTGAACTCCACTGCAGGTGAGAGGACATGGGAAACAGTAACATCCCTTACCATAAACTGCAAATTTCTAAGACTTTTGATTTAAAGATGCTTACTCACCTTATTATTTGAGGCCTATATGTTAAAAACAAATACCTCTCAGTTTTTATGCTTCCCCTGCGAGCTTTTGGCAAACAGCTTCTCCCTTGTAGCCACGATGGCATATTTCAGGGCAGGGTAAGGCATGGGACAGCGTGCCCATCACTCACAGGGCCAACTAGTGAGCAGAGCCTTTCAATTCACATTACAGTATGACAAGTTAAACAATCACCACAAATATGTGATGCGGGAAGCGTTGACACCCATGTTTGGGCAACCCAAAGTAGGGAATACTTTGTCTCTGACCTATTTAAAACAATCCCTTCTCACAGGTAACTCGTGGCTCTTATTCCTCCGAGTCTCCACCAGCGCAGCCTTCAGTCGGCCACCGTCAGGCCATGCCATGCCATGCCGGGCATCGCCATTAGCAGGTGTCGGGTCAGCCCCACTGCAGCACAGTCCCAGCCTCTATTTGCACCCGTTCCCAATGCCAAAGAGCAAAAGCTTCTTTTATAATACTGAAATAAGATGTGCTATTTTAAGCTTAAAACTTACCACATGCTATGATTGATCTTTCAGTTAATATTGTCCCAACAGTTCAGTGTTCTGCGGAAATGGTGCCTGGCAAGGGAGCGTTTATTAAAAGGCAGGTTGTATTTTTACTTTAACTATATTTACTTCCTTTACGACGGTTGCACAAGAAGGTCAAAGTGCAGCTCCCTACTGTACGGCCGGCGCTCAGCGAGACGTGCCCACCTGCGCCCGGCCCCGCGCCCCCGC
>NW_009661368.1:7641490-7642724 GCF_000708025.1 Charadrius vociferus
TCCGGCCACCACCACCAGCACCACAAGGCGCAGGAGCCCCTGAGGGCCGCTGGGGGGCTGCTGGGGAACCATGTTGTGAGCAGCAGCAGTAGCAGCAGCAGCCCTAGCCCTAGCCCTGGAGGAGTAGTAGTAGGAGGCAATGCTAATGCCCAAACAGAGAGCAGCAGCAGCAGCAAGATGGGACTGAGTGCCCCAGAGATCACAAAAGCAGGTAACATGGGCAGGGGTGGGGGGCTCTGAGGGAGAGGGGCCCTCCCCTCCCCCCACTCCCCAGCTCCGGCTGCCTCCTTCCCTCACTGCTTTCCCCCCTTTTCCCTCTCTCCTCCTTCTCGTTGTGGCAGGAGCGGGAGTGCAAAGGGTGGTATCGATCATCTGGGGGAGAGCCTCCCCTCATCATGCCCCCTCGGTGTGTATCCGCGCCTCTGCTCCCTCCCCTTTATTTTCCCTCCTCGCTTCTGCTTACTAGAGGGTGTTTTATCATGTGTGGGGGCAGCCGCCCCGCAGCATGAGCCGGCAGTGCCCGTCCGTGACTCTGCCGGTCCCCTCTGCTTTTCCTGCCCTTGTTGCTGGAGTGTATAAGGGTTCTCTTAATCTCGGGGGCCGAGGGAGGCAGAGCCCACCCCCTTGGTAACGGCTGTGCCTCCCGTGCCGCCTGTGACTGCTCCCCTTCCCTTCCCGGGGGGGGAGGTTATGGGGGGGATTCCCTCTTGATAATGCCGCCTTAGCTGTCTGTGTAAATGCTCCTTCCCCTCCCCCTTCTCTGTTGCTGAAGTGCAAGGGGGGTGTTATTAATCATGACACCTATTTCCTGTAGAGGAGGAAGCGAGGGGGGATTTCAAGGGGAGGAAGTCCCTCAAAATGCTTCCCCCCCATATCTGCC
Source organism: Charadrius vociferus (assembly GCF_000708025.1). Lineage (NCBI taxonomy): Eukaryota > Metazoa > Chordata > Aves > Charadriiformes > Charadriidae > Charadrius > Charadrius vociferus. The sequence continues at coordinate 7,642,371 of NW_009661368.1, forward strand.
TGCCTGAATATTCTTCTCCCCCCCCCCTCCCTTGTTCCAGGGGCTTGGAGGGGGGCATCTAACACCTCTTATTCCTCCTCTGCCCTCAAGGGGGGGTTGTCACAACACCGGGTCCCAGGAAGGGGGGGAATTCAGGCCACAGCACCCCACCTTGTACAGTGTCTTCTCCCACCCACCCCCTCGTAGCTACCTGAGAATATTCCCCCTCGTCGCGTTGTGAAGATTGTAGGGGAGTAGTGTGAAGGCTGGGACTAAGGGCTCGCTATATGGGAATGGAGGGAAGCTGTTTTCCAGGGGAATTAAAAAAAATGTCTCCCCAGAATTTGCCTGCAATTCCTCCCCTCCCCCCCCCCC
>NW_009661368.1:7642952-7670260 GCF_000708025.1 Charadrius vociferus
CCCCCCCCCCTTTTTTTTTTTTTGCTTTCTTTCTTGTTGCTGAAGTGTAAGAAGATATTATAGACCTTCTGTCATGATTAATGAAGCTCTTCTAGGAGGATCTTCTTAACCCTTATAACATGCATCTCCGTGTCTGTCTGTCGCTATTCTTTTCCCATTTCTGTCTCCTTAGGGCCAGGAGCTGGACTCTGTGCGATTGTACTTGTGATAACACCAGGCCTCATCAAGGGGCATGAGGATTATTCAGGACAAGAAGCTACATCATCTTGTCCCTTCTCAAAACCAGCTTTGCTTTTTATTTATTTATTTTTAACTACCTTTGGCTGAGGGAACTTCAGATCTAGAAGAACACATTTTGTAATAAAGTGGAGGGGTCTTCTGGAAACGTGCTTCAGGCCTTGCAGTACTTCTTATCTTGGCAGGCTCATGTTTTTCTTTCACTTTTTCATATTTTGCTGTTGTTGAACCTCCTGGTCTAACTGACTTACCCTGTAGGAGGTGAAAGGGTTAGAGGGTAACGTGTGCTGGGCATAGGGAATATGTCTTATTAATGTGTCTTCCATTGCCATTTTTCCCTCCTTGCAGTTGCAGTCCTGCTGCTAAATGCGATGGCAGTCTCTAGAATGGACAAGAGGTCTAAGATGATCTTCCTCCTCCCTTTCCTTGGTTCATATCAAATCTGTTTTCCTTATTTTGTCCTACTGTAGTGTTGAAAGCAGGGGTGTTACAATTAATATTGAATCTGTCAGTCTCGGGCGGGAAATTGGAGGCTTCAAGATAATGTCTTCAAAGCTACCTTCAGTTTGTGCTCCGTCCTGTTTTCTTGGCTCCAGGCAGGCCGCCTTGGAGATGGAGAAGACTTGGTGATGAGGGAGAACATTCTGTCTTCACTAGACTTCTCTTCTTGCTCATTCTCTCTGTTTAACCTTGTTGTTGTTTTGCAGGAGCAGGAGGAGTGCAAGGGGGCGTTATTAATCATAACACCAGGTCCCAGACTTCAGCTCTGGATGGAGCCACCACAACGAGCACCAGCACCACCACTGCAGCAGCAGGAGGATCTGATGTCACTGCTGCTCCAGGGACCCTCAGTCAGGGCAAATCGGTGGTTATCAGCACCATGGCAACTGCCTTGTCCACCAGGAACGGAAAGATTGGGACCACGACAGTGCAAACTTTGAATGGGAGTAACGTGGTGATGAACTCTCACCATACAGGAGGTGCTGCTTTCGCTGGGGCTCCTGTGACTGCTAACCCTGCTTCTGCACCTGCTGTTGCCCCTCTCGTTAACAACGGACCTGGATCTGTGGGAAAAGGAAATACTGTTAATGCTGTTTTGCCATCAGCTTCCAACACTGTCATCCAGACTTCTTTCCTTAATACTGCTGTGTCCTCTGCATCTTCCTCCTCGCCCACAGTTATCTCCTCGCAGCCACCACCAAGCATTGGAACTGGGGCGCCTACGGTAACGCTTGTAAGGCCACCGATTCACACAGCAGGACCCACAGTAGCTGCAGCTGGTGCAGCCACTCAAAACGGGAGCAATACTGTGATCAATTCAACCATCAGTGTGGGGAGCTTTCCTGCTGTTGCTACAGCCACTGTGGGATCTGGAGTTTCCCTCCAGACATCGCTTGTGAACAGCCAGTCTGGTTCCACTGTGCCAGCAGCTCCTGCCACACAGGTCATCAAATCTGAGTCTCCTAAAACTATAGTCCAGGCAGTATCCCAACAGCAGACGCTGGCTACTGGTGGCCAGCCCAGTACTACAGGGGGTAACATGATTATTGGGCAAACTATGCAAGCTGGGCTCTCCAATGTTGCTCCCAATCCTGGTGGGATACCTCCTGCAGCTCCTGGCACCCCCACAGGAATGGCTAAAGGCACTGCCAATACGGTGGCACAAAGTCTGCCAAGGACTCCAACAGCAACTACGAGTGGAATCAGAGCAACTTTGACTCCTACAGTTTTAGCACCTCGTTTGCCTCAGCCACCTCAGAATCCAACTAACATTCAGAATTTTCAGTTACCACCAGGTAAGTAAGAGGATTGAAGGGTTTTATTTTGAAAGTGTATTTCTTGCAGGAAGGAAAGTATCCAAATAAGATTTCTTGCTGTTTAATTGTGAATTGTGGAAAAGGCGTTACAATCAACAATGAGAATCGTCTGGTTTTGAGTAGTAGAATAGTAGCATTCCACTACTTAGCGTATGATTTCGGGTGATCAAAAAGTCTTTTCAGCAGTAATAATTTGAAAATAATTCTGCCTGGTATTTTTTACAATATGAGATGAAGCTGTAAACTGCCAAAGCATGACAATAGAATATTATCAAATGAAATGTTGCTATTTCATTTTCACGTAAGGTATTTTGACTTCTAAGGCGATTTTGTCAATAGTTCGTATAACCTTCACGTGCTGTTCAGTTCCCTCTCTGTCCCTGCGTGCCCCCAGTACCACAGAGCTCTCATGAATAGAGAAGCAGCAGATACAACACAAGAAAACTACCTTCTTTTGCTTTAAATACCTTCAAAGTCTGACTTACAAACTCACAGATTTGAAGCTTATGATGATCTTTTTAGTCACTGGAGTTCTGATACAAAAGGCAGTCTTCCTATGTCCTTACCTCACCCTGTTGTGTCTAGGGTTGCAGCTTTTGTAGTAGCTAGTCTCATGCTTAGCGCTGAGCATCTCTGGACAAGGAATCTAGTCCTGAACTCAGTGGGTGAGTAAAAATCAGGATGAGAAGCATTTCTTTCCCGAGAACTGTCCCTCCTTAAATATCTGAGATTTGGAGATTTAAGGTTATATATTTGCTGTTATTTTGAACCAGGCTTGTACTTGCATGCAGTCTCATTTTTAACTGAAAATACTCGTGTGAACCTACACAGTTCCCTGTCTTTTTAATAATATATAGTAAGAGCTGTATTCTTACTATTCAGTGTTTTCAGGGCAGTATACAAAGAACAGCTAATTAAATTTTACTACTCGCACCAAATGAAATCAGTGGTGGTTATCATCCATTTCAGTTGGTCTTTGTAAAAATACATCTATTGAAACTCCTAACCAACCTTAAAGCAATGCACCTGTCACATAAGGTAGATCAGAAACCATACTCTGTTACGACACACCATCTTTTTGTGTAATACACTGTTTATGGTATGTGATGCCGTGTAGTTTGAAGTCTGTCAGACATTCTGTGTATCTAAGTTCTAACTGGCATAAATGTTCCTTATTTTTTTTGTTTAGAGGATCATTTCCTCTATGAGTAATTTGAATGACACACGTTGCTAATTTAAAAAATAGCAGTAAAACTCAGACCTTGAAATCCCAGTCCTTAATTTGAAGCTTGTAAATTGATAGGCTGGAAAAGCCTTATTTATTTATTTATTTGTTTATTGCCACAATGTATCAAAAGATTTTTCAGATTTACAGTCTATTGCCATGTATACCTATGTTTTCACTAATATTGCGTTATAAACCTGATTATGGGAAAAATACTGCTGTTGAGTCCAGTGGGACCTTTTTTCCAGGTAGCTGATGTTTTCAAACTGCCATAGCATACTGAAATGTGTTGCTCTTAAAAGCAACGTTGCCAGTCCTTAAGCATAATTGGACCATAAATTGCTTCTTTGGAGGTCTCAATAGATCAAAGTAAAACAATACAGGTTCTAAACACTTGAGGTTTTTTATTAAGCACTTTTCTTGTCTGTCCTATACTTTAAAAATATTTATAACTTCAAAAGAATAGCATGACTCTTCAAATAAGCAAGTATACATGACTGAATACGTAGAAATTGGAAATTGGGCTCTTGCATGATAAGGCAGACTTAATATTGGAAAGGATTTTCTTTTTTGGTGGAACAGATTTTTTTTTTAAATTGCTTTGGTTTACATTTTCATACCTTGTGAAAGTAGCCAACTTTGAAAATGTTTTGCATAAGGCGTTTCTTACAGAACACTTAAGAACTGATGGATGTTGAGCTCTTGCAAACATCTCCCAGGTGCAGGGGCTGAGCACCTCTGAAAGTCTAGCCACATGCAACTGCTTTAATCTTTAGCAGAGTATGTATACATTCATAGTGAAAGGAGAATAGATGACTACGCTTTTGAAATTGTATTGCAAATTACAGCATCATAGGCCAGATTTTTAAAGGCAGTTTGGTAGTATGAAGCTGCACCTGCAGTGCTTGTATCCTGAGCATCTACTGTATGCATCAAATTTGCTTGCACAAGTGTGTGTTTTTAAAAGTTAGTAGTCCATGCTAATAAGAGTTTGTAAGTGCATGAAATAGCTTGAGATCATACACTGCACATGTTGCTTTTTACACCAAGATTTACAAACACTAAGGCAAGGTTTGACCAATAAGCAGCAGTTATTTTCTTGCCCTGATTTATTGTTTCTAACTCTCCAAAATACAGTTACAGTTTCACATGTATGGAAAGCAGAATATAAAATGTCAGTAACTGTTATTAACCTGGAACTGGAACATTAGAAACCTTGAAAGGTTTCAAATGTTCTCTTATGCAGAGCATGTGGAAAATAGCTTGATTGACGCTCTTTAAAATATATTACTTTCAGAATAATGCTTTGTATTGCATCAAGGCAATTGTGCAACAAACATTGACTGATGAAATTAGAGGTGTTTGAAGAGCTAATGGGCCATAGTTGTTGTGACCTTACTGGATTCTGGTATATTGCTTCTCAAAGAAACTGGACTCTTCAGAGCGTCTGTACATTAATAATGGTTTTCCACCACTGACATCTCTGGGGAAGAGCACTATTGCGCTTAGTCTGTTTTTCAGGAGCCCGTGTTTGGAACTTTGTGGTCCAGTTGGACAGATCTGGGTAATGAAGGTTCAAAAATAACCTTATTTATAACTTTGTAGCAAAGACATGAAAATATTGTCCTATAATTTTCTAGGGGGCAGGAACACAAGTTTCTCTTTGTACAATGCTAATTTAAGGATGCAACATCTTCTGAAACTGTGACTGAAAATAAATTGTATGAAGTTCTTTGTTTTAGAGTACTTCAAGCAATAATGTGAAATGTGTTGCGTACAATAATATGGTATGAGGTAGGAAAATGGATGAGTTTGTTAAAGCATTGAGTCAGTGTTCTGCTGTTACAGATGCTCAGAAGTGTCTGCAGAAAACTGTAACTGAGATTATGGCCCAAGATTAATCTTTTGCAACGTAAGAGTTCATGAAGTGTTTAGAGGTCATCGCTGACACATGGTAGAAGCATCTTGTAAAATGACAAAACTTGTGCACTTAAAAATCACTTTTTAAATTACTATCTTCTCCAGCAATGCTATAATCCAATTCCAAAGCCATCGTCTATGAGTTTATGCTTACTTTAGCAGTATTGTCAACTTGAGGCTTCAAAGATTTGGTTTCTGTTCTTGAAGATGCTTTATGTTGTTGTTCTCTTCTGCTTTATTTTTATGTACGAACATCTCATAGTAAGCTTTTAAGGTGCTTGCTTAAACAAAGGAGCATCTTGGAGAGCGTGCTGTAGCTGTACAGTAAGAACAATATAGAGCTTGTAGGGCTGGACAGTTTTCTCTGCTAGCTTAGGTGAAACTGAAATCTAGAAACCTTCACTTACCCTGTCCCCATCTTTTCTTTTCTTTTACCTTCTGAGTGAATGTTAGGACTTATGAAAATTTGCTGGGTTGATCCTAAAAAACTCACTTTTTCTTTTTTTTCCTGAATAAACAAGACTCTGTGACACTCAGTCCTGTTTGAAGATAGCAGATAGGAGAGGTTGTCTTTATGTAATTTTTTTTACTTCTGTGACCATGCTAGCAGTCAGTAATGCAGTTGTGCAGCTATTGTAAAACTGCTATCACAGATTTAGTTTTATTATCTAATAGTAAGACTTCTTTATTACTTTCACAAAACTCAGTTGCATCTGCCCGTAGCTGATGGTAGGGGATGAGACTGGACTTCTTCATAGCTTTCTTTCTGGAGGCGTCTCTGACTTGTGACTACAAGATGGGCCATTTCCCACCTGTGGAACTGGCGGGGCTCCTTTAAAAATTGAATGTTCTGGAGTTTTGAACAGTACTAATGCAAATAGCCTTTACAGTTGGTTTAAACTTACTGTTGGTGCTTTTCTAGAAGTAAAGGGTACCTGGAGGAACATTGGCGCTAAACATCAGCGGTCCCTGGAGGATGGACTACATCTATTTGCAGGTTCAAGGTTTTCTTCACAGCTTTTAGAGCCTGGAAGCTTCACTTGGGGTTAAATGGAAGCTGAAGTCTTGTAGAAACCGACGATTTTTAGCTTGTGTTAGCTATCCAAGAAAGATTCTCACTTAGGCCTTGATAATAGTGGCTTTGGGATGGGAAAACTACCTGAACTTAAATTTAACTCAAATTGGCGAACCTGCTTAATTTAAAGCATGGGTTCAGGTCCTTTTGACTTGAGCAGTCATACTTTTTGGAGCTGGAGTTGCTGAAAAATAACTGCTGCAGGAGCAGTTCAGTTTTCTTCAGTAAGCAGTTGGGGTGCTAGGCTGTCGGACAGAAGAGAGCGGATAGAAAAAGGAGAAAAGGCAGCAGGCTGGGAAGTATCAGTCAATCTTTTCATCGTAAAACAATGTGTGTTACTTTTTCATACTGAATGTGGCATTCTTTGGGTTACTTTGCACTTGAAACATGTACCCCAGAAGTGCCTAAAGTAACTAGGAGTATAGATAGATGAGGAAATCTACAGATTTCTGTAATAGAAGAAATACGGAAAGGAACAGAAGAAATAGTATGAAGTAGTGGAATGTAGTTGTTTCTATTTCTCACTGACTAGCAAGCGAGTTCAAACATATCCTGATTATAGTTTCCCTGTATGTTGCATGTGCTGCCAATATTATGCCTGTTAACTGTGTTGGCATGGCTGTATTTTGTTAAAAATAATGTCTGTAATGCACAATGATAATAGGAGGCTTCTTATAGCATGTTTTATTTTCAAAGCATTTTACAAAACTTAATCCTTGCAACATGCCTGTGTGGTTGGTAAATAAAGTAGTATGAACTCGGTTCTAGAGCTGGGGGAAAGAGCAAGTTAGAGAAGTTCTGACTTGCCCAAGGCCATGAGGGAATCGATATTTTGCCAAGATTAGAGCTTGGGAGTCCTATACTTGGCACATAAAGTGGTATCTCTCTCTCCGAAAGATAACTGTGGATCTCTTCTGCAGAAATCTTCTGGGTGAGGGGTGGATTTTATGTTCAAATCATGCATCAGCAAAAGGAACATTCTGCTTTATTTGAAATCTGCTACATCAGATCTGCCATATGTCGCCACACTGAAAGTTGTGTTTGTTCTTATTGCAACTTTCATAATTGAGGAATCCTGCATTGCTTAGCTCTGTACCCCAAAAAACTTAAGACTCAGAGAGCTGCGTGATAGGATTTTTTTGTTGCTGTTTTTGTTAAAATGAGTGTCATGAGGCAAACCAGTGCCTTGGTTTGCACATCTGATGAGGGTGTCTCTTTAAGTGATGGGATCTAATGGGTGTATAATTGTGATTCCGTTAAGCTACGGAGGCTATTAACTGGCTACGTATTGTTCAGTTCTGTATGGAAAATACTGGTGTTCCTAACAGCCTTTGGAAGAGCATGTATGGATTTGTTTCATATACCTATCTACACTTCAAATTGTAGTCTTTCTGGGGTTTTTTTTGGGGTATCACTAGGCTTACGATCAAGGTGGTTGGTCAATGGCCAGAAGTGAGTGATTTATTTCTTTTGAGCCATTTTGCACTCTGCTACTCTAGAAGTTACATGGTGTTTCTATGTTCAGTGAGCTAAATGAGTTTTCCATCTCTGGAAATCTATGTGGGTTGCTTCTAAAATGCAGCATCTTGGTTTGAGGACCACAAATTTGGATGCTGCCCAGGACTTGAATCACTTACTAACACAGGATGCTGCAGCAAAGTTAGCAATCTGAGATGAAAATGCAACAGTTTTGGGCACGGATAAACAAATTGCTAGGTATCACAGACTCTTCAAATGAAATTTTTTGGTGTATGAAAACTCTTATAATTGTTTTTCTTCTCTGTTTTGGGAAATGATATGTAAATAGAATCCTAAAAAATGTATGAAGTAGTTCAGGAACACAGTTGAAAATACTGATATTGGCCTGAGTGGGTTTTAGGAAAGAGAAGAGATTGGCTTGCAGAAAGCTTGCTTTCTAGCTTTCTGTCCTCATAAACACTGCGTGATCAAATATTAAGAGTCTGCTTGGTAGGAACTAGACGTAGAAGTGACTTACGAACACCGCACGTTAAACTTTGTTACTATATGCAGTTTTTGTTGGAAATACTTGAAATCAGCATTTTTACCTGAAAATAACTACTCTTGTCAGGATCGTTCTCTGTGTTGAAACCTTATGAATGTTTATAACTCCATTTATCTATCTGAATCTGTTCCTCGAGTTTGGTGTCTTTGCTTGATGTTAAAAAGAAGGCTTTTGCCAGGTGGAAGACAGTAAGTGTTAGCAAGTTTAACTTTTTTTTAATGTGAGGTGTATTATCTCTTGTGAAAGGAAATTTGAATAGAAAAATAAAATTGAAAATTGTGTTTCTCACAACTGAAGACAATGATAGAGAGGAATTTTTAGTGTATTTAGGAGACAGCTATTCCAGTATTATAAACTGTAAAGCTGTGTGTGAAGGAAGGCCAAACTCGAGAGAGAATATGTGGCACTTATAAGTTACAAAGGGCTTTTTCTGTGCACAGCCACAGAGATGTTCCTGTGTACAAATAGTTGTGTGATCTATGGATGTTGCCGAAGTTTCCGTGGTGCACTTCTGGGAGCGAAGCCTCAGTATGTCTCCATCCCTTTGACAGGCTGCACGCAGTTGTTTTACAGAGGCAGCGGCTGTGGGGATGTTTGGGCTTTGGTTTTGTGTCGTTATAGGTTGTTAATGCATTAATTTGAATTTATTTTAAAACCAGTTATGGTCTTGCCTAAATGCAAGAAGCCGTAGTGTATTCATCCTGATACAGGTTTCTTGAAAGTTGTTGTAAAACCTTTCTTGTCTGGATACAGTTCCAGTGGTATGAGCCCTCTTGCATACTGCTTCCTCATAAGAGAAGGAGAATAGCTTGCACAGTAAGCATCTTCTGCAACAATACGGTGGTGTCCCCTCTGGAGATTGTACCAGTATATTATTGTGGCAATGTGGTCCCATTTCCAGCTCAAATGTTGAGAAGCATAAAAACTGTGCACAGACCAGGCTGTAATAAAACAGGTGTAAGGACTCTGTGGTCACCCATATTTCAAAGCAGATGAGGCTTTTTTTTTTTTTTTTTTCATTGAGACAATGGATACATAAATGGACCAAAATTTTTTTTATTTATTTATTTATTTTTAAAAATAAACTTTTAGGACAGTTTTACCTCAGTTTAAAATGGAAACTTTTACCCTGGTTCTATTCTGTGGTGATTTCCTTCCAGAAATGCTGGTTGTCTTCTGGTGGTATGGGTGTCTCGGGAACTAAGAGCCAAGTTTTACCACAAAGCCTCCTGTCTTGGAGTAAATTTCTTCAGTGGTCTTCCGTGTTGTATTTTATGTGAACTGCAATAATTGTCCTTGAGGCTTTATTTGTGCCTTTAACTAAGGGTTTCTTAAATATAGAATATTTTCTGGTGAGAACAAAACCTTGATTACCATCACTATATAATGGTATGGCTTATCAATAGTCAAGAAAGATGTGATAATCATAAGGAATTGATACAGCTGCATTCTGTTTCTGCAGTGAGATCTGTACAGGCAGTTCAGCACCTCACCGAGCTGTCTTAAGGCATTGTAGAAACGTAGATAATCTTTGGCTCTGGAACTGTTGTCGGGCTAGAAATAACATTTTAAAAAGATGTGTTTCTGTACTTGTATTACCAGTGATCAGAAAGTTACACTTTGAACATAAAAGGCTGATTCTCAGCAAAGTGCATAAATAGGTTATAAATCCTTTTACCCAGGGACAGTCCTTTTACTGTGTATTTGTAGAGGATTTAGTGCAGTTGCCAAGCTCTTTTTGTGGCATTTGGAAAAGTGTATTGATAAAAATTGGATAACTTCTTGTCAGTGTAGAACTCTGTTTATGAATTAGAACTGCAAATTATGAACATCATGCACCTTTTAATTTTGATGCTTTTTTTTTTCCTTAAAATGCATTACTATAATATTATTTTTCAGTAACACATTGTAAGCAGTACCTAGACAACTAGTGACATAAAACTTGCCTCAGTATGTAGTAGTATTGTACATGGCTAGCGTGACTAGTCTAAGATTTGTACAGAATCAAGTAAATCTCTCTAGTAAAAGTGGTCTAACTTATCATTATAACTTGATGAATATATGCTTCTGAGAGTAGTCGAACTGTTAAAAGCCGTCGCAGTACTTTTGTACAGAATAAAGCACATGCTTGGATAGACTCTGGGCAGGCAAGCAGTGTAGATTCGGTTGAAAAATGTGTGCTCTAGATATCAGAGTATAAACAAAAGCTAAGCAATGAGGTGTGGTGCCAAGCTCTAGTCTTTCTTAAATGGTTTGAGGGGGCAGCAAGGCTGTAGTAAGCTGTCTTCACACCTTCCTTCAGTTTATTAATCAAATGGTTCTCTAAGGGAGGGTTAGATTTAGTGCCTCTCTCAGAATGCAATAACATCAGGTGCATTCGGCATAAGTGGCGGTGCGGCGAGTGGGACCAGTTGTACTCCCATGAGTCAGAAGTACCGACTCCAAGGAGCAGCACTGAGGAACTGCAGCACCTGTGGCGAAAGAGTCAACGGAGGTGACCAGAGGAGTGTTTGCTGAGGCATCAGTGGAGGAGGTCAGAAGAAGAGATCTGCAGTAGGAAGGCTGAGAGTGGCTAAACTGTGCAGAAGTTTATAGAGAAGCCTGAGGAGCTGTTAGTTTTTAATAAACAGATGTGCCGTCATGTTTGCTGTGGTATTAAGGGTGGACTGGAAGAAGAGGCAAGTGTTCATGCCGTGAACTTCAACCTCTTATTTCCTTTCATTCTTCCTTTTTTCCAACGTATCATTTGGTTTTCTTTCCTTCCCTCTCCTCCATGGGGGAGGGGGAGAGAAGGCACTAATTATTTATAAGTGTTAGTCATACCCAGTCATTAAGCTTAGTCATTACTCAGGACTGTGCATTTGATGGTTAGTAAAAATCAAAACTAGACTTGATTTTGTTTAAAAGCTTTCTGCATTTGAACTTACAGGTGTGAAAATACTTTTATTTCTGTGTTCAGACTAACTGAAAAAGCAGTGCTACTTAATAAGTGTTGCTATCAGCCAAATGACATGTAATATCATGTCCAGGGTGATAGTTTGTATTTGAGGTGTAGTGTTTGGCGTATTCTCAAAGAAGAATAACTTCTGTATCGGCAGTGAGAGTCATAAAATTGCAGGCTGCTTCTGCAGAGGAGGATTTGAAGGGAACGTTTCTGCTGAGGCTGCCCTGGGTAGCTGTCGGTCGGTGGAACCCTCTAACGTCGGGTCTCCACAGCTCTGGGTGAAAAGGTGGCATCAGCAAAGGCTTTTGTCACCTAGAGCAGGGCAGTCACCGTGGGGACAAATTAAAGAAATGCGTTTTTTCAGGTTTTCATGTACTTAGTTGTTTTAGGGTGTTGCTTTTTGAAGGAAGATAACACGGATTTAATGCATTACTCCTCATTTGCACGCAGACTGTGGCAAATGCAAAGTAGCTTGCCTGTTCCCATTTCATCAGGTGCTTGAACAGCACTGACGTTGGTATGCCTTGGTACAGATAAACTGTTTGCCAGACATGAAGACTAGTTGAGCTTTAAAATCTACTATTTAGAATAACAGATGAAAAGAATTAGTGACACTTTATTTTGTGTCTTCCTTTCTCAAAAACAAATCTGATTTTGGTATAACTGCATTATTGTTTGATGTGAGTGTATTGAAATTAATGGCAAAGGTAAATCTGAATCGCTTTGAGATCAATAATTAAAGTAATTGGTTTAGCTCTTGATAGTGTTGTTCTTAGTTCTTTCTGCATCAGACTAAAGACAGGTTTGTGGATGATTGGGTTGCAGTTTTACACAGTACTCTGGTGTTTTGGCTTCGTATGCTTGACTAGAAAGGAATGTTAACACACTTTCAAGGAATACAGCTTTCTGGAAAAGTCAGAATAGTTTCAAATCGCATTGTTGTTGAAGTGTTTGTCAATTGTTTCTATATAAAATGACATATTTCCCAGAACACTTCCTGCACACCTTTTCAACTGAGCGCGTAAGATTTTTTCCATATGGGATCACTGTTAAATACAGTGTCTTTTTGGCACTCCAGCATGACATTATTGCTTTAACTATATTCTTAAAAGACTTGTGGATCAATACTTTACAAATGATTCACTTCTTCACTTTTTACACAGTACAGTCGAGTTCTGTAGTTTGAAATGGAATTTTTGCATAGTGAGAATAAGCAAAAGCTTTCACTATGAAGTTGAGTCTTTTGTCTTTTGACTCCAGTAAAAAAAAAAAACCAAAAGCAGTTTTTCGTAATGTAAACTTGTGTACTTGGTCTGTACAAAACACATTTTCTGTTCACTGCAGTCAGCATTCTTGGTGATTTTTGAGAATGTATCTTTCATCTATGTTGGCAATAATTCTAAATCAGCTGTTCAAGAATTAGTATTTCGCAGGCAGCAACCGTTAGTTATGATCTGTGTGTGCAGATTGGGCATGTGGGGAGAGTGATGGTAGGCAAACGGAGTGGAATGCTGTAGTAAACTAACGCTGTACCAAAACTGTTAGGCGTTGTATCTGGGTAAAATTTGACTTTATTCCAGTGTGACATGAATTGAAAAGTGAAAGGAGTGATGTGCTTTTTGGAGGAAGTTCTTGTCCAAAACTCTGTGCCATGCCAGTCTTCACTATGGTGCCAAGTTTAGTGCCTGTCAGGAGATGCTCCGAGTGCTTTGTATTAGAGATGCTCTGGAGCAACACCTGACAGTCATGTGTTTTTCATGCCAAGTTGCAGCTCACCTTAAGCACAACAGGTGCTGAACATTTCACAGGCACCTTTAAGATGTGTTCGGCATAGCACGGGCTGTGCGCTCTCAATACAGTTGTGTGCAAAACCTCAGCATGCATTGCTTCCTCTGAAACAAGAGGTGAGGGAATCTGGTACCGTGTCCCGCGTGGCTGCGGTGTGCTGGACAGCTCTAGCACCGCCTGGCGCTCCGCTGGCCTGGAGACCTGCAGCTCAGCAGGGAGCGTGTCTGCTGCGAACTCAGTTTGGGCAGGCTGAGACCTCCGTGCCAGTGCAGCGCAAGCGCTTCTGGAGCAGGGGAAGTCGCGGACAGTGGTGGTTCGTTTGCAGGAGCTGATAGCTGCACTGTGTAGACTTCTCCGTAAGTGCTATGGTCGTCCTTGTGGAGCTGAGACACCTTTGTAGAAGTGACAAACCAGCTCCATTTGTTCATGAAACTCAAGAGCCTGGATCACTGACGGTGTCAAAGTCTCTGGCAAGGAAGTTCAAGTGGATTTTTCTGGATTTGTTGCTGAGCACAGGTCACCTGAGATTCAAAGCACCTAAACTAGGATAGTGCATCTAATGTAGTGGTGCACATCTCTCATCGGGTACAAAATAATGTGTTTTCAGTAACACCTAATCCACAGTTGTGTTGCCATTTGCTATTCATCTTTATTTGTAATCACTGTTTCTCGTGAGTTGGTGTATAAATTATCCTTCGTGAGCTGCTACATGTCTGCCGGTTTATTACAGGTGCTCTTCTTTGAGGTGTGTAAATAATTCTAAATCTGCTAAAAGTTGTCTTGTGTTAGAGAAGATTCCCTTAATTACACAGTTTTTCATGGAGCTGCAGTGGACTAGGCTTTGATAGGTTCTTCCCTCTTTTCATGGCCTTTCATTCCTATAGAGTGAGAACTTTTCCAGGCGGGTCAGTTATCAGAAGAGGAGGAGTGGTGGATTGTTGGACATTGTTGATGTCGGTACCAGGTTATCATTTCCTTTTCTGCAGTAAGGGCCCCTATCATATAGATCGCTTCTGCTGAAAGTTATTCCTGCAGTTTGTATAGGCAGTTATCCTTTTCTCCAGCTGTCTCTATAGTATATTAGCTTTTTTGTGTTGTGAAAATCTTAGAAACTTCATTCCTGTATAAAGGTTTTGTCATTCCAGGGTCTCTGTATAGCCTGATCCAATCATCTGTAGAGTATTGACTCATCCCCTTTGCTTTATATGGTTTTTGTGGTGTGTGTGATAGCAACTTGCATAACCTTACAGACACTTGCTTACCTTTTTGTTGCGACAGAATCTGTTCTGACAATACAGGAGGGGTACCGTTCTAAAGCTTCCTTCTGCTAATATGGCACAGCCTGCTTCTGATTGCCATCTGATTTTTTTTTTTTTTTTTTTTCTTTTGGCCATGTCAAATGTTTGCAGCATCTTGCCACAAACGAGTATGTGCTTAAGAGCTTAAGGCACAAACCACTTTGACGTTAAGATAACCTCTTCATGAACTTTCCTGGCAAATCTAGTTAGGATTTGAAGATTTGTCAGATGTTGGAACTTTATGATCAATAACCCTCTTTTCTAGAGTGATCTCCAAAGGCTAAAAAAATATTTTTTTATTCTTCTTCCTTTATTATTCTGATTTTTTTTATTTAGTCTTTGCTAAGTGAAGCCATGTTTCAAAAAAAGAAGGAAGAGGAAGGCATTAGAAGGCTTGATTTGTGTTTTTCTGATATGTCATGTGGCCAGTGGTCTTCACTTTGTATTCCAGTGCATGATTTTGCAAGTTTTATTAATTTAAAAAAAAACCCAAACAAATAACCCAAACCAAACCAAAACCCAACAAAACCCCCTAAAGCACAACATTCGGAAGTGCTATTAGCAAATGGAAATACAAATAGCGAGAGGCAAAGGTGACACCGTGTAGAATCATGCAGCTACATCGTATAATAATGAACTTTTCCATCCAAACACTCTTGCAAACAGGAGAGATCTGGGAAGGTCTCCACAACAAGAACACATGAGATGACCGTTGTACTAGGCAGGGGAATGTCTTTTCGGCATGAGGAGCAATCCAACTCAATTTTGTTAATCCTTCATTTGGACCTGTGGTGAATTGTTTAATTCAAACTAAAATATGAGCCTCTTTCAGGATTCTGTTAAGCCTCCAACTTCTAACAAAAATAGTAATTAATTTTAATTTTAATTAGTTTTTTAATGAGAGAGTTGGAGAGAATGCTTGAATGTTTGCATTTTTAATAGTGAATACGATTTTAGAGTACACGTGATCAGACTTTCTAGGAAAAAGAAGGCAGAAATTTAAAATGGCTGAGTTTTGTTGTCACCTTTTTCTAATTGAACATTTCCAGAGATCTTTACTAGCTGTTTGGTCTCAAATAGCGGTTCATCCATTTGTGGAACAAAAACCCAGGTGGTAAACTTGAAACAGAAACATATTTTTCATCCTTACTTTAAATATGTTGCTGAATTTAATTAGAGAAGTTAGGTACCGTGGTACAATTCTAGCTGTCTTCTAGTACCTCATAGTCATTTCTGGTCTGCTTCATAGAGCATTTGCATTCTTACGCATTGAAGTTTGAGATTATGATACTTACCTGTATCTAAATATTTAAAATATAAGTTTTGGAATGTAAAAGAAAGAAATGCTTTTTTTCTACACATGTGGCTGTCGGCCCTTCCTTTTTTCCGTTGCAACGAATGTATCAACTGAGAGACAGTTAAGTGACTTTGTTTAGAAGTGTGAAATAAATGGGACTTTCTTTTTAATTCTTAATCAAGTTAGCTCCAATGAGCTTTCTGAACTTCACTGAAAATCCACTTAATGCCAGCTTGGGTATAGTTTTGGGTTAGTGAGTTTCTTTTTTAGCTAATTGAGTTGGAAAAGAGTCTCTAGTTGGGCTGGCGGGGGGGGAGAGAAGCTGAGAGAGCAGCTCCATCTCCCTTTTTAAAGAATTCTCGAGAAGGCTGGAGAGGTGTTAAGTGTTCAGTCAAAAATTACATGCCTACACACTGTATTACTCGTGAATTTCTGCACAGAAATTTCAAAAACAAAGTTCATCAGTGGTAGACCCTAACTTAAAGACATGTTAGAAAGCGTATAAATTGGAAATAACTGTGTATCAAATATGAGTGCAGTATAAAAGAACTATTTAAACAGGGACAGATATGAATGTAGCTTTGTATGAATTTTTTTTTTTTTTTATAGCTTTAATACTTGAGGGAAGACTCAGACTTCCCATAGAAATCTAACAGGATAGTGCTTAGAGTCCGGGTTTGAATTACAAATGATTGTTTTGTCTGTCTGCTGCTAAAAATTGAACTTTCTTGATATGTTTTCTAAAGCTCACATTTCATACGCTTTTCAACTGTCTGTTTCAGCAGTTGTGCTGTGTTAATGTGTAGGCATGTTCTAATTTTGCATGTAGCTCAGGGAGAATATTTCATTGTTCAGACGTTGTGCTTGCTCTTCAGGGGTAGTCAACCTTCATTTTGTGGTTATCTCCCTTTTCTCTCTTTTCTCTTTCACATTTTGGGGAGCAAAACAACGAGTTGTCTGTACAGGTGTCCCGAGGGGTGGCTGTGCTGCCGCAGGACAGTCGTGTGTAGTGCAGACCCATTCTTGAGCCTGATTGTGTCTGGAGCTGGAGACTGGAACAGGTAGCGTAGAGCTGTGTGCCTCTGCCTGGTGCTGTGAAGGTTCTCGCACACGGGTGAGCTGCTCTAGGTTGGCACTTCCCAGTAACTTTAGTCACTTTTGCACTGAGAGAGAAGTTTAAAAAACAAACACCCCCTCCCCTCCAAATGCAAAATAGAGTTAGAATCTCTTATGTTGCTTCTGGAAGGAAAAATGATATAACTCTTTAAAGAGCTGGGATGGTACGTTAGCCCTAGAATATCTTAGGGAACGCCTAAAATGGTGAATTTTAAGAAAAAAGTTTCTTATGGGATGTCAGTACAATTCTGTGACATTTAAGGGCTTCTGAAAGCACAGGCATTGCATTGGGTCTTTTCCATCACGAGAAACTAAATGGTAATCATCAAGCCGTAATATTTGATGTTGACTTGAAAGTAGATCCTCTAATCAGACTTCCACTGTACTGATGTTTTCAATTATAATAATATTGAAGATTTCCACTGATTCAGTGTTTAGCTTCTTTAGCTCATTATTATGAGGGATGACAAAAATGGGCAACATCAGTTCATTTCCCAAGATTTTATGTTTGCACATTGGAAGAGGATGCCAAGTCCTCTTTGTGCAGGAATTAGCTTGATGTGGTAGCAGTAGCAGGTCACTCTCTAGTCTTTAAAATATTGAATTTCTCTGTTTTTTTTGTTGGTAGCTCCCTCCCTGTAGCATGAGGCTGATGGTGAGAAAGTAGTGGTGGTTCTAATGAGCAGGTGACAGGATCAAGCTCTGTATTCCCTATTGAGGCTTCTAAATTTCTTGTAAGCTGTGGTGGTGGTGTATGGCTTTGCTGTTTTAATGAAAATGCTTCTCCCTACGTAAGTTACAGACAAAAAGACCTCACTGTTTGGGATGGTTTGGAATATGGTTTTTTTTGGACTTGACAGCTAAACTAAGAGTATTTATTTCTACAGCCTGCAAAATTATAAATAAGCTTTCCCCCCTCTTCCTTTCCTACAGAAAATAATTTTAAGAGTATTTGTTTCTAGATATAACTCTTGTCCATAGCACATTGCTATCCCACTTTAACACTTCTAAATATGTCGCAATGGAAAGTCACCTTTTTCATGTAAACTGGTTTAACTCTCTGTGTGACTCTGCTTCATTAGAAGAGAGTTAATGTAGAGAATGTAAAGAAAAAATTAGGGGCAAATTGACAAATATAAACTGTTTTTCTTTTGAATTCGTTTTTGTTGAAATCAATATATGGATTTTTTGAGTCTAAAACTAATTTTCAAACAGTCCAAGAAAACTGTTTAAGATGTTGTCTATAAACATTTCAGCACATCTGAATATAAAAGCAAATAAAAACTTATTCTTTTGAAGCAGTCCTGCTCTGAGGTGGCATGGTCCAGACCTCCAGATACTGTTGGGGATGTGTGTATAGGCTTTTTACTCACTGAACAACACCTAGGAAAAACTTCCTGATTTCAGTAGTGCCTCTTGATTTTCATGGTGAAGTTTCCTCCTGTAGTTTGTTGCTCAGAAAGGCTAACTAATTTTGAGTGCTCAGTTTGTTTCCTTAGGTGGCTTTTTCAGAGCTGATGAGGTCCTGAGGCTCTCGTTGACTGACTGAGGTGTGCTGAATGAATGAGCTCTTGGAAAACTGTTCATGTTGTCCAGATCCTCTTTGTACCTTCAAGAAAGAGGGACTATCATCTGAAAATCTGCCTGTTAAAGTCTGGTTCTCTATAGCTACCCAGTGGGGTTAAGTGTATTGATCTGAGTCACTGAGCAGGGAATGACTGCCTCATTTCCCGCTCCATTTTATTTTTCTTTTGGGGTGTAACATGGCACAACGCAGCCTGTTGCAGATGCACATGAGAAAGCTTATGATTTCATAGCCACTTTCATTACTAAATTTGTTATGGGAAATTAATTTAGAACTTAAACAATTTTTTTCCTGTTGACAGCGAAGCCTATGTTTGATTATATTTTTTTTTTCCCCTCTTAAAGAAAAACAAAGAAAAATCTTGCCTAATGGCAAGATTTTCTTTTATTTGCAGTGTTTCATAAAACAATTTTCTTAGTAAAGAGCAGGTAGGATTTTTACATGATTGTTAATTTTAACCTCTAATCACATGGAGTTTTTTGATCGGGGCGGATACGACTCATTGTGTGTTCTGATGCACACCATACCGAGCATTTTGATAGAGAAAGAGTATTTTGGTAATTAAGCTATTCTAGACAAAATGTGATAATGCAGCTGGGTATTTTGCTTTCATTGTAAACCACTTTCGTTAGCTGTGTAGTCCTTCAACAGCACGTTAATTCGGTATGTATCCAACTTGGATTAAAAAAAAACCCCAAAAATATGTTCTTCATACTTGGAAAGCATGTATGTGTCTGTTTCTTTTTTAACAGGCATGGTACTTGTGCGTAGTGAGAATGGGCAGTTGCTGATGATCCCTCAACAAGCGTTGGCGCAGATGCAAGCACAGGCTCATGCCCAGTCTCAGCCTCAAAATACTATGACTCCTCGTCCTGCTACACCTACCAGTGCTCCTCCAGTGCAGATATCGACAGTGCAGGTTAGTACAGCAATTTGTAGTGTTAAAAACTAATATTTTTTTTCCTGTGAAGAATACACTAGAAAGTAAGGTATGACGTTAGTGATTTGAAGAAACCATTGATCAAACTGGTGCTATACAGGCTTTTCCACGTGGCATAAGCATGGCGTTTTGTTCTAATTCTGTTACAGTTCGGTGGTTACTCATCAAAAATATTTTTATCTAGCTGAATGGCATTAAGTTTAAAACTGTTTGATATAAAGAAAACCATTCAAGACTACATATGGTTAACATGTAGAACTCTTTCCCCCAAAGAATCCTTATTCTTTATAAAACTAACAAAAAAAAAGTTGATATGAGTATATGTATACTGAGATCATCACAGTTGCATTAAGACTAAAAATTCTTCTCACAGTTTTGTAGTGGTCCAGGTGCATTCTTTTGTACCTGTAATAATGGCAGCTATCCAGAGACAAAATAGTAGATAAGGTAGATTATATTTAAATAAAGGCACTAATGTGTTTGGGTTTTTTTTCCTCCTCCCCAGGCTCCAGGAACACCTATTATTGCACGACAGGTGACACCAACTACTATTATCAAGCAAGTGTCTCAGGCTCAAACAACAGTGCAACCCACAACAACGCTACAGCGTCCTCCTGTTGTGCAAGTGAGTTTGTAGAAAGTTATTGTATACATGAGATACATCAGTGGTTAAGATTAGCTGAAAACCTGCTTAAGGCTGCCAGAAATACAGGAAATATAATTACTAAGTGCATGGGAGAAATATCTTCTGGATTATCCTTTCTAAAACATTTGCAGATCTCAATTTACTGTATATTTTGGATATATATGTATAATTTTATTATTATTTCACATTATACCTATATGCATATATATTTAAAGGTATTCTGTTATTAGTTTGTATAATCACAGTACTGACTAAAATAAAATACCTTCACATTTTCTGCCTCAAGAAAGTGACACCAGTTCCCTTTGGATTTGGAGCTGTGATGTTATTTCTGTGGCGGATCTGTAGTCCTCGGAATTCTGCAGCAAAATTTGCAATTACCAAAAAGACTGCACTGGTAGCCTTCTCTTCCACAAGCCTTCTCCCTCTTACACGAGTCTCTGCTTTGGTCTGTGTACTTAGGGAGATTTTGATAACTCAAGGATAAATAGAGGTGTCTCAGTACCGTCGGGTCTCTTCTAATAGCCTGGCCTGTAATAACGATAGGCTTTCTTGGAGAATTTTTTTTTTTTTTTTTTTGAGGGGTGGTGGTAAGAGTTTAAAACACAGTGCAAAAGTGTGAAATTCTCCACATGGCTTCCAGGCAACAGTGATACAATATGATTGCTGTCGCCTAATCTGTTTCATTGTGCTTTCTTCATCCTTTGAGTAGACAGGATTAGAGAGTTTTAATTTAAAACATGCAGGTTTTGCTATGCATCCAGTTAACCTTTTTCCCCTCAGAGTGCCTTTGCCTATGCCAGTGATCTTTCCAGATCTAAGAGTTAATTTACCTAACTGAGTCTCCTTAATTTGCACTGCTGTTATACTGGACAAAAAAAAAAAAATCATTTCATCTGCATATTTTTTGCTGTAATGAGCATACCGTGGACTTCATGTGTCCTGATTTCAAAAAATGAGACAACTTAAATCCTTGTCTCCTTTTCTGTCTCCTAAAATACCAATGGAAGTTAGCTTTGGCAGCACTGGTGCCTCTTTTCTTGTGCATCCCTATATAAAGAGCAAGTTTACAAATGATTTCTTAAAATTCTGGGAGCTAGCTTTAGCTTGGTAAGAATTACTCTCTCTCAGATGGGGTTGTCGTTAGTAATTAGACTGTGTTGGAAGTCCACGAATGAACTGTGTATGTGAAAAGTGCGTGTTTACAATATTGATTCTTTAAAGGTGCTATTTCTGCTTTGAATTACCAACTTGTCTACAAAACTAGAAAAATGTTTTGTCCTATTGTTCATCAAAAAGACCTAGATAGGACCTGAGCTTTTGCGTCCCTTGTGCCTTTTTAGAAATTCCTCCCTTTGAAAGTGGCATTTAAGGGAACAGGCAAAAAAAGCTACTGCATTCACAGAAATTCGGTGCTCGTTTTAGTTGTGTTTTGACACCATGGTGTATGAGGGTATGTTTATGGTATTATTTTGCCATTTTATTCAGTAACCAAAAATCCTGCAATTCTTAATCAACTTTTAGGATTTCAGTTTTGAATGTGTAGTGTTTTGTGCCATCTGGTGGCTCTTTCTTTCCACTGCAACAGAAGGGAAATTAGTAACTTCTTTTTATATAGAAAGCTGTTCTACTGTCCTGTGGCTCAGTTTCTGTTTGATGGTTCAGAAAAACAGATCCTGGTAAAGTAAAATAATCTTATGTTTGTATTCTCTGCAGCCTCAGATTGTTCTGGGTGGTACTGCACAAACAACTACGTTGGGGACAGCAACAGCTGTACAAACTGGAACTCCTCAGAGAACAGTGCAAGGAACAACGGCAACCTCCACTGCTGCCACAGTAAGATACCAAGTGCACTTAGAATCTTGTTTTGTTCATTCACATATACACAGGCGCATATATGTGTATGTGTGTGCATATATATACACACATATAAAGGTATATATATATATAAAGAGTGGAGAGTAGTAAAGGTGCAGGAGTTCTGTGAACTATTGGCCTTGAAAAGGTAGACTCTTAGTTGAACGGTATAATTTACAAAGTGTGAACACAGGCCACTTGAATTTTGACAGCTGTCAAAGTATTAATGTTGATTACTGTAACAGCTGTAAAGCACTCCTTTTCTTTTAAAAACATACCAGCCGAACCTAATAGAAAAGTGAATTGTTCAGCGCTGCAGAGCAGAATCAGTGTGAGAAGGGATAAGAAGTTGGCACTGACTCGTTCAAGATGCGTGTTTCCAGGCCTGCAAATCAGGGAGAGTCCGTGCCCTTGTGCTATGCACTGGGAAGGAAGAGTTTACTGTTTGTTGTCCGGCTAAAACACATGTTTTGCCGTACACAATGTGCCATTCTTAAAATACTTGGCGTTTCCTAACTTCATTAAGAATCACAATTTATTAACTTTTGATAACAAAAATGTATAATACATACATACATGTGAAGCAAAATGATAACTTTTGTCTGATTATGTCTTAAGTGGTGAGAGACACGAATCTATAAATAATATTCTGAAGTGATGAACTAGGGAAGGACTTTATTTCTCAGATTACGCGATCAGATCATGTATTAAAAAAAATTCATCTTCCCTTCTGCAACTCTTCCCCTTCTTCCCCCCCCTCCTCCTGTAACAGGAAACTATGGAAAATGTGAAGAAATGCAAAAACTTTCTGTCCACATTAATAAAACTGGCATCATCTGGAAAACAATCTTCAGAGACTGCGGCTAACGTGAAAGAATTGGTACAGAACCTGCTGGTAAGAAAAGTTCATTAAAAGTTGTAAGACACAGTATCTGGGCAAATTTAGACTCAAAACTGAGGGGTTGTTTTTTTGAAAGGAGGGAGATTATAAAATCTGAGATAAATCAAATTGAAACTTTGCTTCTTCTGAAGTAAAATATATGCATAAACTTTAAGGTTGTAAATTGGACATTATTGCTCATATTCATGCATGAGAATGTGGGTTAAATTGAAGTGTGAGTAATTTAAATGGTGACTCTTTAAATTCTACGTTTTTTTATTGATAAAACAGTGAATAAAAAGATTAATTATGTACTTGAGGGAAGACACTACAACTAGTGCAGTAGTTGAGTGTAGGAAATAACAAGTTTTTATTGGAAAAAAAAGTCAGTAATATTATGTAAAGCGAATGTAAAAGCTTGACATACTTAGTATTTATAGAAGCCGTACTGGCGTTGCTTAGCCCAGTTGTTAGCAACCTGTAAGTTAAGGTACAGCTGTGTATTCCAGATGTTATCCTGTGATAACCAGAGGTTGTCACAAGACCTTAATTCAAAGTGTGGCTTCCTGTGAGGGATATATATTTAATATGGTGAGAGACATCTGCCTTTTAAGCATATGGTGGGCGCAACTGTAGTTATTTGGAATGGCGGAACTATAGTATCTTTGGAAAAGGTACCTTTGGAACACCAAAGTCGGGGCTGCCCGGCTGTTCCGAGCAGTTGACAGTTGGCTGATTGTGGGTACCACGAAGTATTCCTGTAGGTTCCACGTGGGTCTTTGGTCTATAGGTAGGACATTCTGTAACAGTGAGAACAACTGAAGGTGTTTCTTAATATTGACTGAAAGATAGGAAGAAGAAAAGGAAAGATGGGGTTGTAGGTCTTACTAGTTGAAATTTGTAGTAAAATTAGTTACTACCATAAAGCTATTGATAACTAAAAATAGTGATGGATGATAAACCCACTGATTTTCAATATATTGTTAAGTCTTAAAATTTTTTTGGTGTGGATAACTGTTAATCTGTTCATTTCTACAAGTTCGTTCATTTGGATTTTCTGTCTTGAAGGATGGAAAAATTGAAGCAGAAGACTTTACCAGTAGGCTGTACAGAGAACTTAATTCTTCACCTCAACCTTACCTTGTGCCTTTCCTGAAGGTAAGTTGTGTTCACTAGTCTGTATGTATTTCTGTGCTTACATATCAGCAGCTATAAACTCAAGCACATCTTTTACCAGTATAGGTGGAATTCCAAAATGGTGTTAATGGAAGTTTTAAATGGTACCTGGTTAGGCTTTTGCTCCCTTAAAAAATATTTCTGCCTCTTGGTTCCAAGTTTGTTAGTATGATTCACTGGCACAGTCAATAATGTAATTTCTATCATAGTGTCACATCGTAGCTCTTTTGAGAAATCTGAAAAGTTTTCTTTCTATGACATGTAAGCAGTTTCTTTCCATAGCATCAAACCTATGAACTGATTTATCATCCTCTCTTTAGTCTTGGAAAGAAAACAAGGGATCGAGTGGTACGGAAAACTGTACCTTCTGAACAAACTTATGCTCTTTTGCCTGTGCTGTATACCTGTTTGGAGGGATAAACAGGAAATTTGTCACTTCTTGATAACAAAGCCTGTTTGTCATAAATTTTATAGTAATTGGACACATCTTAAAATAATGTTTATTCTGAAACATTTACCATCTGAAAATCAGAGAAAGTACAGCAGCACTGTATGGCAAGAGTATAACTCTGCTTGACTAACGTATGATTAAGGGATATGTGTGTGGTGACGTATCTGGGTTCTTAAATGCTCGATCAACCCTGAGCTGCTCATGAAGACAAAAATTGTTACCATAAGAAAACAACTAATGTAAGAATCCGGTAAAAGACTGTGGTATCTGTTGAGCTGTTCTGAAATCTTCACCAGTGTTCCAGTATGTCTTTTAAGCCATCACATGTTACAGCTTGGCATATACGTAGTAACGCAACCGAGGCAAGCGGCATGGGCTTGGGTTGTTGCCTGCATCCCAGGGCTTCCGGATAGGCTTGCATAACATAGATGCTCATGATATCCAAGCTTCCACAACTAAAGATAATGCCATTCTGTCTACCTTTAAATGTGAAATAGTGTGGTATTTCTGTGCACGCTGCTATCATGTTTTTTCCAGGTGCGCCCAGACTGATGTAATGGACTGAAATGAAATGCATCGCTTTCTACAGTTAGTGTTTTCTTGTGTAATCTAGGATTGAAATACTCAAGCAAATTCTTTCCTTTCTTCTTTTCAGAGGAGTTTACCTGCCTTGAGACAGTTAACACCGGACTCTGCAGCTTTCATTCAACAAAGTCAGCAGCAGCAGCCAACAACGCAAGCAACGATAGCAACGATTCCATCTGCGGCGGTGCTTCTAAGCTCCTCAGTTCAGCGCACAGCAGGGAAGGCGACTGCAACTGTAACAAGTACTCTCCAACAACCTGTAATCAGCCTAACTCAGCCTACACAAGTTGGTGTTAGTAAACAAGGGCAGTCTACACCACTGGTACGTAAGCTGAAGTGCATTATCTGTTATTGCACAGGTTTTTTTTTGGTGACAGTGACTTTTCTTCGTAAATTGATGGGTTAGATCAATCAGAGATCTTTGACCTCTTTAGAGAAACTAGCTACTAAGAAAAAAAAAAAGTGTAATTTAAAATTCATTTTTTATTAAAGTACTATATTCTTTCATATTTTAGCATGAAATATTGGCAAATTGTCTCAATCACTGAATATCCATGAGAGAGCAGTGTTCTCGAGGTTACCCATTTCATGAGTCTAACAACAGATTACCCCAAAAGAGGAGAACGAATAACTTCCTCAGGCCTGCACATAAACCAAATAAGAACAATATAATGTGCAGCACCTTTTTTTTCCTCTTCTCATAGCAAAGCAATGTCTGAGCGTAAGCTTTTTGTAGGATGTGTATTAATTAATATACATTATTAAATTACTAGGGTTTTTTTACTACATAGTACTTCAGTGTTCCTTGTGGGACGTTTGGTATTCATCTGAGCTGCTCTGTACAGAAATTTTCGTGTAAAATGAAAAGGAGAGATCTCTTGTCAATCCGCAAATATTTTTCACTTGCCTTAAGAGAAAAAATAGTGATTATATTGGCCTTACTTCCTTTATAACCTACGTATTCTAGAAAGAGGTTAGGAACCTAAGGAAGGAATGCAAACTGAACTTTGACTAATTAGTGCTGGATTTACAAGAACATAGTTTGGCCTTTAATTTAAATAAGTAAATAAAATAGTAGCAAGAGTAGCAAAAGAAAGACTTACAGAATTATAGAAATGGAGCTTGCAAAATAGGCAGTTGGTAGATTTCTTTCCAGCAGTTCGCAATTAAGTTTCTGAAAACTAGTTGAGGCCGGAAGACGAGTTGGCAGAAATGGCTCTGATTGTAGCACTGCGATGTAACCCTAATTTTATGAGTTCACGTGCAGACGCAGGATGGCTACAGTTGACAGACAGTCAGTCTAACCTAACAATCTGGGAGTAGAAAGCTATGCAGCTATAGCTGATGCTGGTTCTGGATGAAAACAGCACATGTAGAACCAGCTGCGCTGTCTTTATCATGGCTCTCTTATCTTTAGTTCTAGAGTTTGCTCAGACAGATCCAGTTTGCCTCTGTGTCTCTAATGGAGAAACCACATGTAGAAAGTTTAACTGGACCCTTGATTATAGATGGTTGTTGTTGGTGGTGGTGTGGGTTTTTTTTTTTAATAGGAATAGGTTACTGATTTCTTTTTTGTATCACAGAAAGTGGAATATTGGTTTTCCTGTAAAGTATAATTAATATTAAGAAACTTTTAAACACCTTAAAATGTGCTGACTCTAGATCAATGAACAGATGTGTTAAGATCACAACTGACAAGTTGGTTGTTAGGGTTTGTTTTTCCCACCTGATTCTTAGCCTTAGTTATATCTCAGATTGTTTACAGTTCTTTTTTTTTTATTATTATTATTATTTGCAGGTTATCCAACAGTCTCAAAAAGCAGGGGCATTGATAAGGCCTCCACAGGTAACGTTGACACAGACACCAATGGTAGCATTGCGGCAGCCACACAGTCGTATTATGCTCACTACTCCTCAAATTCAACTGAATCAACTTCAGACAGGTAAGAGGTCGAGATATGTGGTATATGCTGTATTTGATAGCGTTAACTGAAGTCTGGTTTATGAACGTCAGTTCTGAAGTGCCCTGTAGCTGTATGATGGCTGTTGTGCTACTGCTGAAATCTTCAGTGCGTAGCGCCATAGTGGCTGGGGATACACATATGTCAGGGCGGCATTTACAGTCAGAGAAGTTGTAGGGTACTGGAATTGGGTGGGAGGATCCTCTTTTAGGTGGGTGAAGTGCTGACAGAAACCATTGAGGTAAAATCTTTGCACCAGACCTGTTGCTGTTGCTACCCATGACTGGCTTGTAAACCTGAACTCTGATACGAATTTGATGGAGTGCAAATCTTGTCTGTTTTCTTGCAGTACCTGTGGTAAAACCAGCAGTATTACCTGGAAACAAGGCTATTGCCACCGTTTCGACACAAGTAGCTGCTGCTCAGAAGAATAAACTGAAAGAACCTGGGGGAGGCTCTTTTAGGTGAGGAACCGTACGCTTATTTG
>NW_009661368.1:7670273-7686304 GCF_000708025.1 Charadrius vociferus
CTGAATGAGGCTGGGTAAACTCGCGAGAACTAGAGGTGGATTTTCTGTGGGCAGGTTTGCTACTGGTTTTATCATTTAGCTGGCACTAAGGATAAATATCAACCTCACAAATGGTTCCTGCCTGGACAAGCAAATAGAATTCATTCCTTTGCTCCTCCCAACTCTGCTCAGGTTATTGGGATGTACAGCCTGTCTTATTGATGAGTGCAGTTTATTATTGGTTTGTGGTGGTGATGTGTCTGAGCTCTTGTTTCTCAAGGTGTTGAAACGTTTCTTAAGAAAGGATCTTCAGAAAACAGTTAGGAAGTTCAAAACTGCAGAAGTACTTTTAGTGCTCTTTGGAATCAAATTATGTTAGTTTTATCATACAATAAAAGCAAACAAAACGCAAAATGAAGTAAAGTATTCAGGTTTGCTGTGGAATACGTTATATACAGCTGTGGTATTGTAGCGGTGTGTGCAGATAAGCACTGAATGTTATGATTATAATGAGTTTCCCTTTCTTAAGGGATGATGATGACATTAATGATGTTGCATCAATGGCTGGAGTCAACCTGTCGGAAGAAAGTGCTCGGATATTGGCAACAAACTCTGAGCTAGTGGGCACGTTAACAAGGTCCTGTAAAGACGAAACCTTCCTTTTCCCAGCACCTTTACAAAGAAGGATATTAGAAATAGGTATGTTGATTTTTCTTGAACTTTAATAAACAAATTTCTCTAGTCTTGCATTTAATTGAAGGCATTTTCCATAGAAATCGGTTTGAATAGTTTAAAGTAGCTGAAATTGTTACCTTTTATATATTCTGATGTTTGTGGGGAATCATTCAGCTTCTGAAAGTACAATAGTGTTAAGGGATACCAAATCTGCAGAGTTGCCCTCTAAAATGATGGCAATTTAACATCAAAATTACTGGACCTGATTAAAATTCTGGCTGTATAAACTGATAAGGCTTAACACAAATAACGACGTTTGTTCTTTAAAAAATAAATCCAGAAACACTTCTATCATATTTACTTAATAGTTTAGAATTGATGGTAGAACAAAAAGCATTCTTCCAGTTATTTGTTATACTCTAGTATACAGCATTTACTAATAAATTGTGAATTTTGTTAAGCTACTGTAAATTTTAGTGTTTGCCATTTCCTGTTTAATGCTTGTCTGAGAAATACCTGGAAGCCTTATTTTGCAAAGAGCATTTAAATTTCCATCACTGAGATTAGCCACATGTTTAGCTGTATTGTCAAATCATTTTTTACAAGTGACTTCTTTCCGAATTGTAGGTAAAAAACATGGAATAACAGAAATCCATCCTGATGTAGTTAGCTATGTATCACATGCTACACAACAAAGACTACAAAACCTTGTGGAAAAATTATCAGAGACTGCTCAACAAAAGAATATTTCTTACAAGGTAACTACTGAATCGCACAAATTCAGCAGGCCATCATGGGGCTGGAATGCATGAGTTCAGGTGGTCTTCATTCTGTGAAGTTAGGTCGTTTATTCTCTTTGACTGATTCATCATCTTGAGATATTAATACACACGGATGACTAGAACTCTTCCGCTTGCATATAGAAAATGTTTTTAAAACAAATGCAGGGAAACTTTGCCCTCCCCTTTATTATGTCAAATGTTTAGTGTCTGAGTGGTTGTACAGTCAGATAGGCAGATAAAAGCACTGCTTTGAATTCTCACGGGACTGCTATCTGACAGATGTGTGTTCTTAATAGATGCAAATGCCTAAACAGCGTTTAAAAAAAACCCACAGAGCTCTGAAATGTGTTTGTGAGGTTAAAGCTGTGATGATATTAGTTTAGAAGTCAAAATCTGATGATTCATGGAATAGAACAAAATGCTTTTAAGAATTCTAGCTGGTTTGACTGGTGTAAATACACACTATTTGTTTGAAAAGGACAAAGTGAACATTTGAGTTTTAAATGCATATGTTCTTCTACAGTACAAGCTAACAGCTTTGTTTTCAAGAAATGTAATGAGAAACATATTTGCTGTGTTTTCAGGATGATGAAAGATACGAACAAGCAAGTGACGTTCGGGCGCAGCTCAAGTTCTTTGAACAACTTGATCAAATAGAAAAGCAGCGTAAAGATGAACAAGAAAGGGAAATTTTAATGCGTGCAGCAAAGGCAAGTGCTCAGATTTCATACACGTTTGCAAAGTGTCATTTTTGACGTCAAAACTGCAGAGTTTCTTTTCATTCTAAAGCACTTGCAATGAAGGGGAGGACTCTAATCTTCAAAGATGGAGTTTGATGAATATGTTCTTTATCTAGAGCTCTTTTCTGCTTTTCATGGTAAAGCATGCGAGACAACTTCTTTGCCAGTCTCGCTGCATGTTCCCAAATTAAAAGTGGGTCTTAAAACTTAGGTTTTTGCACTTTGCATTGTGAAAAAGGTGAATTTTATAGCTTGGTGGTACTCTTAAATGGAATAGAGAGGTGAGAGGTGTTTTGGAGACTAGAAATAGAATTCAGAAATTTTTTTTCAAGTTGGAGAAATGCAAGAAGTAGGAAGCAGTTGGTGTAAGCACAAATGTAAGCATTAATCTTCACGGTTTTACTCAGTGACCCAAATATAGGATGAGTATGACTAACTAGGCAGGAGGGTTCTAGAAAAAATTCACAAACCAACTGAAGGTTTCTGTTGGGTTTGTAATCTGGTATGAGTTGATAATGTCAAAATCCAGTGTTCGTATGGAAGTTGCGAACTAACGCCTTCATTTCAGTTGGTTCCTGTTGGACCTGTGCTGGAATACTCTGTCCAGTTTTTGGGCCCTACACCAAGTAGACTGCAGAAGGAAAGCAATGTAAAGGTCTAGAAGTTGTGACCTATGAGGAAAGATTAGTGAGTAAATCCATTTACTTCAGAAGAGAAAAGGCTGGGGCGAGACACAGGTCTTCATGACTGTGTTTTGCATATTTGTGTAATTCCCTGTGTTTGCTGTGCCTGAAGTGCCGCAGGGAAGATATAGGTTAATCATTAGGAAAAGCTTAACTTTTTAAGGGTACTTGAGCATCGAATTAAAATAATTTATTTTGTTGGTGGTCTAAAGAATGTATGGGATTAACAATTGTTTGAATGCAGTCTTGCCTTATGGAGAGTATGGATGAGAGACTGCCTTGAAGTTCTTTGTGCTTTCTGTTTGTTAACTTGGAAGAAACAAGAAACTAAGAGATTTGATATATGTAGCAAAAAAAATTGATTGGCAAATGCGTGTTAATAGTATTAGACAATAAAGTTTGCTGAAATTGTATGTTCTGTTACTTCTAAAAGTATGATACGTACAAGAAATTGTAGGTGCCTAAGTGAAACGGGCAATTGCTAATGTAAACGGTCTGTTGGTCAGTTAGCTGCAGTTCGGTCTAACAGGAGTCTGACTGGTATCTGTAGGTGTAGCAGAAAGGTATGTTCTCAGTAAGTGTGTAGTTACACAGCGAGGGGAGGAATTTTTCCAAGAAGTATACGTCAGATTCCTTTTTTCATGTGCAAAGTGTGTATTTCAATTCAGATCTGTGTACTTTTCAGATTTGTGTCTTGTAATGGTTTTGTTTAAGGCATAAATGCTTGGCTATTCCTTTGCGATTTGTAACAAAGCTGAAAAAGGAGATGCTTTTTCAAAAATGGGTACCCAAAACTAAGAAATGGAAAACTGCTTTTAATTTCTAAAAACTATTTTTCCCTGTTGACCTTTCCAGGAGTGATAGGTATTCCCCAATTCCTTCTGAAGTTTAGGAAAAAACTTTCATATGCTATGTAAAAGTTATAATCTTTAACTGCTTTTGTAACTGAATTAATTTTTCTTTCTTTTTCTCCGAACATTCCATATTCATCCTTTATCAACATAGTCTCGATCTCGACAAGAAGATCCAGAACAGCTTAGGTTGAAACAGAAAGCCAAGGAGGTAAGTGTTCACCTTACCGCGAACTTTTCTTCTGTAAATTGAAAGAAAAATAACTAACTGTACTTGTTCTGGCAAATGCAGATGCAGCAACAAGAGCTAGCACAGATGCGACAGAGGGATGCCAACCTGACTGCATTAGCTGCGATCGGTCCCAGAAAGAAAAGGAAAGTCGATTCACCGGGATCTGGATCAGGGACAGAGGTATGGTGTAATTGTAATCTCTGGGTTTGCCTCTGTAAAAACCATTCTGTTCAGAGCTTTTTCCCTAGTTTGTGGAAGCTTTCTGTGTGGCAGAAGTGTATTTTGTGTTCAGATTTGCTAACTCCAAGGCCAGGATCATTTTTGTAGCATCTGTGTAGTGGCATAGGGAATAAAACTTGAGTTGTCATTCCCTGTTTCATGGAACTGGAGGAACGTTAGAAAAGCCGTTGCTGTTCCTTCAAGTCTCTGCTTTTTTGGACCTCCATAGTTTTGGGAAGAGATTGTTGTGGTTGTAGCCAGTCCAACTAAATAAGAGTGCAGAGTAATGCCGCTGAGGTGGGTACAGTGGTAGAATTGAATCGCTGCTAAATTTGACAGCAGGAGCTTCAGATTATAGGAACTTGCCTAATTTCTTTCTTCAGCTGTTGATTGGCCTTTAGTTTTAGTATCTCTACAGCAGATCAGTTTGACTGATTCCATCTGATTATGATGTTACTGCGTATCCTTTGTATATTCTACTGTTTAATCTGGCCTTTGAAAATTTCTGCGCTAAGTAACAGCATGGTCAGTGTCTGATTAGTTTAACGTTAATTTAAATTCAGGTACATTGGTAGACTATCTGCTGTACTTCTAAACAAGTTAATGAACACGAAACAGTATAAAATTGCTTTCTGCATGGAAGACATACAATGTGGGATTTTTCTAGTGGTTAAAAAGTACAAAGTCTTCTTGAAACTTGTCTTTTATCGCGCAAAAGCTCTCTTCCTAATTTGAGAATTTTTTCTCTGCAGTTTTGTATCTGATAGC
The DNA here is from genome assembly GCF_000708025.1 of Charadrius vociferus. NCBI lineage: Eukaryota > Metazoa > Chordata > Aves > Charadriiformes > Charadriidae > Charadrius > Charadrius vociferus. Next base: position 7,675,203 of record NW_009661368.1, read on the forward strand.
AAGTGACAGGACAATCATAGTTTAATAATTCTGTTTATTACTCCCTGGGCAGTCCAAATTTTTAGTGCTAAAGCATTTATACTGTAGAGAAGCCTCTTTTTTTCAAAATTATTCACTTTGTTTTGTACTGAGTTGATAGGAACAATAATTTACATGTGCTTGATCTAAAATGTTAGAGAACAATCTGAAAACTAGTAAATGTTTTTATTTATTAAAAAAACCAAGCCTTTTGAGCATCTTTTAAAGTAATTTTGAGTTTTGTTGTTTACTAAAATGCCTGTTACTAAGACTTATTTTTATACAAGTTAACAAATTACTTTGTTAAAGGTTTATAAATCGGGTTTAAAATTTTAAAAATAGCAGAAATTGGCACTTCTACGAAGCTAGATGTGTACAGGAATGGAGTTGTCTCTGAGGAATACGCTGAAGTATCTCACGCAGTGTTAATGTTGGCGTTGCTTACTTATGCATGCTCAACTGTGCAACGTTAATAGTCTGTTAATGTCACTTAGGTTATGGAATGTATTTTCCATCTACTGTGAACACTTGTTTGTATTTCATCTCAATCTGACTAATTTAGTTATCCTAGATTAATCACTTACTGGTTAACCAATTAACTACAGGTTCCCTGGAAATCTAATCTTTTTGTCTGTTTAATTAAGAACCAGCTGCTTTTGATCTGATAGACTCACAGCTGTGCTTGTGCTGCTGTGTCACTTGACATTTTTAAATTGAGCTCCACTTGTCACCATTTGTATGCAGTTTGTAGTTAAGGCATATTACAAGAAGTGTGGAAAATAAGGTTTGTCATTACTTAGACACAGAGTTGTAAATGTAAGCTTTTGATGTCTAGGAATGCTGAATCTTAATTACATGTAAAATCACTTCTAGGTAGTAATTGTACTGTTTTGTTTCAAAATTCAACAAAACAGGTTGCTGTCAGTTTTAGAGTTTTATGTCCATGTGATTTTATGGAAAGTTACCAAAAAGCTTCTTAACTTATTCCATGCCTACAGGAGTAGCATAGTTTTGCGTCTTTAAAGACTCCCGAAATTTTACCTTTGCATTTAAAGTATTGTAGGCTGCATCCATAAAATTAGGCTAGAGCTTCTAGGAGGGAATATTTACAAACCAAAATTTAAAAACCTTTCCAACTACTCTTTCTATTGTCTTGTTAGTAGTCATATGTATGTATTTGAGAAAATTTAGTTAGCATCCAGTACTTTCTCCTGCATCTTCGAATTTCCATTCAAATTGATGGAAACGAGGCACGTAAGTTGTGCAGGTGCCTTAAAATAGTCCTTTGAAAATCCAGCCTTTAAGCCATTTTAACGGGTTTCAGTAAGTTAGCAGTGTGGTGAAGCGAGAACACCTGCGCCGAAAACTGTGTGCTGCTAACCCAGAGATGGTGATTTACAGCCCGAGTTCAGATCGGTTTCTTCATCGATAACGTGCTCTCGTCATAAATACACTGCTCTCACACGAAGAGAGGGCTGTATTTGTGTGAGCCTCAGCGGCTTATTCACATGGCTTTTGCACTACTCTAAATTTCAGCTTTTCTCAAGTCTGGGGTATTAAAATATACATAAAATTCTCCAAATTCTCAGGCGGATAAATCTGTTCGCTGGTAGAGCGTGTTTGCATCTTCTGGCGTCAGTAAGTGTCGAAGGCCCATTAAAAAAGAAACCATTATTCCAGCAAATGAAACTGGAGGGGGAAAAAAGAATCCGTAGACGAGGCACAGATGTGAGCTGTCCCCAGTCGCTCGGAACACCGCTATTTACCCCAAGAGCGGAGTACCGGCACCGGGCAGGTGCCGCGGGGCGGGCGGGGGGGACCGGCGGCCCTCTGGCGGCGGCGGCGCCGTACTGGCTGCCCGGGCACAGGGTGCCATCAGTCCCAGCCTTCACTGGAAGAGGCACCTTCTTACTGGGTAGCGTTGCTGCCGGCTCCGCTGGCTGCGGGGTCTAAAGCGCTGCAGGATGTCCTTGCTTGTGCAAAGGAAAGCGTAACAGGGACGGAAGAGTTGCGTTAACCGTGTGTATCCCGTCAGAGCCGTGCTTTCTGCAAGGGGAAGTGCGTTGGAGTTAGCCCCAGCAGATTGGCTTTGTAACGCCCTCACCAGGCAGCGTACATCCGGACAGCTGAAGGGTGTGGGTATCGCTAAAGATAGCGAATGGGGTTTTTCCTCCTGGTTGTTTTTTTTTTTTTTTTTAAGTGACAAATATCATAATATGCTACTTGCTTATCTTGCCAGTTTGTGTGGAAAACTACTAGTGTGTCCCAGAGGGACAAGCATCGCTGAATGATGGAGAAGAATTCCGAGGTGGTTAGGGAATGTCTGACTCTGTCTAGGCCAGTTACTCCTTAACGTAATCCTGAGCTTGGTTACCGCTGTTCTCACCAAAAGGAGGGCTCATGGCACCCTAGCACACAGATGAGGGGGCATCTAGGACATTATTCAAGACTTTGTGGTCCAGGGGGGTAGAACTGCTCCCCAGCTCTTCGAGAACTCCAGGGCTACCCTTGGAATCTGTATGCTGTAAAGAATACTGTTTCTTCTGTTTGTTTTTGTTGTTGGGATTGCTCATCATTAGTGCCTTCCTAAAGATAAGAACAATGCTTTGGGTTTTTTTTGTCTATATTAAACGTCGCTGAAAACTTCTGATTGTTCAACTGTTGTTTATAAATAAGAATTCAAAAGAAATCTCTGATCTGGTAGCATACAGCGTACTTTTTGATAGCTCCCAGTACACAGTCACTTAGTTCTTACTCTCTGTGTTTTCTCTGAAAAGTTTGAGAATACCTGGGGGCGCTGACGTGTTCTGATTTATCTGTTCTTCTCGTTTCCAGGGATCTGGTTCAAGTGCAGCAGTCCCAGGCAGCTCTGGAGTTGGAACAACCAGACAGTTTACGCGACAAAGGATAACGCGGGTGAACCTCAGGGACCTCATATTTTGTTTAGAAAATGAGCGAGAGACAAGCCATTCACTATTGCTATATAAAGCATTCCTTAAGTAAAGTGGAAAAGATCAAGGTATTTTTGACGGAGAGACGCCTGAGGACATTTTTTATATATTTGCAAATTACGCCTTTTTGTAACAAGCAAATGGGATATTGTTTAAAAAACAACCACCTCTTTACATGGAACAGTTTTATATTCCTGTTTATAAATAAACTCTTCAGTATAGGAGAAATGCATTTCTGTAACAGTGAGGATACTTACAAGGCCTGTGGATACTATAAAAGGACAATTAAATTTTAACTCATCTCTTGATTGAGTGGCCTTCTTGCCAAACAAGCCATATATAAAGACTGATGGAATCGTTTAGCAAATAACTAGCTACCCTTTGTCAGCCCTGTAGCAGTTTCGACATTAATTGTGCATTTTAGTTCAGTTTTATTCAACTAAATCGATTATATAGGCATATGTCTACAGCAGATGACCTCATTTCATTTAGCTTTTTTTTTTTTTTAAAACAGTCAGTTAGCAAAGCAAACTGATTTTTTAAGAATATTTATCTTTCCCCCAAATGTTCAAAATCTAGAGGGATATACAGTTAATTTTAAACATAACCTCAATTTTAATCACATTATTGCTTATTAGAGGCCCTGAAATCCCATAAAGGAGGGTTACTTCTGAATGTTTTAGCAGCATCTGTAAAAATGCATTTTATTTGCTATAGTTTGTAAAGCTGTAAAGTTAAAAAAGGAAAAAAAGGAAAAAAAGAGAAACCTTTTCAGCATAAATATATTTTACTTGCACTGTGTTTTTTAGCTAAAGTGAAAGCTTAGATTAAATAAAATCAAAGTTGAGAGGAATCATCAAAAGACTGTTTCTCAGTGTGAATCAAGTGTTGAAAAATGGTTGGTGTATTTTGTCAGTAATTGTACATAATTTTTGGCACATAACATAAAAATGGCTATGTAAACTATAATTATTTTGCTAAAAGACTGTATGCAAGCTGTGGGCCTACTTTAAAGATGTCCAGAGCAAAGTCCCTTCTTTGTACCTATTTTTTTATTACAAATATACTAATTGGTTCTTTATATTTTCAGAGGTTATTGTATTAAATTGTCTATTGATAGTACTTTTATGACTGTAAATACTTTGGCTTTCTTTGTGTGAACTCTCATGGTAGAATTTAACTCTTGCGTGTAAACTGAATGCTGATCAGTATTTTTATCAACACCTGACAACTGTTACACCCCTTTTATTTTGTCTTTTAGGAAATCCTGTCTTTCCATTTTTTTTCATGTAAATTTTGCACAGTTACTTGTTCATATGTAAATATTTTACTTTCAAAAATGAAGTTTTTAATTGCTATTGTTTTATATAGGATTGAAAGAAAATTAACTCCTTTATTAAAAACAAATTTATCTGTATTTGCTAATGTATTTTTCTCTCTAAATCTTTTCTCCTCCTGGATTTATTTTTCTTGGTACAGTAAATGATTAGTCTACCTGAGGGGATGCTGTTTCCTAAAGATGCACTTTGGGGATTTTTTTATATTGTTTTGTTTTGTCAGTGTTTTGGAGGTATGTAACTTTATGAATCTTGAATTGTCATTGTTGTCTTAGGGGTCTTGGACAAAGATGGATGGATAGCGGGGTTTGGTTTGGTTGGTTTGTTTGTTTTTAAGCAGGGAAAGTTTCTGAAGAGATCTTAAAAGTATTTTGCTTTTGTCTGGTGAAGGTTTAATAAAACACCCTCTCCCTGAGGGCAACCTGCTCCCCCAGACGCAATTAGCTGCGATGGTTTGCTGAAGAAGGTATGACGTAAAACACAGAATTTGGAGCACAACTATAAAGGAATATAATCGGGGACACACTTCGGATTATTAATGTGAAAATGTGAGACGGTGTATTGCTGATGCTCTGTGCTGAATGTTTAGCTTTCGGTTTGGTTTTTTTCATTCCCCCTCTCATGGGCAACTTAAAAATAATAATTCACAATTGTGAGGGCCTAATCCTGCTATTAGATTAACAGAAAAATCACATAAATTTGATAATTACTTCTTGCATAGAGACAAATCCGTCTGCGGGCTGCTGCACCAAGCACACTGCTCCTGAACTGGCGCTCGGCCCGGCACTGCTGTGGTCCGCGGGAGGAGACCCGTTGTCTCTGAAAAACCGGATTAGCTCCTAAAGTGATGTACCCACCTGGCAGCATGTGTGACGCTTCCCTGAAGATCTGAATCTTTTGTAAACTCCAAACTGTCTTTCAAATTGTGTAATGTAATTGAGTGGAAAGAAACAACTTTTAACTTTTGGTCAAAACATTGTCATAGCCTTCCTTTGACCGCAACAAGCGCTGGTTGTCAGTGTTCATCGCCGCTGGCTGGCCGGCGACCAGCGCGGTGTCCGCAAAGCTGCAGCAGGTAAGTCGGGAAGAAGCTGACCTTCAGGTGTTGCTTCCACAGCACATCAGGGTAAGATGTGTTTGAAAAATTCAAGGTATTACACAGTGTGCCGTACTCTGCACTCCCCCCTCGGTAGAGGTGGCAGCTTAGAAAGACCCTGGAGAGGCCAAGGGAGTCGGGAGAGATCTTCTGCAAGACCATAGCTCTTGGTTTTGTCTTAAATAACACATTCTTAAGTGCACAGTCAGCCCTTCACTCCATATAATTTTCCTCAGCGTTTAAAAGTTCCTGTTCTTTTAGTCTGAAAAGCTGCTAGGGTCCGTCTCCCTCCAGTAGTTCAAATTCATGGTGGTTTTGGTGAATATCGGCACTCTGTTGTTGGAGGGGACGCTGCGGCGCGTGGCTGTTGGTGCACTGAGCAGAGGTTCTCGTGGCAGATCGGTTGTTGACTTCGTGGGCGCTTTTTTTTTTCTTTAATGGTAAAAATGATAACTATTTTTGAAGCTGCTCAGAAGCTTTGCGAAGTCGTAACTGAGGAGAGGTGGCATTTACGGGGCGATGCATGCGCACAACAGCACTTCTCTTGTGCGGTAGCGACCTGGGAGGAGAGAAACGGGTTCTTTCCTGGCCCCTGAGCTTGCACGGCTCCCCCGAAGCGCGAGGGTTAATGTGGAAGGGAATTTACTGTCCCTTCGGCCTCTTCATCCAGAGAGCGATGCAACTTCTTGTAGCACCCTCAAAACTGGAGGTGTGTGCGCTGGAGGCGGCCGTGGCCACGGCTCTCTCCGCGTGGCACGGGCCATGACGGGTTATTCCACCCTCTCCGAGCACATTCAGCCCCGTGTCCGGGAGCGGCCGCTTCTCTCTTGCCTGCGGGTTTGCCGCAGTTGTGTGTGTGACCCGGAGGAGGGCTCTCCGCCCTGCTTTACAGCCCTCCTGACCTCCCTCTGGTTTTTAACACCTCTGATTCGGTACTGCAGAGCTGTAATGTTCCTCAGCTATTGATACCGCTCTTTTTCTGGCACGAAAATACAACAGAACGAATAGGATATAATAAGGCACTCTGACTTCAGCCTGGTTTTGTATTTCACAGGTATATAATTAAGTATATGTTTTCAGGGAACCTATTGAAATACATAGTGAGCGGTGCGTGCATGAACACTGATAAACGCCATCGAATTGAGGGTAATCAAGAATTTATTGGGAGATTTTCATCAGATCCAAGACATTCCCCTGTATTCCTGAGATGGTCTAAATTACGAATAATGGTATGAGAAGTCGAATGCGATGAAGATTGTAACCGTTTCCTTACGTTTACAGCTATTTGTCCGTCTGCAGAGAGGCGTCCTGGCTCTGGGGGCGAGCGGGGTAGGACGGCAGCGCGGTGGGGCACGTGGCAGCGTTCCCCCGGTGTGTCCCGGTAAGCGTGCACAGCCTCGTGCTCCTCAGTGCCGGTTGGAAGGGGCCCTTCTTTAAATCCTTCGGTGTTTCCGCAAGGATTTCTGCTCGTCAAGGCTTCAGGCGGGTGCAGGCCAACCTTGTGTGTTAAAATAGGATATAAAATGAGGAGAGGAAACTGTTCAGGTGCTACGGGTTGATCCTAATCCTTAGCGTTTTGGACATGTCGTGTAAGCAGCACCGTGTATCTGACCGGCTTTGCCCTATTTTGGGATATTTTTTAGCAGGTTGTGTTTCCCTGGTGCGAGCGTTGCCGGGCTGGCGAGTTTGGGAGGTGGCTGTTGGCTGAAGGGATGCGCAGGGAGGGCAGTGCCCCGGCGCCCGCGCCGCCTGGCGGTCTGCCTTCAGTTCCCCAGCGCCCGCCGTCGCTGCGGGCGGGTGTCCGCCTCCTCCCCGTTAGGATATCCCGCGGGCTGCCAACTGGGACTGCGCTTCAAATCGCATCTTAATAGCGCAGAACTGTCCTCCCCCCGCAGAGCTGCCATGGCCAGCCGATCTCCGCTCTCCCGTCGCCGCTCTGGGCACGCTTTGCACCGCAGAGCCCAACGCCAGCCCAGCGCTCCTTCTGTTTTGGTGGTATTGTTATTACCCAATGTGAGAAAGGGAATAAATTCTTTAAAACTTGCTTTTAGGAGGTCCGTCGTGGTCCTTGCGCTCCCATGGCTCCCGAAGGGCTCTGTGCTTCGTAGCCGCTGCCCGATCTCACTTGTGTTCTGCCACTTCAGAAATAGCTTTCCCCGTGAAACACAGCTTATTTCCTCTTTGTTTTCCTGCTCGGTTTATTTACTGTTATTTCTGTGCGGAGTGGGGCTGCACCCCGCTTCGTTTCCTCCTGGGAGTTTCTCCGTTCTGAAGTCAATAGACGAGTTGTACAAACAACAGGAGCAGCGTTTGGTCTCTGATATGTCCCACACTTCTGTGAAAATACTGAATAAATGCATAACAAATCTCACTTTTACAGCTCTGTAAAAGTACAGTATGGTTTTACTTGAGCACTTACATATTTTCCAATCCAGTAACAAAATTAAGTTGCCAACAACAAAAAAAATAAATTTGCAAGTGCTTTCTAGTTTTCTGTGATGCATTTGGTGCTCTGATTTCAAGCACACACATTGGAGCGTTGCCCAGTTGTTGCTTTGAAGAACAATATATCTAATTTCCCAGGAGACCAACACGGTGATGTTTAGATACAGCCTCTTTACGAGGAAAATGAAAATCCTAATGTCATCTCAGGCGTGTCCCCGTTCAGCGGCCGGGCTCCGTCGCTCCGCTTTGAGAGCGCCAAGGGAAGAATCCGGGTAAGTCGTGGCCCTTCGCCCTGAGGTGGAATTGGTGGGACTGATCATTCGGATTTGAGAAATACGTGTTACATGCCTTAGAAAAATTACATGTTCTCACACTTTTCCCACTGATGCACAGCACTGGTGTGTGATTAGATGTTGTGAAGTTTTCTTCTTCATACCGTAGCTTTTCTTCTACTTTTTCTTCTTGAATGGCGGGAGTATGTTTTGTGTGTGTATGCTTATTCTTCATGCAGATATCTCAGGGTCCCTGTTCAGAGCACAACCCTAAAGCAGTTGTGTTGGCAGAGCTGAGAGTGCCGGTGGCGGTGAGTGCTGTTCCTCCTCCCCCAAATCCCAGCGGAGGTCTGTTCCTCCCCGTCCCTGCAAGGCCAGCCGCGCCGCGGCTTGAACCCAACAAACCTCCCCAAAACTCGCAGTTCCCTGATTGCAGATTGCCCGAGGGCTCCTGTGGGTATGGCCGAGAGCAGGAGCTGGTGACCAGGGAGGAGGGAATGAGAGCCCTTCCCCCCTGCCCGGCCTCGCGCCCCAGCAGGGACCGGACAGCCGAGATGTGCGGCAGCGCGGGGGGATGAGCAGGCGGGAAGCTCGGGGTGCCCTCACCCCACGGGAACCTGCCCGAGGCTGCGCCCGCGGCTGCGCTGATGTGCTCAGCCCAGGTTGGTTTAGATGCGAGAGGAGCCGGTCCTGTGCAGATAAATACATTTTAAAAACCAGCTAACCCAGCCCCTGGTACCTACACAAGACACAAAGCAGGTCTGTGGGAGCATCCTCCGTCTCCGTGGCAACAGAAGTCTGTGATGGGCGAAGGGGACCAGCCCTGGGGGGGAGAGGAGAGGGCTCACCCCCCAGTGCCGGCGTCCCCTCCCTGCCATGTGAACCGCTGTCTCGGGGACGGATTCTTCCAGGAGTTTACGCAGATGCTTTGCCAGCGTGGGGGAAGGTCAGGAGGGGCTGCGGGGCCCCGGGGTCTTTACGTATACAGAGAGACACATAATATATGTGTGTATATATGTTTATATATAGATTATATATATATTTATATATAAATACACACACAAGTATGTATGAAGGTCTCTGCAGGAACGCTCCCTTCTCCCGCAGCGGGGCCGGCTCTGTGACCCAGCAGGTCTCCTGTATCTCTCTGGTGCTGCCTAAAGCTGATTTTGCAGAATTGGGGAGCGTGAGTTGTCACCCAAACCTGCTCGGGGGTGTAAGAGGGGATGGTGCCGTAATTGTGCAGCGAGGAGCCTCTCAGCTGTTTCATCCTGCGCAAGGAAGATGTGCGATGGGATGCGCGCTCTGAGGACGGGCGTGCTAATAGCTACTTCAAGGAAAGCTACTGGGATTTTTCTGCATCCAGTGAACATTTCTGTAGTAGAGTATTTTGTGGCTGAATTGGGGAGGGGGGGAGGGGGGGAAGGGGAAGTATAAGAAGCTGAGACAAAAAATAATCAAAGTGTTGGTGAAGAAGTTCAACACTCGGCATGAGTTTAATGGGATAAAACTGGGGTCAGTGTGGAGTCGGGTGGGAGGCAGTAAAGAGGTCAGCACTGGGGTTTCGTGCCCTGGGGTTGAGGGAGAGGAAAAATAATGATTTCTGGAGGAAAAAAAAAAAAATCAAAAAGAGGGGAGGGTCACGGAGGCAGCTGGTCCTTACCTCCCGTGCCCTCACCCCTCAGGGGGGATTAACTCCGCATCCCATTCCCCCCTCAGCTGAATTCCCACTGAGGCAGTGCACGGAAACCCTCGCCTGGGCACCGCTTACTAATTGCTGTTATTTCATTAATAAGGTGCCATACCCGTCTCTTCCCCCGCGCACGGCGGCCGGCTCGTCTCGGCGGGCGGCAGATGGTGCTCTGAGCCCGGCTACGCCGCCACTGAGTCCCCCATCATCCCTGCGCCGAGAAACACGGCCCTCCAGACATCACCGGCCACGGAGGAGGGGGGATGCAGTTCTGCTTAAATCAAGGTATAAATTATTCATTTGCTGAGTGCTAAATAATAGAAAGTGGGAAGGGGAGAAAGGGGGGGGATGTAGCTTAGTTGATGCGGTAGGAAAAAAAACTAAACTTCCAATTAAAAAATAAGTAAATAAGGGAAATGATGACAGCCCTGCGTGCTTCGGCAGGCTTTGATCAGAGTGGGTGCCCCAGACTACTTATTTATGTATTTAAGTGGTTTTGGAGGGCACAGGTGCCGAGGGTGGCAGATGTCTGTGAGCTTACGAGCGCGAAGGCAGGTACAAGCCAGGGGAATTAGTGGAGGCACAGAAGAAAGGGAACTGCCGATTAGGAACGTTTACAAAACGGGACACAGATGTTCAAAGGGAACTTCTGGTGATGGCAAGATGTAAGGAAATCAGTGTCAAAAAGCACAGTGCACGCAGAATCAACATTTTAACCGCCGCCTCTTAATTTCCCCCCTTCTTTCAAGTGCTGTGATTTCTACAAGTTACAAATCTCTGAGGCTCCATACGAGATGTGTTTGAAGAGGGCCGAGGTAAGCTGCTGCTGGAGCTGTGGCTGCTGGAGGTAGACAATCCCAAATATCTCAGGAATGTGCTTTGGGAGGACTGGTCCTTGTCACAATTAGCTTCACCGCTGCTTCGTGCCTTTGCAAGACGGCTTCTGCACGTGGAGGAGCGGGTCGGTGTGGGTTTCTCTGCTGCTGGGTTTCAGCCGGGCTCCCTGTGGCTCTTGGCCCGAAATCCCCGTTAATCTGCGCTGAGCTGAGCAGCAGTGGGATTTTTTCCCCCCTCAGCCATGGTTGGGGGATGCGGTGATGGGGAGAGGTGGGCATGGGGCCGGCAGCGGGGTGACCCTGCTTCCCTCCCATCCGTCCCCGCCGCTGGCAGCAGGCGGAGGGTGCCCCTTCTCCCGTCTCCCTGCGTGCCCGGCTCACCGCTGACCGCAGAGATGATCCCCAAACCACACTCTAATGTCACCCTGTGGCTCCCGGGCTGCCTCCGCCCCGCCCG
>NW_009661368.1:7686320-7691357 GCF_000708025.1 Charadrius vociferus
GGGCCAGACCGCGCCCTCGGCCCCGCCCGCCGCAGCGATTCCAGGTCAAACCGCCCCACGGGCAGCGCCGTGTCAGGGAATCGCTGCATTTTCTAGGTCATTAAGTCCTTTGCTCTTTAGTTCTTTGCCTCGTGGACACCCCCAAGGTGTGTTATAATGACCCCAAAATGCAGCCGCTAATTGTTCAGTATCCCGGGGCGGGGGGAGGAAGAGCAGAGTCGCATTAAATCGCAATGGTCAAGAGCTTCGGTAGCAAACGAACTTGAACCTACTTGACGGGAGGAAGCAGAGGCGGTCACTCTCTGCGAAGGGCCGTGTTTAGTGGTAATCTTATTTGTAATCTAATCAATATGTTTACCGAAGGAGAGAATATCATCAAGTATTACTTTAAGACACTTGGGGGAAGTGACACTGTTCACAACTCAAATGTAAACGCGGTAGTTAACATGGTTTTCCTACTAGCAAATGCAGTCATTTTTAGCAGGGCTGGCAGAGGGGATTATTTGGGGAGGACGGGGACGGGCTCCCAGTCCCACTATCCCCAGGGGAGTGCTGTCTCTTTCCGGGACGTGCGGATGGGTGGTCACCTTCAGTCCACTGAGGCTGATCCCCACCTGAGCCAAACCCACGTCTCCTGTCCCGTGAGGTTGGAGACATTCATCTCGTGAAGGTGATGCCAAAAGAGTTTGTTTTTCCACAGGAGTTCAGTGTGTCATTACAAACCCGTACCCAACGCTTTCCACTGGGGCAAGACAAGTGACAGTGCCTTCAGCCTATCTGCTGCTTTTACTACTTGCTTTGCTTCATGCTGCTGCTGGGACAACCCCTTGACTCGGGTCAACACCAAGGATGATGAACCAGGAGCATCACGCTGCCCCGGTTGGGGTTGTCCCATGCTGAGCAGAACCAGGCTGTGTGGGGCACGAGGCCGGGGAGAGCCAAGGTGGTGGCAGCAGGAGGACAGGCAGCGCCGTGGGCAGGACCTGCCCCAGCACCGAGGGCAGCTTCTCTGCTCCTCAGCTTTGAAGGAACCACCTCTTTGAAGGAAGGGGCTGCTCGCACATCAGAGGGGAGCAGAAACCTCTTTGTCTCTGTAAGTCACTGGAGAAGCAAAACTTGGTGCCTCTGCCATGGGCGAGCAGAGGAGAGCAGGGTCTGCACCCGTGGGTAGGGGTCTGGGGGTCCTACTGGGGTTGTGTCCTTCCCCAAAGGTTGAGATGTCCCATCCAAAGACCCACCGGGGAAATGGCTGCCGCAATCGCAGGGCTGTGCCTTTGGCTGTGGGAACAGATCCTTGGCACCCTCCCGGGGAGGTGCCAGGCGTCAGCCCAGCCGAGCAGGAGCACCACGGGAGGGGACATCTCGGTGGTCAGCCAGGGATGGAGGTCTCTGTGCCAGCCCAGTGCCTGGGGCGGCCGCCGGCCACCTCCGTACCACACATTTCTCATCCATCGGATGCTGTTAGTAAGGAGTTGTTGCTAAAATAACTGGGGTTTTCTGGGAATTGCTTGTCTGCTGCTTCTAGGGCTCGTGGAGCAGGTTATGATGTGCTCGGGCCACCAGAGCGCCGCAGGACCAACCTGCCCGCGCCGGCGACGGAGGCTGAGGAGGGTAAATGGGAAAGGCCAGCGGGGACTGTGCCAGCCCTGGCAGCTCGGGGACACGCGGCTGTGGGGACAAGGACAAAGCTGTTGGGAGGTACGTTTTCAGAGCCGTGTGCCCCGGGCAGTGCCAGCTGCGGCAGGAGTAATTATGAAAAATCAGACTTTTTTATTTATTTTTGTGTTCAGGAAATTTTGGAAGTTCTAGTAAAAACTTAGAGGGCAACACGTAACATCCATAACAAACAATTAGGCTCTAATGCACCCAGTGGAGGAGTCTCCCACTCACCCCAGGCAGTTAGAAGGCGCCTTTTATCCTGAAACATGAGGTTTATATGTATAAAAGTGTATAATGTTCCCCTTATAAAATTTTTATCCCGTCTAATGTATCCCAAAGCTCTTTAAAAACTGAAAATACAAACTCTGGAGGTTTGGCTGCAGTTGCAGGGGAAAGGGACGGCCGCTTAGTTCAGCGCAGCCGCTGCAGAGGGGCAGCGAGGGGGGACACTGTGTCCTCCCAGGGCAGAAACACTGTCCGAGAGAGGTGGGATGGGACCGTCCCCATAGGTCTTGGCCAGACGTGCTGAACTCCTGGAGCAGCTTTTGGGATCCAGAGCCCACGGCATGGCACAGGCACGCACCCGCCCCGCCGCTGCAAGGCACCTTAAATCAGAGCTAAACTGACAAGGAAGCTGGTAGGAAAATAAAAACGACACGAAAAATAAATGCTGGCTGTTTAATTATTTAAATTAAGACTTATTTGAAAGCTGTATTTGCAGCAAACACCCCCCCTCTCCTTTATTTTTTAATGAGCTCCAGTGCATTGAAAGGCGGGGGGGAAATCCAATAAACTCCTTCTTGCAGTTTCTTAACATGTTTAATTAAACAGGTAAGAAAAAAAAATAACCCTCCACCCACCGCTTCCAGAACAGGCGGTGTCAGCCCTCCTTCCGCGCCACGTTATCCCCCGTCTGCGGGAAAAGGCCCCGGGGGATTTCCAGTGGGACTGGGGGATCCCCTCTACGACCCAGGAGGGGTTTGGGGACGCAGAGCAGAGAGCTCCAAGAGCTTCTCCCTGGGGAGACGGAGGGCCACCGCCAGCCCCGCTCGTGCGAAGGCTTTCTCGCATCCCTCGCGCCGATGCCGCAGAGGAACGGGCTCATCCCATGCCTAGACCGCAGGAACAAACCACTGGGGGGAACATATGTCATTTCTGCCCTCCTTTTGTCATTTTAATTGAACTGTGTCTTCTTGCTTTGCTTTGCTAAAAATTGTTAATTAGCAGCTTAGTGCAGTGGGCCGGTGGAAACGGGGTCTTGTCTGGCTGATGTTAATGCAGTGACGGCGCGGCTGAACGGGGCAGGCAAATAACATAAACTATCTCAGGGAATAATGAAATAGCTGGAGACGGCTGTGCCTGGGGAGGGGAGGAGGTCAGGCGTGTGAGTTACCCCATTTCAAGCTAATTATGGCCAGTTATTTACCTGGGGGGGGGGGGGGGGGGGGGGGGGGCCCAGCCGATGGGGTGCCCAGCTGCACTCGGGCCATGGTAGGACTAGCAAACAGCAGCTGATGGCATGGAATAGAAAATTATGATTTTTTTTTTTTGCTTGTTTGTTCTCATCTTTGTTTTTCTGCCTGGATCATGCTGTGGTCTTGTTTGGGAAGAGCCATCTCTCCCTGCACGTACTTCACACAGCGAAGCCCAGTCCTGGGGGAGCCACCGTTCAGTGCTGTGCTTCGAGTTGTTAAAGAAGAACGAAATCAAAGGAGACGCTTATGCTTTAAGTTTTATCTCAAGTCCAGGAGGGCGGTGCAGGGGGAAAGGGGGATCACTGGGTCGTGTAACGTGGATGTTCTGCTCCCTGTCCAGGGAAGCCTGCACGGCGTGAGGAGGAGGTTGGGAAACCCGCGGAGAAACGATGTCTGCAGCCCTGCAACCCCAGCTCCGTCTGTGCCGCCTCTCCGCCTCCCCGTCCCCTACCGCAGCTGCCCGCAGGACTCATCCTGCGTTCCATCCACCCGGACGGGGGAGCGCAGGGGACGGGGGATCCCTGCCCATCCCTCGGGCTGCGTCCGGCCACGCCACGTCCTGGGTCACCGCAGCGGCCGGTGCTGCTGCGTTGGCGGTGGTTGGTGGGGGGTTGTTTCCCATCACAGCCGGAAAGGTGTGACCACAGCTCATGTGTGCTTCCACCACGTTGCACGTTGGCCACCACAGGGCTGGGATGCGGATCTGTCCATCTGGGAAAGGTGAGGATGGGACCCCACCGCTGCGAGGGCAGGACCCGGGGGCCGGCAGCAGCCCGGGTGGGTTTGCAGCCATTGCGGGGCGAGATGGACGGGGATGGCAGTCCCAGCCCAAAGCCCGGCAGCTCTCGGGCCCCAACACCCCCTCCCCGTGCAGCCGCCGTGGCTGCAGGGCCGTGGCTGTGGCTTTCCCGCCTGTGCAGCTGGAGAAAAACAGTTCAGGAAGGTGGGAAGGACTGGGTGAACCTGTCAAAACATCTGTAAAATGGCATTTGCTGAGGTCACGGGGAGGCTGTTGCGGTGGTGGGTGTCCAGGCGCCCGGGCAGTGGGCCACGCGCACCCAGAGCATCGCCTGCGTGACCGGTGCTGCTGCTCACAGCGCATACGCCGGCTGCTGTGCTGCGTGGTGCTGGCGCAGGGCTCCTATGGTGGCTTTCTGTGAGTTTTTTTCATTCTGGAGTTTTTTTTTGGAAGTGGCGTATTTTTATTTGACTAAAGAGAAATTAAAAATAGACCCCACTCATCATCAACAACAGGGTGGGTATAAAATCCAGTGTTTCAGGAGAGAAATGCCAACACAACAGCCCCCAGCAACCGGAAAAGCCGATGGGCAGAGGGTGGGCGGCTGCGCTGGGGCTGGTGCCCGGTACCAACAGGGGCTGCAAAGTCGCTTCTCCTGCCAGGGAACGGGGACAGCAAAGCCAAGCGACGGTGGTGTCACCAGCACGGGGAGGAGCGAGTCCGGCTGCTTTTGGCCACACAGGGCGGTTGCACGGGATGCAGCGGTGCCGTGTTCTTCACTTGTTTAATGTCACGCGGGTGCTGGACGAGCTGCCCTGGGCAGAATGGGAGCAGAGGAGAAGCCCGAGCCGGGGGTGGGTTTCCACCGGAGCGCGCTGTGCGGATGCTCTGGAGCTGGTGCCTTGCCCAGCACCGTGGGCATTCCCGGCCGGCTGCCCGCTCGCTGCAGAAGTCGGGTAAATATTTGGACAGCTCGTTCCCCTGAGCACCCTGCTGCTGTCACTGCTCCAGCCATCGGGACCAAGCCTGGGCGGGCTGGTTTCTTAACTTAAGAGATATTAGAGGGAAAAATGCAGGAGAGGTGTGATGTTTCAGGGGCGTTTTTCCAGACACCTGCCAGAGACAGGTAGCTCGTTCCCCCGTGCCAGCTCAGAGATGCTCCTT
>NW_009661368.1:7691391-7717391 GCF_000708025.1 Charadrius vociferus
GAACCTCCCCGTGCCGGTGCAAACGGGCCCTACGACCCCGCGGGAGCCATGAGCAGCCGCTGGCATCCCATGAGGGCGGCAGCGCAGAGCTTGTCTTCCTGCTGCCTGCAAGCAGGGAGCAGTGTCCCCACGCTGGTTTCGCTGCAAAACTCCGGCTGGTGTGTGGTGACACTTCCACTGTCAGAAATGTTGTCCCCGGATGCCCCGGCCACTGTCTCTCCATCCCTGCCCATCTTTCCAGCACGGATGCTTTGCTGCTCCTGCACCCACAGACCGGGAGGAATCAGTCCAGGTATGGCATACCCGGACCCGAGAGCTACTGCTGTCTCCTGTGCAGGGAGAGCACTCTGCTTTAATTCTGTCATTATCAGAGAGACTGAGTCACACCAGGATAAATACTCGAGATATTACAGCCTGTGTGTGCCTTAAAAAGATGCATTTGGATGCTAACGTTGCTGGTTGTCACCATGATATGAGAAATGCTGTAGAAATAGAGAAAATATAATAGATACTTCAGATTTGCAGCCTTAACAGCTTTACAGCACATCCTAATTATTATATATCTATCACATCGGTACACTCCAGCACTCGTGGTATTTTTATTTAGCTCCATCTGGTGTATGATAACATGCCTCTGATGCCAAAATGAGCATGAATTGGAAAGACATTTAGTGTATAGTTCTGCCGAGAATTTCCTTAAAAGACATCCTAGAACAAGCACGTGTCACGCAAAAACAATCCTGCGGTTTGGGCGAAGGAAGCGCGTCTGGGTGGGAAGGAGGGACGTGAGCGATCCAACGTGCACCCGCAGGGAATCGCTGCTCCGGGTTCCTTGCCCGTAGCCTGCAAATCGGATGTAACACCGTATTTGCCGGTCTCTCGGCACTTAGCGCGTACCCCGTGGCGCGGGTTGATTTCAGGTTTTCTCTTGCTCTGTAGGAGGTAGAGGAGCGGAGAGGACAGGCAAAGGGATGCCAGAGACTGCGCAACGAGATGGGAAGGGACCAGCACAGCGTCCCGTGAATACGGGCGAATGCGAAAGGCATAAATACTCTACAGCAAAAGAAATCCTGCTCGCTGTTGGCTCCTTTGCCTGGGGTTTTTGACTTCCTCAGCTGCGTGGAGGAGAAAATGGCTTTACCTAAATGGTAGAAACAACAGAGTAAATTCCCCACTTGCTCTTCCCCGCCAATGCACGCTCCCCCGGGACACGCGGGCGTGCGGGTACCACCGGCCATCGCCGCTGTTGAGTGCAGACACAGCAAAACTGGGGAGCGTTGCAGGAGGCACGACAAGAGGGAGGAAGGGGCTTTGCAGGCGGAAATCCATTCCCAAGCTGTGTGGGATGAAGGAAGTGATGCGCTTGTCTCGCTGCAAGCTTCCCCTTGGGGGAAAGCCGCCTGCCGAGCCCTGGGGATGCACCAGCACTGAAACCCCCTTTTCTCCCGCTCTTGCAGAGATTCACCTTCATTCTCACAGCCGTGCCCCAGAAAACGCAGTTGTAGTGAATGACTCCGGTAATGAACTCCTGGCTCTGCGGAGAATCAGTTTACGGCCGGAGCAGCAATAAGCAAGTATTAAATACCGGGCTCCGTCCGGCCCCACGCGCCCTCGCAGCACGTTGGCACATTGCGTGGACCCTCCAGGCTTCAAGGCTGCGTGAGTAAAGGCACTGAGAAAAGAGTGACTGCGTTCCTACTGGCGAGGAACTGCGTGAAGCTTTTGGAGACTGCTCACAGCACAAGGTGCGGTACGTACGTGATACGGGCAGGCCAGCTAAGACCTCCCCGTTTCCACCTCTGTGAGTTCAAGTGGGATTTGCCAAGGAGATCTGGCTCTGCCTCAATAGCGGCACATCGATGGCTGCACAGACCCAAGGTCCCAAGCTTCTGTGCAAAACCGACCGTAGCTTCACGCAGCTGGTCCTGCACTGAACGCAGAGGTGGGCTTGACCAACCTGTACCTCAGCAGATGAGTGAGGGGCTGTGCTGGATTTACCTCTGGACTACTTTTAGTCGTGTCTTTTCCTCCAAAACAAAGCGTTGCCAGCTTGGTACTTAGAGATCAATGCATTTTATTCATCACCTCCAGGCAGGCACCGCTTCCTATTAATGTTTTCCCCACTTTACAGTCTAATTAAGGTCATCCAACCAGCAGAATGTAGCTGTGTTTGTTTTAAACTACTATACCTAATTATTTTTTTCTAAACCTTGCGTGGAGTAGCCTGTGTCAGAGCAGCGTGTCCCCGCTGCAGGCTGGAGGGAGGCTCAGCATCGGCTCCCTCCTGCTCCAGGGCAGGCGCTGGCACGCGTGGGGACATTGCGCACCGTCTCTTGCTTTTCCTTGGTTTAAAATTCGGGAGCTCAGGAAAGGCCCTGGATACTTCTCGGCATCGACCCAGCTTTTTATCCTGAGTCAGAGCAGGACATCTTGCTGTGGAGCAACCTCTGAGCAATGGGAAAGTCCGATCCGCGCCCGGTGGTCCAGAAACACCCCAACAGTGGTGCACCTCCCACAGTTTTCTTTGAAGTCGTCCCCACACTCGCAGCACCGGTGTCGCATCTTGGCCCGGTGTCGCATCTGATTTCATCACAAATCACCTCAAAATCCTTTGAAGGGCACGGCTCCCCCTAAACAGATTGTAGGATCTCCACCTACCTCTCCGCTACGTTTAAATCAAACTTCTCTGAATATATTACACCGCAGAGCCATATGTTCGGTGCCACTTCCCTCGGCGTGTCGCGTATCTCATCAGCTATAGGCTTCCTGAGATATACGGACACTGCCAAGAAAGGGAGCGGTGGACGGGCCCTCCTGCTGCTGCTGTGAGAAACGCGTTTTCAGACGGCTGAGGAGGAGGTGGGCTCGATGGGCAACCGCCAAGTGCCACGCGTGAGAAATGCCCCCATATTTTGCTCTGCGGACCCCTTTCTGTGACTGCCCCCTCGGCCGGTGGTCTTCCCTCTCGCAGGAAACCTCCGCAGCTTTCTGCATCTCTCGCCGCTTGGAGCTCTACGGCCGCACCGCAGAGGTGGTCGTGCCACCACCGCACCGGTGTGAGCGGGTGCCTCTGCCCAGGCCCTGCTCCTGCCGCCTTTGCTGGTACCCCCAGGTCCGTCGGGTTTTTGAGTCCTACTGTGCCCATCCCAGCTCATACCCAATGCCCTCGGCGTAGCCCTGTCCCACTCGCTCTTCTTCATGGTTTTCAGTTTGTGTTTCCATGTAACATTTGGCTGCATAAAGAAATTGGAGCGTGTCGGGCAAAAGGCATCAAGGGCATTAATAAGTTTTTGCTGCCATAGGGGCACAAATGCGTTTTCTTCCCGTCTGAGGAGAATGGGATCTGCTAAAGACCCACCAGGTTTCATCTTCATTCATATTGGCAGTCTCTCAATGGGGCCATCAGGTCCGTGTCCCCACGGTGGGGACCATATCTCCCGCTCTCCTCCCAGTGTCCCCACCCCGGGACGGATCCCTCCCCGGTTCTATTTTGCAGCCTCCTTTCCTCTCCTGGTTGGTGTTTGCCCCCTTTGGCTGTAGCTGCCCCTGAGAGGGGCTGCCGGCCCCACCGCGACGCCACCACCGCCTTCGGGGGTGCCCGGGGACGCCGTGCCGCGGGGTCGGTCCGGCTCAGCAGCTCCAGCGCGGGCAGGGCACTGCTGGGCTGCGCCCAACGGGCGCCTCCAGTGCAATTACGGCTCTGAAATGTACTTTCCCGTGAATGTGTTCCAGTGCCGGCTAATATATGCTCTGATATTGGCACCGCTTTCGCTAATATTCCTGCCAGCGAATTCTCCGCTCTGCTTGAATATTCATGGAAGTGAATGTGAAGAGAGGCACAAGCCTAAATGAGGTGAGTTCGTTTAAAAAAATCCAGGCTCGAAATTCAGCGGCGATTCCTTGCAGCACTCACCCAAGCGTTAGCTCCCGCACGCTGTTAATTTGAGTCTGTGTTTCGGACTTCTGAGCAAATTTTCTGCGTTTCTCCCTCACTGAATTTGCAAACTCTTCCCCCCTCCCAAGATCAGTAGGTTTGTATAAAACCAGCAACTCTCCGTGCTGAACTTTGCAGTCAAAGGATTTGTTTTCCCCGGCTCTTATTTAAATTATTCTGCCTTCACCTCCTCGTGCACGGTTCAGAGCGTGCGGTGGCTCTGCGCTGGGATTGAAATGATTCTTGCTTAGGCAAACTCTCATTTGAACTTGTCAAAGGAATTTGGTGTGTTTGTAATTAAATGCCTATCACACCTTCTTTAACCTCGCTTACACGAAGTCAAAGCGCTAGAAAAGCCTGTAAGAGGCAGGAAGGGCTCATTTGCACCTTGAAATGCCCATGTTTTCGGAGATCAATGCTGTCTGTGTGGAACAAAACTATGAGCAACTTTCAAGTGCTTTTTATTTTTATTTTTGTAGTGCCTCTTTTACATATCGGATTTATGTCTGATTATATAGTGACTAAGGTGCAAGATAATAGGAAAACAGCCTCTAATGCATTAACTCCTTTACGCGCGCAGAGGCTCTGGCACAGCTCGGCTGTGCTTTCTTGTGCTCACTCTCTCCTAAATATAATCACACCCAACCGGATGATGGAAAAGAAACACTGCCGTTACAAAGCCAAGCGTAGGAAGTTTAGACTGTATCAAAATTAGGGTAATTAGTGTTTGCGTTAGGCTGTTTCTCAGCCGTACCTCTAATTCCAGGCACAGGAGCAGGAGGCGCTGCTGCTCACCTCCTCTTCCTCCTGGAGGTGCCATCAAGACCAGACGGCCGCCCGACCTTGTCCTTGTCCTTGTCCTTGTTCTTGCCCTCTGGCTCCGTGGTGGCTCGAACCACCCCACATCCGTGGGTCCGGGTTGAGCCGGGAACTGAGCAAGCCCAGGCTTTGCCCAGCTGCGGCGCTGCCCGCGGGGTCGGCTGGGAGCAGGTACCTCGGTAACCCTCTGTCAGCCGCTCGTGGAAAGCTATGAAATTTCCCATTAGCTTGGAAAAAGTGTAGATAAGCGTGTAATTCTCAGTCCAAATTGAATCAAGCGTCCAAGCATGCTCTTCCCTCACCACTATGTTACATCCACCGCCGCCATCTCCCCTCCACCGCTTTTAGCATGGGACATTGTTCTTTTTAATTGGTGACAGATATTATTCTTGTTGTTCAAACTGTGCTAGCGGATGGAAGGAAGGGGCTGTCTTCTTTATTTGATTTAAAGAAAGGCTTTGCTGTTGTGAGGATCTAATGCATAAGCTTTTTTTGGGGGTGTTTCATAACGACCCCCTTGCCAGGCCGGCTATGGCAGACCGGCTTCACTGCGACGCGGCAGCGGAAAGCAGCTGAGTTTGAGCTATGGCATCGCGTCTCCTCGAGGAGGGGAGTCCTGGGAAGCTCCGCCAAAGGGTTTGCATTAGAAACGCGTTGACACCGCTGAACGTGAAAAACCAAGGGAATATTAATGTCTCATTCATTAAAAATCTCAAAGTCCGTTTATGATCCCACAGAGACCCCGAGTAAATTAGAGATCAGGAGACAAACTGGTGCTGTTGCCTATGCACCATGGAGCCCGTGCGTCCAGCGGGCTCTGGGCGAGGGACAGCCCTCGCTGACGGGTGCCCACCGGGAGGGCCAGCCCCCCCGTCTGCTGTGCCGCCAACGGCTCCCAACCACGGCCACAGCCCCGGAGGGGCCGAGTGCGGCACACATTTGAAAACCTGCTACAAAAATAAATAACCGATGCATCAGGGCTCGGCTTGCCCCAGCGGAGCAGCGTGTGGGGTGCTTGGAGGTGGCATTTATAGAGGTAGGTACCCCCCGAAACTGTCCTTACTCTCTTTGCTCAGCACAAAGTAACCCCATCCTTCCCACCTGGAGTCAGTGCCCTTTCCCACAGCTTTCTGATGCTCGTCACTTTTTAATATTTAGCAAAAAGAACCCCAGTGCAGACCCTTTTTCATTTAATTCTCCCCCAGTATGAAACTGTGAAAAATGCCCAAGTCACAGGACGGTCAGGAAGCCCGTTCCACCCCAGCTCGGGTGCTCTCCCAGTGCCGGGCTCATCTGAAGAAGCACTGAGCCATTATTTTTCTGTCTATGCAGCGATTGCTCTTAATTGCTGTCTCCATTGTGCGCCTCCTGCTTTCGAGCACGGCTGGCGGGAGGTTTGTGCTCGGCTCGAAGGGATGCGGGCTTTTAACGATCAGAGAAAGCGCCAGCGAGCTGCAAGTTCACAAAGCGATGCCCTTATTTCTGATTTCCACTGTCAACTTCTCCCGTCTGCGGCTCCTGCAATTTAATGACGTGGGGGAACCCAGAGCCGGGTGAGGAGGTCGCAGGACAGATGATGGTTCAGCTGCAAAGCTGTGGTGGGGGTGTGAAAGCAGATTTTTGGTGGCAAACGGGCACTGCGCTGGGGGTGCTGCTCATGGTAAGGCGCGTTGGGATGGTGCTTAGAAATCTGTACCAAAAAGCTACGGCTCATCTGGTGAGCTCATCCTCTTGCTGTACTCAGCAATGCCACCACCGTGTCACCCGCAGCCACCAGCTCTTCCCCGGCAGTGTGTCAGCGAACCCTGGGGCAGGCGGGAGGGTCGGGCAGGCACCGAAACGCTGATGTCTATAGCAGTTGTTCAGCACAAACACTGCCCGTGGGACAGTGTGGTGGCATCAGCGTCTCCTGCACGTACAGCAGAGACGAGGCTTTGCTTCAGCGTTTGTGTAACAGCAGGAGAAACTCAGATCCTGCGAGAACATGTCTCATGCCCAAGGAAATCCAGCTCGGGACAGGTTGAAGCATGTGTCAGGTCACCCTGTCCCAAGGTGGCCTTTGCCAGAGAGACCAAGAGCCGTGGTGGGACAGCACAGCGAGACAGCGAGACAGCCAGCAGGGATGGCCATGGGTCGTGGTTGGGACAGGACTCCAGACAGACGCCTTGGTGGGCTCCAAGGGCAATGCAGAGCCGATGAAGCGGTAACCTTGGAGGCAAAGCCCTGTGAGGGAGGTATAAGGCTCCGCAGCTCAGGGCTGAGCTTGCCACTG
Organism: Charadrius vociferus; assembly: GCF_000708025.1. Classification (NCBI taxonomy): domain Eukaryota; kingdom Metazoa; phylum Chordata; class Aves; order Charadriiformes; family Charadriidae; genus Charadrius; species Charadrius vociferus. Next base: position 7,698,417 of record NW_009661368.1, read on the forward strand.
CAGAGAGGGGGAGGAGGAGGTGGTGTAACCCACCCCCTTACCAACCCGCTGCCTCCAGCCATGGGTCTCGTTTGGAGGGATGGCTTTGGACACGCTGCTTTGGCTGGTGACGCCTGTGGTGGGACAGCGAGAGGCTGGGGAGGGCTGGAGGAAGGGACTGGTGGTGTTTCCCGTGTGCTGGAGTGAAGCACCACTGCTGCAGCCGCACAACCTGATTTTCTTGTGTAATTCCATGGAAATGGAGATGATTGTCTGTGATTAAGTAGATGGGTTTTGGTGGAGAGCTTTGAACCTGTCAGCAGAGATGGGAGAGTGTCGGAAAGAGAAGAGAGTGCAAGGAAGGGAGTGGGGAGGTGAGAACCGCCGTCGAGATGCTGCTGGCAGACGGGGAGGAGGTGATGGGTGCGGGGGGAGATGTTTCCCACCACTGCTCAAAGGGGAAGGGGGAGGATGGGAGCTCGGTCTCTGCCTTGGAAAGAGCTTTCTCTTAAACCCAAGCTGTGATTTCCATTGGTACCGTCAGATCAGCCCCCGAAACGCTGGCAGAAAGGGCAGTTTGACATCAATTACTGTAGTCCTCTCTCTCCCTGGTTTCGCAGCAGCCTGTGGAGTGTGTTTTGGAGACAGACGTGTTTGACTCACGGACGTGCTGTAAAGCAGAATATTAGGCAGTGCATTGGGTTTGGTGGTGCTCCGGGTGTTTTAGTGGGAACTAAGATGCTGAATGAGCTGGAAGGAATGGCTTCAGTGGGGGATGAGCTGCCCAAATCCCTGTTCGTGGGGCAGAGATCCGGGCAGCCGCAGGAAGCTCTGGACATAGCGACTGGCAACGCTCAGGACGTGGGGACGGAGCAGACGGGTGCTGGCAGCCCCTGTCCCGGAGCCAGTGGCCCCGTGCTTTTATCGGATCCTCCCAAAATGAAGCATTAGGCATCCACAGGCTCATTGTCGTTGATAGCAGCACTGGGTGTGTAATTCCCATGGGACTTGAAGGATAAATAAACCCATAAAATCATTAATATCAGCTCTACCTTCTGACCTTCCTCCCTTTGCAGGGGAGTGCTGTGCATGGGGGGTCTCTCCTGCACCTTCCTCCAGCGCAAAGCCCAGGGTTGTCCCGCAGCCGCCACCGTCCCGCCTCCCACTCGGCTTCCCTGGCTGCGGCGCATCCCACAGGATGAAGCCAAACTTGTCTGGATCAGATCTTTTTTGTAAACGCAGCCTCGACACCCCCACACTTTAATACAGCACTTTCAGTTCTCTGCTGGAGGTTTTGTACTGGAGGCTTCTAAAAAAAGCGGAATTTCTGGCATTATTTACAGTTAAAAAGATTGGGTTTGACACATTTATGGCTGAGATGGTGAATATGACTTACGGCAAATCAATTTACTGCATTTGACTGCGACATCTGCGCTGCCGGGGATTTGATTGAGAATTGACGAGGTTATTTGCCGGAGGGCTGGGAGATGCCGCTGCCGTCGGCGGTGTGGCCGTCCGGGGTCCGGGCTGGAAAACCCGTGACGGTCCCAGCGCGCTGAGGGCTCATCTGCCCCAGGCGCCCTGCCGAGCCTGCCGCTCTTTCCAAACCCTGGGAATCGCCACCAGGGGCTGGGGCGAGATGAGGCTGGAGTGGTCCCTCTGTGCTGAGTCGGCATTTTCTCAGCTTTGCCAAACTTTTGGGTTGTTTTGCCATCCCTCCTTCCGTTCCTTAGAGCCCATTTGGATGTCTGAAAACAGAGATGTTGAAAACTGAATTTATGCTACAAAACAAAGTGGTGTAGATAAGGGGGCGGGGGGAGCTAGAAAGGCAGCCTTTTTTTTTTTTTTTTAATTTTTTCGCTGATGGCAAGTGGTAAGCATGTTTTATTTATGTATTCAGAGATCCGCCAACGTTATGTTTTTCTCCTGACTGATGCATTGGCTGCAATGACAGCTTACACCGAACCGGCTGTGCACGAGGCTTATTTACCCTCCGCAGACACCTTCCCGAGATTGACAGTGAATTATTCTGCACCTTGAACTGCTACTCGGTTAATGTGATGCAAATTTTGCTTCTTTATTAAAAAATGATTTTTTTAAAAAATGCGCAGATTTTTTTTTTTCAATGAAAGGGGCTCGAGGCTTTTCTGAGATGCAAAAAACAAGACATCCTAAAAAAAAAAAAAAAGTTAGTAAACTCTACCTTCCACCTGCCTTGCTTTTCCTAACGCGGGCGGCGGTGAGAGCTGAGGGGTGGCGGTGCCTTTCCCACTCCCTTCGCCGTTGGAGGGGAGCTGGGGTTTGCGGGACCGCTCGCCCTGCCCGCGAGAGCCACCCCCGGCATTCCCAGTGCCCGCTCTCCGTGCCACTCACACCACTGAAAAGTCACTCGTCTGCTTCTCTCCCAAACACTTTTTTGGGGTCCTGGCGATAAAAACCAGGTAAGAGCAAAAGATCGAGGTATAAAATTAGAGAGAAATGCCGGGGGGCGCGTGCGGGGCAGCTGCCAGGCCGGGTCTGCAGCTGGAGGAGAAGCTCCTTCTCCGGCACGTGTGCGCACGAGCACACGCGTGGGTTCAGGAGAGCTTTTACCAGCAGGCAAGTTCGCGGCGAACTTGCCCGTGCCAGGCAGCTCTCCCCGCTGTGGCACGGCTTCTGTCCCACTTCAGCCTCGGCGTGGGAACTACTTTGGCGAAATCACCGCTAAACGAGGCTTTTAGCAGCATGTGGTATGGAAGGCATCCAGGGTTGTGGTTTTCCAAGGTAACAGTCGAGGAAAGGGGAAAAAAAAAAGGTAAGACTGAACTTTTGTTAAGTAATTAAAGAATTGAGGCTTGCTGGAAAGCCCCAGGGCTGTGCTTCTGCGGCTGACGGGGAGGCTTTGTTTGCACGGGGCTGGTAAACAATTTGCAGTTCTTGGCAATAACCTGAATTACCTCGTACAAAACCCAGAAGTTGGAAATGCTGGGTTTACACAGTTATTTCAGGGCAGGGAGAGGAATGAGGGAGGGGCTTTCTGCTGGCGGATGGCGTGCACCGAGGTCGGCGTGAAGGTGCCCTCTCTCCTCAAGCTCTGTCCACAGGATGCTTTTAGGTAAATAAATAAAGTTCAGCAAGAGCAGAGAGCCCAGGACTAATCAGCGCCGGTGGTCCTTCCTTCAGACTGGGTCTAGTCACTGCTTTTTAAGCAGTGGGGTTCGGCGCACAAAACATTAATATGCTCTGTATGTATCCTGCCTGTATGCTTACAGCCTGCAGATTTGCATGCTAAATCTGTGCTCCTGGAGCCTCTACACCCACATCTTTAATTAAGCAATGCCCCGTGTTTCTGCTCTATAGGATAAGTGAATATATGCAACTCTAATGCACAGGAGATAATTTTGTAATGATTTTGCTGTTTGTTTAGCTGAGGAGGAAGTTAACTCGGTGGGTTAGCCTTACCGCAAGCTACACTTCGTTGGAAAAATATATCAATAAAGTGAGCTGCGATTTCCCAGCTGGCGCGAGCTGCCAAGGCGGCACCTTCGCCGGCGCGTGGGGGAGAGGTGCGTTATTGGGGAGGCCGTGGGGCTGCTCTGGTCTCCGCTCGGTAGGGCCGGCGCTGCCTGGCCAGGGTCAGCCCAGCTTCAGCAGTCTGCGTGGCTGTGGGTTGGGGCATGGTCAGGGGAAGGGGAAACGTGCAAATTGGAATAAAACCAAGAAATGCATCTAAAATATACACTGCATTGCCCGACCCTCACAGGGTGAAGTTTGCGGAGGAGGTCGGGGGAGCACGTCCGCCCTGAGCTGGGGACAACCGTTGGTGCTCCAGCCCCACAGCCCCGTGTCCCCACATCCCAGCCATGCCGTCCCCACCGGGCCCTGCCAGGGCTGGGCTGCCCGCCATGGGGGTACTGCCTTGGATATGGGATTGCAGGCAGGCAGATGCTCACTTAGATCCTCCTCAGTCCTGCAGATGGGTTGAGAAATCTTCGTGGACCCCTCTTAGGAGGAGATGCTTCTTGGAGGACCTCATTTTTAATCACTGTTGACTCTGCCCAACCTTGGGTCAAGTGGCATTTGATAGCGTGGTAAAGGACACGTACTCCACAGACTTTACAAAGCCACAGGAAGGTTTTTTTAATTAGAAACAACCACCGAGACTCAAAAAAAGCTTCTAGAAGAGGCACCCTTCCTTACCGCTCTGCAGGAAAGATCATCTGAATTAACATGAGCTTCTTGGCTATTAAACGGAAATTTTAAATGGGAAGAAAATTCTGCAGTGACTGCTAAATTGTGTGTCAGCAGAAAGGAAGAAAAAGCTACGTGTGTCATTCCTATTATCATCTTGAAATCCATCTTCCCTCTACACGCCATGACGGTGGATAATCCCTGATACGACACCTGCATCACTAATATTTGCAGAGGCAGGGTTCCTATTTTGGAAGAATTTTGCTCTGCACATCTTACCCCCTACCTGGAAAATATGCTTTGAGATTATCCAAAACACTGAACATGCTGTTTCTGGGGGGTGAACTTTGCTTGTTGGAGGCAGCAAACCGGCCTCTGAAGTCCAAGGGCTCAAGACCTTATTGGAATGTCAAGTCACAGCCGGCGTGGGAGGAGAAGAGCCCTTTTGGTGCTGAGCTTTGGGTGCCTGTGTCCTTCTGTGCTGTGTGCCCAGCTGCGGGGTTAGACCTGCTGACAAGGACGGGGCATGTTTTCTTTACAGAGAAGCGGGGCCAAGCCCAGTCAGGGTGATGGTGAAATGGCAAATATGCGTGTACCCAGGGCTGCAGAAGAGCATCTTCAAATAGAAAAAGAAAATCTGTGCTGCTTCTTTCTCGCCTGTGGACAAGCACAGAGATCAGACGGGAACGCCAGGGCATGATAAATTTTGCAGCACCTGCGTTTTCTTAACCCTCTGGTTGCAATAGATGCGATTGGATGTTTTGCTGTGATGGGTTTAGATGTGAAAGCTGTGAAGGTGATGCAGGGCTCCTCGCTGCTGAGACAGGGCTGCGTCTCCCACAGCTCCTCCTTGGGGCGAGGTCCCCGTCTCGCCCTGGGGCTGTTGTTGACACCTCGATGGTGGGACAGCCCAGCTCCGGGGTAGCCTCACCTCTCTGTAGGGTTTATCATGGTCATTAGCCAGGTGGCACGGGGTGGACAGCCTCACGCTGGTGGGAATACAAAGCAGGGCATCGTAATTAAGTGGCAATGCACAGTATGAGTCCATTTGCTAGCTCTGGGACTCAGTATGGTCCATCATGAGCCTGCTCTCCAGCAGATGCACTGGTGGGTTGAGGACAACTGCATACCCTTGGCCTCCAGCCCTTTGGACGGGCACCCGGCAGGGAAGCAGTGGCTGAGCTCTTGGTCACAGTTTTGGCTTTGCAGCCCAGGCTTTGGTGCCTTCAGGGTGAAATGGGGCAGCGTGTGCCAGGTGTCGCTCCACGGGCGGGTTTTGGGGGCTGCTGTGCACGCTGTGGCTTTGTGTTGCTGCCCCCGCAGCGGCACACGGCTGTGGCAGAGGGACCGGAGGGGCTCTGTTTGCAGCTGAGGGTCAAGGCGTGGGGATGAAGTGAGTGGTGCAGAACCAGACCTTGCGTGTGCGCATCTTTGCATGTGGCACTGAAAAACTCTGGACCAACTCCCTCCTTCAGCAAAACAACCTCAGTGTTAATAAATCTCCCCCCCAGCTCCCCATCCTGCTCCGCTGACAGGCGGCAGGAGCGCAAAGATGGCCAGGAGGAGAAAAGCGTGGAGGGGAGGGTGATACAGGGGAAAGAAAGCAACCTAATGATGTAGACATTTGTGCAGAGGTTAAAAATGAAGCAATAAAACCTTTACACAAACTTCCAAATGATTCTGCAGCCACACGCCACAGCTCAAAGCGGGGAATAAATAAGAGAAAGCGCAGCCGGTTGTGGGCAGAGGGAATCTGACAGAGCCATCGCTCCTCCCGAGCACAGCCTCGGCAGCGGCAGCGTGAGGGATATGTCCCCACGGTGTCCCTGCGGCCCCCGAAACACTTGGCCGCTGCTCCCCTTCCTCCCGGCTGGAAGAGCAGAGGCTTGAGGGTTCCCAACGCCTCCCCATGGGTTTGGGCCATCGGATGGGGAGCAGGAGGGACAATGCGTGAGCCGAGTTTGCCAGGTCTCTGCGGGTCACAGCAGGGTCCCTGGGTGGCACGGCAGCCCACGGGGTGAGCATGGTGGTTTTGTATTCCCTGGCAGCCTGGTAAGGGGGGAAGTAAACCTTGTGGGTGGGTTGATGGATTTATCTTCCACCCTTTGGGAAAGCCTCTGAGAGGAGCTCTGTGGGGGTGAGCAGGGCAGTGGGGGCAGGTGGGACATATCCTGGTTGGATTTGAGGAGAGGTGGGAAGGAAAGAAGGACTTCTGGGGGTCTCAGGGCTTTTCTGCTATGTTGGTGGAGGGGAAGGGCGCGGCGGGGGGCTGGGAGCCTGGGGAGGCCGCAGAGCGCTCTGCAACAGGGGACGGGGGGCTGTCGGGTGGCCCCGTCCACCCCCGCAGGGTGCCCATTGCTGCGAACACCCGGAGGGGCAGCAGCTCCCCAGCTATAGCGGGGCTGGGGTCTTCCCGCAGATTTGGGGTGGGGAGAGACAAATCGAGCTCATGTCTCCTCCACGATGGCTCAGGCTCGATGCTCGAGGCCAAAGCTGGGCCAGCACCGGGGTGGTGCGACAGGGGTTTTGCACAGGTCCGGCTCTTCCCTTGTGCAGAACTCCTGGGCAGAGGGACAAACATGTGTAGGGTTGGGGGTAACAGCCCCGAGAGCTGCGATCCCCCACGTGCTCCTGCAAAGAGGTCCCGTCAATGCGACGGGGGATTCCCACGCGTGCGGCCACCGTCTGACGGGGAGGAACCGCTGTTATCTTTCAAATGGCTTTAAGTGGCTCAGTGTAATGGGACTGTTTTTATCCTTTTACTCTTTGCCTAAGGGAGGTTTGTGCTTTATCCCGCCTCATGAGCTTGAGAAATTTATGTAGCTAACTTTCCGTTCTTCGGGCTGATTTCCTCCCCTTTGTGTGCCGTCAGGAGATGGTTTCCTTCATCTTTTCCTTTGGCGGCACCATTCCACTGCGCTCTCCTGCCCTGAAGAGCTTCAGTCACTGCTGTGATGGAGGAGAGCAATGATGAAAAATAATGTTTTCTGAGCACATACCCATTACTAGGGTTGATGAATGGAGGATCCTTCAGCCCTGCCTTTGCTTTGGCTATGTCTGGTGTGGGGATGCTGTGCCACTAAGCTAAAGCTCAGGATTTTGCTGGTCCACAGCAGCTCTCCACAAAGGGGTTGTCCGGACACTGGGAGAGAGCAGGGAGCAACTCATGGGAGGACAGGGACAACTCCACTTTCTGTCTCCCAAGGCTTTCATGCTGCTTGCACCAACAAGAGGGTTTTCTTAGCTGTGTCTCTGATTAGAGGTGCCAAAGACATCCTTAATTCATCCCTGAGTTTGCAGAGGCAGCGATCTGCCACTGGGAAGGCAGTCGGACGTCCCCGGCTCCCCGTGTGTGAAGCCTCCCTCTTCCCACCCTGCCAGATTTTCTGCCGATGAGCCGATGGCAGTGGGCATCCCCCTGTGCTCCGCAGCACCGGGCTGCCCAAGAAGGCAGAAGGTGGGAAAAAAACTCTTTTTATCCAAATGAGCTTCAATGTGGAGCCAGGGGGTCTCCCCTGTCCCGTGCAAAAGCCCCTGCTGGCCATGCAGGCAGGAGCGCTGGGTCGTCCTGCCCACAGCGTGCCGTGGCTGCTGACCGCGAGCAGTGTCCGGCCCCGCTCCCAACCGCCGCTTTTGAAACGAGGGCGCGAAAGAAATGCGAGTGTGACGCAGCTTTCCAGGCGCTCCGTTCTGCAGCCTGTGCAGACGAACTCAGCGTCTCCTTAGCTTAAGGCTTGGGTAAAGAACTAATTATTTGGACCTAAGCTTAAATCTGTTCCCGCAAAGATGGATTTGTGACTCCTGCCAGCTTCCCCTAGGGGATTGCAACCTCATTTTGTTCCTCATGAACTTCTGCTGAGGTGTAAAATAACAACAATCTCGAGAGCTAAAATCGCTGAAGGATGGATTAAATTATAATGCAATCAGTCCAAAAGACCTTCTGTCTGCAAGTAGCAGCATTAGGCCGTCCTGGGAGCGGGCAGCAGGATTACCCAGCCTGTGCCGGCCGCTTTGTCTTCACCAGGAAACTGCTTTTCTTGGGCAGAGAGATTACATTATCAGCCACCGAGTGTGTTCCTCGGGTGCCGCGGCATCACCCTGCCTCGGCCAGAACTCGCTCGGAGAAGAGCTATATAAACCCACAACAAAAAAAAGGACACAGATGGCAATGAATGTTTCGAGGTCTGCAGCACATTCCTGGAGAAGGAGCGCTTCCGACTGGCCATGTCTGCGAGGGCTTCAAATCACAACTCGAGAAGCAAGTCTGGGCTCTGTGAATATGTGTTTGTGCGGGATTTCGCATAGCAGGGCTCCAATCCCCGCAGAGACTCTCAAGAATAAGCTCCTATAAATAAGTAGGACGGAGCCCATGGGATGATTTTCAGGCATTTGGAATGCGCCATGCCGCGGCCTCGCAGCCCTCGTGCAGCTTGGGGGGAGCAGCTGGGGGAGCAGGGGCCGCCTGGCCACGGTCACTGCTGCTCCCCGTCCCCCTGAGCCCCTCGCCCCGCGCTCGCCGCGACACGCCGCTCCGCCAGACGCCCCGTGCCACCGCCTCCCGCTCCCGGGGAAAAAAGGGCTTCTTCCTCCAGCAGCGCCTCGGGGCGCTGAGCCCCTGGGGGGATGCTGGACCGTAACCTCATAGGATGCCGGATGGTAACCTCGTAGGAAAGAAGCCGTTTCACAAGTGCCGAAGCAAAGAGCTGCGGGGTTCCTCATGGTTCCTCATAGCTGGCTGCAAGTCCTCTTGGAGGTTTTATCCCCGTTCAGGGCAGGTTTAAGGTCTCTTTGCCATGGAGACTCTTTTTTGCCTACATAAATTCTGTTTTATCTACTCCTTGAACGAAGCTCTCATCTGGCCCCTTATTTTTCACAAAAAGTGCAGGGACTTAATTATCTTCCTGGCTTTGTCCAATTTAGCTGCTCCTTGTCAGCAAGTTCAACGGTCTGCGCGGAGCAGGAGGGAAGCAGGGGAAGGGGATGCAGGCAGAACAAGGCTGCTTTTTCTTAAGAAATCCTACTAAAAAGGCATCTCCTTTCTGGAGCTGACCCAGCGTTGCCCTCTGCTCCCTGCTTGGCCTGCAGAGGAGACTCGGCATTGTTCGGCTGTGCTTATTAGGATGCTTTGAGAAAAGCGAGCCCTGAGGACCCTGCCCGAGACACTCCTGCAGAAGGTAGGCTGAGCTGGCCTTGGCCCTTTGGTTGTTCAGCTGCATTGTTTCTAGGTAATGAAATGGAGAGTTTCTCGTAAAAAAACCCCTCTTCTGCCTGGGCTGAAGTCTCCAGGTTTACTGCAGCCTCCCTGGAGCAGGAGGGAGCCCAGACGATGGGGACTGAGGTTCCATCTGCAGAGGGGTGGCATGGCCAGGGGCTCTCCCGCCAGCCGGGCACCATTTCTAGTGGAGGTGAAGTCTCACTTTTTTTGTTCTTTGCTAAATCTGCTTAAAAGTGTGTGTGTGGGTTTATGGTTGTTTTGGTGTTTTGGGTCTTTTTTTCTCTTTTCTTTCTTTTTTTTTTTTTTTTTTTTTTTTTTTTTTTTTTTTGTGAGGATGTTGCAGCGCTGATACGGTGTTCTCTTTGCAAACCGGCAAATGGCACAGGTCCCCCCTCCTGTTGCGTGTGCCATCACCTCGGTGCCAGCGGGGACCTTCCGCCACTGCTCCAGGATGAAAAAAAAAAACAAACGGTGGTGACAAGTGGAAAACCACGACGCTCAGTGAAATATTTAGCGAACCATTTTGAGCGAGGGAAAGGATGTTCCTCTTCTATTTATTATAAGCTTTGGAAGCGCGGAGCTGGCTGCTGGCAGAGGGCTGCATACCTGCAGCAAAGCCTTGCTCTCTATTTGCACATTTCCTTGCATTAAAGCAGGGAAGATTATAAAATGCTTTTGATCAGAGTCACTTAAACAGCAGAAGTCTCCTGTGCAAGCGTGTTTTCCTGCTCTGCTGTAGGTAGGAGCGTGTCTCAGCCGGGGCTGGGAGGCTGTGGCGATGCACCGCGGGTGGTGGTGGTGGCATCTCGCCCGGCAGACCCGGGACGGCCCCTCCTCGGGAGCGGGAGGTAATGCAGATTTCATGTCAGCCGTGTCCCGCGTCCCTCGAGCCAGCGCGGCCGCTGCGCTGCAGCGATGTTTGGCTGTTCTGGGACGGATATTTGCTCTCGGCTGCGGGTCTTTTACAAGGGCACAAATGTAATGTCAAAAGAAACCACTTTGGTAATGTACTCAAAAGTTAAATATTTCATACAGTACTATAGTAACTTGATGTATCGCCTTCTTGACATGCTCTGCTTTTTGCCGAGGTCTGGGGTTTGGGGCTGTTTCTGGGGCTGGACTCCTGCACCCTCTCCTCACCGGGGCCTCATGCGCCTTTTTCACAGGGTGCTGAGTTTCTGTCCCTACACAACGGCAAGAGCAACTCGATGGCAGTTCCAGGAAAACAGTGGATTCTGATTATACGATGGTTATTGTTTTAAGCTCTCAGGATCAACAGCGCTGTATTAAAGAAAGGAACTTGCTGCTTGAAAGGAGATTCGCGGTGATAAATGTAGAGGGCAGCCCACGCTGGGTGCCAAGGGACTGGGGAGCAGCCAGGAGGCACAGGCCAGTGAGTCTTCGCATAAATGTATATAGCTATATGTCTAATTTTCACTCACTGGTACCCCAGCTGTAGTAACTGGGTGGTGAGCGACTGCCTTAGCAACATCCCCACAGGGATGCGCGAGGCAGCGTGCGCCCTGGAGAGCTCGGGTGGGGAACTGAGGGCTCTGTAAGGTACGAAGCGTATCCGGCAGCGTTCAGCAATCAGCAGTGTGTTTGCCTTCGACCAAACCAAAAGCGCTCGCACAGCACCAACATCACTGTCCCACCGGCACAGGACGTGGTCAGAGGTGTATGGCACTGGTTTTTCTCCCACGCTGTACGTCTGCCTGGGCAAAGCCGTGCCGGACACGGCAGGACGCCTCACCCCCGCATTGCCTGTGCCGCGAAGTGCCGGGCTGGGAACACCCCGGCACACAGAGCTGGGTGTCGCGTGTGGAGCAACGAGCCCTCATAGTGCGTTTTTACAGAGGGCTATAAACGCTCCTCGCGTTACCTGGCGGTTACGTTCCAATCAATATGGTTTTCACGGACCAGGATTAGTTATGTCACCCTTTGTACTCCAAGGTAACCCAAAGTACTTCATAAAGTAATGAGTTTAGCTATAGATAGCCCAGGTTAATGGCGCAGCCATTATGTACTCAGTGATAAAGCTTCCATGTGGCCTCGGATATTATAAATCTGGTATATTAAGAATGGAAATATTGACAGAGACCTGATTCTTCCCTGTTCCTTCTGCAGCCTCCCAGGGATTTTTGACAATGCACTTCTGGCAGCTTCCAGCACCGAGAGAGAGAGAGAGAGAGAGAGTTTAACCTCTCAGAGGAAAACTGCTATTTCGGGGTGAGCGCTAACCCATTGATTTATGTTTGCAAACATTTGCGAGTGTTTGGAGGCTAACATGGAGCCAGGACGAGCATAGACCAGAGGGGCTGTGCTAATTCCCCAAGCCACAATGCGTTTGAACTACTTTGCAGTGACGCTGGCTGGACGTGGCCACCCCCATCCTGCCCCGCTGAGACTCCAGCATCATGCCCGGCTGCCCGGATCGGTTTAACAGCGCTGAGCATTAGATGATGATTCTTCTAGATGTTGATTATCAGATGTAAAGGCAGAGTTTTAAAGGTGTACGTGACAAGCGAGCACTGGCACCAGGGAGGTTCATGGCATCGGCTGGTGCCCCCCAAGGAAAGCGTGCCAGGAGCATCCTGCACCGAGCGCTCTAACCACTAAACCCGCCCCTGACGGCAGCTGCTGCTTCACACTAAATTCCCGCAGGAGGTGGAGGGTCTGCCTTTCAGCTCACAGCCATGGCCCCGAGAGCAGGAGGGGAGGCTGTGCGGGATGGGAGGCTGTGCAGGAGGAGAGACTATGGAGGAGGAGAGGCTGTGTGGGATGGGAGGCTGTGCAAGAGGAGAGGCTGTGCAGGAGGAGAGGCTGGGCAGAATGGGAGGGCCTGCAGGAGGGGGGGCTGTGGCGGGGTGGGGGGCGTGGAGGGGAGGAGAGGCTGTGTGGGATGGGAGGCTGTGCGGGATGGGAGGCTCTGCAGGAGGAGAGGCTGTGCGGGATGGGAGGCTGTGCAGAATGGGAGGCTCTGCAGGAGGAGAGGCTGTGCGGGATGGGAGGCTGTGAGGGAGACGTCAGGAGGCGGCAGGAGTCAGGAGCAGCCTCAGCCAGTGCCGGGGGCTGTGTGGAGCTGGGGGCAGTCCCTGTTCCGGGGCTCTCCCGGTGCTGATGGTTCCTACCGTTATTTGACTTATCCCCTTCAGAGGACAATAACTCCAGGGCAGCTCCGACACCCGCTCCCGGTGGGCATCGAGCAGTGCCGGAGTTGCCCGGGCAGTGTGCCACAGCCAGCACCTGAGCCGGCGCTGGCACTAAAACCTCTCATTAGGTCTTCCTAACCCTTTTTTTGCCTTTGCCACTATGACCTGTGTGTATAAAGCTCCCCCCAGTGTTACCCTGGGCTCCAGGACAGGGCCGGTGTGTGGTTTGGGGTTCAGAGCCGCGGGCTCAGCCAGCCCCAGCCCCGGGCCGTGCATCCCCAATCAGCCGGGGAGGGAGAGTTTCCCTTCCTGCAGGTGGAACCCCCCTTCCTACGGCCAACAGGTCGCTAATTAACACAAAACCACGCAGTTACTTGAAGCGAGGTTTCCCCTTCCAACCCTGCCAACCCAGCACAGCTCACCAAAGCCGCCGGGCGTTTCAGAAAAGGTTTGGGGTCATTTGGGTTAGGCCGGCTTAAAAACCACCTTCCTGAGGGGGCGGATGAAAGGCGGTGACCGAGGCGTCCCTCATGTCTCCATCAAGAGGGGGCTGGACGGTCGGCAGCAGCGGGGAGGGCAAACCTGTCAGCAAGCCACGGCCTTGCAGAAATAACCCAGCAGCAGTCAGGAGGTTGCATTAAATTTTTATTTTTCAGCCATGAAAATGGCCATGGCACGAGGAACCTGTCACCGGGCCGGCGGTGTGCTGGATTGCGGCCTGGTCCTCCTGCGCCCGTCGTGGGGAGACTCTGCCATTACTCGCATTCACCCCCCCGCCGCTGCCTCCCGCTCGCAGAAAAGCATCGCAGCAAAAAGGAAAAAAAAAAAAATTCTCATTAAAAAAAGAAGGTGGGGAGAGGGAGGGGGAGGGCAAGGCGACGCGCAGGGGAGATGGATTGTGCTGTGGCGCTGAGATGAGTGCGGAGAAGCTATACATTAATCATCGCGAGAGGGGAGGGGGGGAAAATCCTACAGCTCTATCAGGAGAAGGTGTCCGCTGTTGGGGAACGATGCTGCTGCAAAGGTCCCGGTGTGCCTGCGGCTCGCTGCCGGCTCGCTCCCTGCGCAGGAACTGGTCCATCGCGCTGCTGGGTGGGGAATCCCAGTTCCCAGGCTCGGGGTTTGGTCCCCTCCCCATGGAGTGCCCGCTCGGCTTTGCACCCATGTACAGAGCTTTAACGTCTCGTTAACTCTGTCTCCCCAAGAAGGATCTGCCCTGGGTGGGAAAGGAGGAGGTGGTGAATAACAGCCTGAGCATCACTGCTGCCGTCGGAGCAGAGGGCAGCGCCAGTGCGAGTGCTGTCGAAGCCTGTCCCCGTTGGGTCCCCTCCCTGGTCCTTACCGCCTCCCCTGGTGCTAACTGCCTCCTCTCTGGTCCTTGCTGCCTCTCAGGTACAGCGGGAGTCAGAGGGATGCTGCTGCCCTGGCTAATGAGTGCCATCACTGTGGTTGGAAGGAGAAGCACTGGGGTTATTTTCAAGGTAATTAGTCAAAGGAGCTACTTAGCAGGACATGCGGTTCCTGCAGGTGTCCATACGTCCCAATGTCCCCGTCTGTCCCCCACACGTCTCGGTCCTTTGCAGCACTTCTGACCCTGCTTGGGAGAGGGAGAGGGATTGCTGCACAACACAGCTGGACAAGGGGGCTTCACCACAACAACTCTGCATAATAATAATAATAACGATGATGATGATGATGATGATGATGATGATACTCACCATCCAGGAAAAGAAGCCACAGCTTGGGCTCAGGGCTCATGTTAGCATCTGAGCCGTGCTCCAGCTCACACGTGGGACCTCACCGGGTCATTAGTCACAGCTGAGCAAATTTTTCTTTATACATGGAAGGAATTTGAAAAAAAAAAAAAAAAAAAAAAAACTTTGGGTTTTTTCATCTGTTTTTTTTTTTTTTAATTTTTTTTTTATTAAGAAAAGAAGACAGTTTGGCCAGTGGTTAATAAGAGCATTTAATCTTCCCGATGCGTCCTCCGCCTCCACATGGGGGCTGTTTTGACAATAAAGTAACATTGCATATAGAGTTTTGGGGTTTTTTTTGGGTCACCTAAAACTGCTTAATGTGTCTGTTAACTCAGGTTTTGGATAAAAGACTGCTCTCTATTTAGAAAGATTTTGGGGAAAAGGAGGTCTTGGTAATTCAAAGGCTTTAGTCTGGAAAACAAAGAAAAGTTTAGTTATTTCATTTATTGAAAAAAAGAAATAATCCCTGAGTGCTTCAGTTTGATCTGAACCAAATTCTACTGCAAATTCTGGTGTCTGCCTTTTTGACTTGGGAGAAAAAAAACCAACCCAAGAGCCTATAATAATAACTGTAATAATAATTGTTGTTATTTTTAATTTTTGTACAAAAGTCCATGGATTTAAGGGAGGATGGCTGTTTCCATCAGCTTAGGAAAACTATTCACATGGTCGAAGTTAAGCACGCAGCCAAATTATTTGAGGAACAAGGCTTTCTGCAGGCAGATAAAAGCCTAATAACACGATGATGAGAGCCCAGACTTCCACAGATAGCAGAAACTAATATTTGTGATGCAAGTCTTGCATTATTCAGTAGTTAAAGATAATTCTAAGAAACAGAACAGCTTGAGAATTAGCAAAACTAGCAATAAAATATTCTTAGTTGACTCCGGGGGGAAGTAAATTGCCATGTACAGGATTTGCATTCATCTTAATGTTTATTAAAAATGAGGCAGCGCTGCTTTCCGCGTGCTGGGCTGGAACAGCTCCTGGGCAGGAGCCCCGCGTCCTCCCGGCCCCCGCTCAGCCCCGGCTGCGTGCGGGACCGGCCGAGGCCTCTCGCTAACTCATGGCATATGTGGGCTGCTGTTGGCGCGAGGGTGATGGTATCGCAGCTATCCGCTCAGGCCCTGCGAAAGTCCCCAGGATGATGCGAGCGCTCGCTGCCAGCGCTAATTGCTAATTGCGTGGCAGGCAGCAGCTGCCCAGGGGGTTCCTGCCCCCTCCCAGGGCGCTCGGGGAACATCATGGGGAGAGCAGCTTGAGAAAAGCAAGAAGCTGCTGGTCCTCGAGGAGGTGCACGCAGAGAAGCGCTGCTGTACTCGGTAATGCCAACGTGGAGGAGTTTGCACGCTCTTTGCAACATGCACAGCAGCGCCTCCCGTCCCGCTTTTGCTCCCGCGCCTGCAGAGAAGGTTGAGAAACGCAATGGGGAGCAGCAAACTCAGGCTCCCTCCGCTGGGCAGCACCGGCCCAGGGTGCTCAGTCATTCCCCAGGCGTTTGTGAACCATTCCTGCCCCTGGCAGTGAAAGGGCCGGCTGCTCTTCGGCATGCGGCAGCGCATGTGCATGAGCGGCAGGGCAGCGAGGGGCTGCATGCCCTGATGCAGCAGCCACGGGGGTTACCAGTGTGCTCGCGTCTTGTCCTGGTTTCAGCTGGCATAAATCAGTTTTTTTTCCTAGTGTTTGCGGTGTTTCAGATTTGGTATGACAGGAACATCAGTAATGCATATTGGTTTAGCTGTTGCCAGTTGGTGTTTATATTTTTCAAGGACTTCTTTCAGCTTCCCATAGAAGCTGCTAAGGAGCATAGAGAGACGGCTGGAATGGCCAGTGGAATATTCCGTACCACAGACATCACGGTTGGTATATAAATGGGCTCAGCTGGGGGGTACTCACGACCACTGCTCGGGATGGTGCCAATTCCCCAGTTTACCAGGTGGTGAGAGTGGCTTGTGTCTTGTATCTTCTTTTGCCATTATTATTATTACTGTTATTTTCCTTTGTAATTGTTCTATTAAACTGCCTTCATCTCAACCCATGAGCTTCTCCTTTCCCTTTCCCCTCCTCCTCTCCCTGCCCTTCTGGGGGAAGGAGCGGAACCGTGCAAGCGGCTGCGTGGTTCCCACTGCCGCCCGGGGTTAAACCGTGACACAAATAAAGACCCCCTGAATGTGCCTGAATTGTGCCAAAGCACAAAGATCTGTCGCCGGGACAAAATCACCACTGGACTGATTGGCACCACCAGTTTAGTGCGGCACAAGCGTATCCACCCCGCGCTGCGGGAGGAACCCGCGCCCCCACCGCCTCGCTGCCGAAACCGCCATGCGGGCTGGGGGCGAGCGCGCGTCTTGCTGTAACGAATGCGAATTTCCCACCACCAGCCAAGCGCAGAAACACCCAGCATCCACGAAAACCCCATCGATGCCTGTGTACGTGGACACACACCTGCAACCAGGCCACCGCTTACTGGCTCGCTGCAGGGGTAAGTCTGCCGTTGGCAGCGAAATGAGCTGTGGGGTGCACGTGAGGGAGGAAAACGAAATTAAAAAAATTAAAAAAAAAAAAAAGCAAGTGAGACTATTCAAAAGGGGGACTTTATTTTTTATTACACTGGAGCCAGGCGTCAGTGCGCCAGTTCAGCTTTGATACACAATAAATCAGCAAAGCTGTTACTCAGTTTGGAAACCAAGATTGCAGTGGCACTAAAAACACATTGAAAACATTTACTTTCTTCCCTTTTTTTTTTCCTCTTTTGTTTTTGGTACAAAAATGGTACAAACAACAATACAAAATATTTGTGCTGTTGACGGTTACAAAAAAAGGTTTTTGAACTGGGTTAACGGACGCAAACTGCTTTTGAGCTTCAGCGTGAATACAGCAGAACAGCAGAAGTCTTCCTTGAGAACAACCACAGTCATGCGGGCTGCTACACAGCTTCTCCATCGTAAAAGGAAACATGCAAAACCAGAATTAAAATTAAAAAAAGGAAAGAGAAAGTGCTCCAATTATAACACCTATATATTGTTGGTTTTTTTTTTCCCTATTTGATTTGTAGCTTCAAGCACTAACTACATTATGTACACATTGTGTGAACAATTGTATATGGGGTCGGTGTGTACTGGAGAGAACTTTGATTTTCCCCATGAAACTGAGTCAACTTTGCGTGGGAGACACCTACATTGGCTAGCTGCTGTTTTAAACATACGCATTCATCGTTATATGGCATTCCACCCCCCCCCCAACATTTTTTTCTTCCACACTTACAATGAAGAGCTCCAAAAGACATCACAAATAAAAGTCCCGTATTTTACCTTGAATATGTTTTTTTGTTTTTTTTTTTTTTTTTTGAAGACTAAACAAAGTTGCAATCTTGGCATCTCGTGTTGTACAGACCCTGCCCATCGCCATTCTCCGCTACCCTGTGCGCAGCAGCTGCGGGCGGCACAGCCGTCTCCTACGGCCCCCTTACCCCCGGAGGCTGGAGCCAGACCCGACCGTCCCTAAAAACCCCCGGAAAGAGGCAAACTCCCCACCACTGCCTTACAACCACCGTTGGCATCACTTGGCCCAACAAAAAAGGGAAAGGAAAAAAAAAAAGGAAAAGAAAACACAAACTCAGAAGAAAACACAAAACCAGAAGCAGAACTATGACCAGCACAAAGGCCACCGAGAGCAGCCTTGCCTATTTACTGTCATTAATTACCTGCTGGATCACCTCGCGGCCTCAAAAGCATTTCCGTGAGTGATGCTTCTCCCCGTTCCCACGTGATACAATAGACCGACGGGGCCGGGCTCTGCCGGGGGCGGCCGTGGGCACAGCGGTGGGGGAGGTGTCTGGTGGTCTGGTGTGCCCCACGCCTTGGGAGCTCCCCGTCCCCGTCCCCGTCCCTGTCCCCCAGACAGCGCGGAGAGCTGCGGTGTTGTCCCCCGGGAGCGCGACGGGGTGCAGGGGTAACTGGGTGACAGTGGTATTTCGGGGACAGGGTTCCCTCCACCTGCCTGAAAGCGGCTGCTCCCCGAAGGTGTGCAGAACGTGGGCACTTTTTGGCATGCAAAAGGTGGGGACTTGAATGTGTGGACACCACTTCTTTAATTAGTGTAATTTTTTTAGTTTGGATTAGTCAGAGACTGAGCTTTCTGGTCTCAATGCATTAATCACTTCTGTGGCCTGTAAGAAAAACGGGCAACTGTCTGTTCAGCCCAAGTTGCCGTTTCCCTGCCCTGGTCCAGGTCAGCCACCGTCACCTCCAGCTGTGGATGGCAATGCCACGGCACGTCCACGAGGGTCAGAGCAGGGGACAGATCAGTGGCTCTTCAGTGTCCCCTCTCAGATCAATCTACGTTCCCTTAGCTGGGTTACAAACCGCAATATTGACAAGCAAAAAGGTTTGCAAAAAGTGACCCGTTTCCATTGCTCGATGTGCTCCTCGCTTACCTTCCGCCTGCCCCACCGCGGGGACGGGGCCTGGCGCTGCTGCTACTTAAAAACCATAAAGCTCAGTGGTGGAGGATGCAGGGAGGAGGAGGAGGAGGAGGAGGAGGAGGAGGAAGAAGAGAAGGAGAAGGTCCTGCAGAGGGAGACTGAGCAGAACTGGGACAAAAGACACCGAACTAGTTGGTTTGATTTATAGGCTTGTGGGGTTGGAACGGCTGGATTGCAAATGCTGCAGAAAAAATATGCGCTGCTTTAAAAAAAAAAAAG
>NW_009661368.1:7717622-7720349 GCF_000708025.1 Charadrius vociferus
CGGGCACAGAACCGGGTGCTGCGGGAATCACCCCGTCCCGCGAGCCGCATCCTTCTCCTGAGTCAGCGACGAGGTTACGGTGACGGGCACGAAACACTGATGGGCGCTCATCAGCCGGAAACACTAAGTGCGTTTTTATTATTCACTGCTTCTGCTGTGACCGGGCAGCTCCTGCGGAGGTGCAAAGCCCAGCTGGTGAAATACCCCATCCCGCGGCTTTTCCGAGAGAAAAGGGGGAGAGCGGAGAGCGGCCGTGGGGTGGGAGCAGAGGCTGCGGCAGTGCCGCGGCAGGCGGCTGCAGCACGGGGGCGGCGAGGTTTGCCGGACGCGGTCAGGGGGAGGCGGACAGTACGTGGCAGAAGCAAACTAAGACTTTTCACAGCGGTCACAGGAACCGACTGGGTTCCCAACAGGAATTTGGAAAGGCGTCGGGTGCCGGCAGTTTGCCGGGCACCGTGCTGCATCCCAGCCGGGGCACGTGCTGCCGTGGAGAGCACTCCTCGCCTCGCCGCTGCCAGCGGTGCCGTCCCTCTCCCCGGGGCCGAGCCATTGCCTCCTGTGCGCCGCAAGAAACTTGGGTGCGTGTGTGTCTGCTCTGCGCGCCGTGAAAGGACAAACCGACCCACCGACTGACCGACCAAGACAAAAAAGAAAGATCGCATCCTTGGAAATGAGTAACATACCGGTAACGCTGGAGTCTCCTCGGGCAGACTTTTACCACATTCCACTTCATACAAGACACATTTCAAATGCTCATTAATTTACAGAAATTGCATTTTATAGAAAATATGATACAATGAAATATAAAATGCACTAGGAGCATTTCAAAAATCTATAGAGACGATCTTGCAGCCTAGTATACCCTCTGAAACGACGTCCACTCATCACCGCAAGCGCTCGTCCTCTCATTCTCCCGCTCTCTCGCGTGCCCGCGCTCGCCCCCCCCCCCCCTTAACTCTTAGCATTCAACTTGAGAATTAATCGAGATATCAAAAAAAGCACGATTATCCTCTGGATAATCACCTTCCCATACTGTGCACGTTCTTGGATTTAAAGGAAAATATATCTAAGCACTTTTACAAGTTTTAGCGAACCCACTGCAAAATCGTCTGCAGAATATAAAACACAGGTAATCCAAGATTTCATAGCACGTTAATTAAGTGGCTCATAATCCATTAAATGTGGTTTATATTACACATCCATGCAGTCTAAATCATTTTACAAACATTAGACATAAACCCACTAGTCCAAATCAGTAAAGGAAAAATGTAATAAAAAAAGCTAATAACTATTTGTTATTGGTTAAACTGACCCTACATATAAACTAGGTAGTATGCTACCATTTATAATACTGATGTTGAATTAACGCCTGGATGCTGCAAAACCTCTTGCTGACTTGGCAATGCTGGAGCATATTAACCACGAGATACTTAACAGGCCCTCGTTGCACTTCTCCAAAAAACCCATTTACTACCGATAGCAGCGCCTACCCATCAAATAGAAAGGACACACATTAGCTGAGTTACGTGATGTCATTGGGCTTTGGCTACTGATGCTCCAAGGCATTGATATCGTACTAGACTACCTCCATACTTACGGAAGGCAAAAGTGCGGATAAACCCCTCCTGCCCTCGGCACTGCCCCGGCCCCACGCAGAGCCGCCACACGAACCCCTCCGTGCGCCGGGAGACTGCGCGGTGCTCTGCCAGCCGGCGTCCTCCGAGATGCAGGACACCACCACCATCACCGAACCCAACCGGTACCTACATCAGTCACCAAGTGGTGGGAGCCAGAACACGCCGATAGCATAAAAACAAACAAATGGGCCTTTGGTCATTTCACAATTTACTTTGTAGGGTTTAGGCAAGGGCTGTCGGAGATTTCTGTCGCGATAACCAAAGGCTTTATCAATGCTATAGTTCTATGCAGCTACATTGAGTGTGAGCGGGTGGCAGCAGAGCCCCCGGTCGGTATTTTGCATCTGATAACACTGAATTATATACAACATGATGACTACTTCACCACCTGCTGAGGCTTAAAGATGGCTGTTAAGATTTCGACTCAAAACACCCCCCCCCCATCCTCTTCCACCCCAGAATGAGTCACCCCCTTAAAAAAAAAAAAAAAAAGGCAAAAAAGAAACAATCTCCACAGTTCCTTTTTGTTAACTCCTTCCCAGCTAGAACTGGCTTAGGGTCACAGGGAGTGCTGCCCAGGATGGTTGTATGTTTGTTTTCATCACTCCTGAGATTGAAGGGAATCTGATACATGCACCAAAAGGCACTTTCAAATATATATATATATATATTTTAAAAACAGTGCTTCTGTTCTAAGAAATTCAAGTTAAGACAGAGTGCCTTTCACTCTCTTTAGTCATAAAGCAGATAAACGAGCAATATCCCAGCTGACATTAAAAAAACAAAACAAAACAACAAAAAAAACCCTTGCAGCAGAGACAAGTGTTCATGCGAGACAGCTCAATATTCTAAAAAAAAAAAATCAGAAAAGAAAAAAAAAGAAAAAAAAAAGAAACCTCCTATATCACCACTAAAAATAACAATACAGTCAGCAGGGGATATTAATTAAAAAAGCTGCCACATCTGTACAGTTCTTGCTTCTGCATCGGCTCTTTTTGTTAATGTTGTCATCTGTGGGTTTGTTTTTTTTTCTAAATTGTTTTTTTTCCTTCTTCTTCTTCTGTTTTTTCTTTCTTTTTTTTTTTTTTTT
>NW_009661368.1:7720454-7760177 GCF_000708025.1 Charadrius vociferus
CGGGAGCTGGAGTAGTGGAGGGGCCGGAGGGAGCGGGCGGTGGAGCCGCTGCCCTCGTAGTCGAAGACCAGGAGGGAATCGTAGGGGGGGGCCGTGGGGTCATTGTCCGCCGCGCGCAGGCCCTGGTGGGGGCAAACACACGGCGTTAACACCCGCCACGGGGTTTTGTGGCGCTGGTGCTAAGGAAGGGTGTGTGGGTAAGGGGGCGCCGGGGGTGCCTGCAGCAGAGCTAAAAGAGGATGGGTCAAAATGAGGGTCTTTGGGCTTCCCCGTGCCCATCTGCCCCCCCCGGGGGAGCCCTCCCGGCAGCCCCCAGCACAAAATCCACCAACTCCCAGCAGCAGTGTAACCGCCGGATGGAGCGGGAGGGGAGCGACTTCCACGGATCCAGCTCTGGATCTGGAGAGCTTTGCATTCCAGACAGCGTCTCCTTTCTGGGGTCACCTGTTAAGATTTCCAGCATGGCCAATGAAAGAAGGAACGGCGCCCTTCCTCTCCTGCCAAAACCCATTATTTTAATTTTCACGATTTTGATTCCTTTAGGAGAAAAAAAATATAAATCACTTCTAGCCAAATTCTGTAAATAGGAGAGACGAGGTGTGAAATCCTGGGCAGAGGGTTGGGAAGCATCGCTCTCCTGTGTGCTGTGGGCAGCAGCGTGGGCAGCCAGGGAAACGGCCTCGGGGCGTGGAGAAAAGGA
Source organism: Charadrius vociferus (assembly GCF_000708025.1). Taxonomy (NCBI): domain Eukaryota; kingdom Metazoa; phylum Chordata; class Aves; order Charadriiformes; family Charadriidae; genus Charadrius; species Charadrius vociferus. The sequence goes on from NW_009661368.1 coordinate 7,721,155, forward strand.
ATGGCTTTGCTGCAGCCCAGTGTCAGGAAAAGCCTGGTGGAACAGAGCTGCAATAAACCAAAATGTTCCGCGGTCGCACCTTCAGAAACCCCAGTGTCAGCGTGGGGAGATGGAGCCGGTGTTACTGCAGTGAGCAGCAGCCGGAGCACGGGCAGGAGCGCGTCTCCATGTGCGCGGATCTGTGTAAATGTGTGCGTGAGGGATGGGCAGGGACAAAGGAAGAAGGAATTTTAATGATGAAAATGAGAAAAAGCACAGCAGGAAATGGATATAATAATAGAATTAAATCGCTGTAACATTTATTTTTCTGACTTAGGAGATGGATGGTGTGTTTTGTCTCGGAGGAAATAATGCATTGATTGGTTTGTAACCACTCAATCACTCAAAACTAAAAATGAGGTAAAAAATACTAAATGGATAGATATTTGGACAAGCAGATAAAGGAGCGGTAATCTAACATAAAATAAAGAAACCCTCTCTGATCTGAGATGAATCTCTCTGTTCTGCAAGCTCTTTGAGGTTTCAGACCAAAGAGAGCTTACTAGAGGAAGACACAGATTGGTGAAATAATGACAAGTCCATGCGCCCCGAATGGCACTTTGGGCTTTAGGGAACCCACGCAGGCGCCCGGCCACCGCCTGCCCCCAGGACGGCACAGCATCGTCCACGTCCAGCCCACGTTCTCACTGACAGCAACTGCAGTATTCATAGAGAGCGCGGGATGAGGTTGTGATCAGCCCGCATGCTGAAACTGTGTCTGTGTGTGTGCGATACCCACAGAGATCTTGGGCTTTTTGTTTGCCCTTTGGCTTTTTACAGGCTCGGTGCCTTTGTGTGGCCAAGTCCTGTGTCCTTTCTCGTGCCAATCGCTGCCCTGCCTGCACCAGACCCCTCGGGCGAGTAATGGCATCGCTCGGGCCACGCGGGCAGCGAAACGCTGCCTAGCTGATGTCAGCTGGCCGCTCAAGCTTGTGCGGTGTGACACAGCAGACCCTACAGCACATACCTCATTGATGAAGTCACCAATATCCCCTGGATGTGGGATTACTGGTCTTATAGGGTACTGCGTTTCAGCACCGATAGGTCTTTCATCCACCCTTCTGACTCCAGGTGTCTTGTTCAGCACGTGATCCATGGTCTCTGGCTGCTGGAGCTGGCTTAAATCGTAATCCTGTGACAAATGGAAAGGCACAGCGTGAAACCAAGAGCTTTGCGTTCAGGTCATCTACTCATCCAACGCACAAACAAGTCGAGGGGTCTAATCCTATTGCAGCTGAAGTTTGATGGCAAATCTTATCCCCGGCTATGTAGCACCTCTAATTACCTAAACTACAGATGAACCTGACCTCTGAGCAGCTCATCAACTGACCTCCTAAGAGTGTATCTTAAAACAGAAGTTAAATCAAATATTTAAATACTTTCTGAATATTTTACACGGTGTCTAAATCTTTGGATAAAAAATTGGCTTCGGTTTGTGTGTGCACAGATATGTGCATAACTTTTTGATGAAATACATAATATAATGCGAAGACACAGTGTTGGTAGACATATTATTGCAATTACATCTGTACGGAAGTAAAAACATTAAAATGTGTATTGCATTTATGCATGTGGGCCTTTCAAAGTAATTATGTTCTTTCTGCCTGTGAAAAATCCCAACAGAATAGGTTTCTATCAGGGAATGAGACCAGGTAATATTTCATTAAAAATGTATTCATGTAGGTAATGGTGTTTTGCTGCTCTTCCTTTGCTGTTATTTTTAACGAATCCTTTCTAAAATATTTAAGCCTACAGTGTAGTTGCCTGAAACCAGATACTTCAGCTAGTTTGAATGCTTATAACAGTACTTTGTTCTACCGGTAAAACTGTTCTTGTGCTCAGATGGGGATGATTGAATCTCCAGGAGCAATATTTATAAATAACTTGTCAGTGACAAGAAAAAAGAAATGCTAATTGCAAGAATTTTTCTGTTGAGTAAGTTTCGGGCAGGGTCCCTGCCTCGGCTCCCCGCGGTGGCTCTCGCCAGGCTCCCCCGCTCGCCCTCGGATGCCCCCGGGACCCCCAGGGCAGGAGATGCGGCCGTGGGCTCCTCTGATGGTTAAGCACCAGCCCCAACCACGGACCGCGGGACTCGCTGACACCAACCCTGCGCACAGCGGCCTCTGCACGGACCCATGAACCACACAGTCCATTTAAGCAAGCGAGAATAAAGCCGTTATATGATGCAGAGTCACATAATTTGTGTGAACATCGTATGTGAGGGCGTCGTGGGCTCTTTACGTGCGTTAGGTAGGAATAAATAAACAGCGACTTAAACATGAGAGACAAAACCCTGCTATTTTAGCTGAGGAAATCCATCCGTAGCAGAGGGACAGCACGGCCCAGGAGTGCAGGCCAGGCAAGTTTTCGTGCAGCATCAGCATGGGTGTCTGTAAGAAGAAGCCACCGCAGAAAAGCTGACGCGTTCGGGCAGAGCGTGGCTTCGGGCTCTGTCACCAAGCAAAGCTTTGCCACCACTCGCTTCGTGGTGAAAAAGAAAATCCCCAAATCTATTCAGACGTTTCTCACGAACTACGTCCAGAAATTACAAGAAATTAAAGGCGCATTAGAGACGATTAAGTAAACGCAGGGAAAGGCCACAGAAGCTCTAGGCCCAAGCGAGCCAAGGCAAGTGCCTGCAGCCACAGGCCTGGGCAGCGAGGCAGCTGCTAGCTGGTTTACCAACATCTCTGATGGGGAATGGGAAAACAGACAATTTTAATGACTGAAATAACAAAAGTACTGTTTGAATGTGAGTGTCGATGTGTTGATTTATAGTCTCTCCCCAGGAGCTGGCCCAGGGCACCAAAATCCATGTAGCACTGTTGTCCTGTCACGGTCCTGTTTGCACAGGAGTGTCCCAGTGCCAGGCTGGACCGAAGCTGGCTCTCACCGATGTCCACACCACACCAGGGAAGCCAGTAAAGCTGCCTGGGCATAAACAAGGCGAACACAACCCTTTGCAAGTACTTTAGTGAAAATAATGTGGTTACTGCCGTTTTGAGAGTGCAGATTGCACAGCTGCTCCTTGGCCGCGACCCGCGGGCTCCTCTCACCTGGTCTTCCTCTCCACCCCCCTCTTCGTCGTACTTCAGAATATTGTCCCTGACGTCGTCCTCGGGGTCAATCAGGAGCTGCTTGGTATGGCGCTCCTTCTCCCGGCGCTTCATCCACACCACGAAGAGCAGAACCATGGCTGTAACGCAGAAGAAGAGGGGTGAGCCGGGACCTCACGTGGCGTGAGGCCACGCTGCGCGTGTCAGAGCGTGGTGGCCTGTCCTAACGCCTCCCCTCCCCTCTTCTGCTACGGAGAACCGCAATGGCTGCCAGTAAGAGGAATAAAATTTTATGCTACTGCATGTTCTAATTTGTAAGGGAGAGACCAGGGAGTGCTGTAAATACTGACAGGCCTCCACTAAAAATGTTTCTTTAAGATCCATCATGAATGCTGATGGAGCTGATGTTTATCACAAGTCACACACACAATCAAAGGAAAAGCAAACAGAAAGTGTGAAAACTGACGCTTTCTGAAAATATTTGATCTAAATTCTGAATTTTCAGGATTATTTTCCACCTTTATTTCATTCAGGGGCATAAAATAAAGGCGGAGGAAAGAGAGCTGCAGAGGTGCCGAGAAGCAATCAGGTAGAGATGACCACTGGAGCTGTGCACCAGCGGCTGTTCCACCCACAGCCATGGCAGTCGCTCTGCAGTGCACCTCCGCCACTGGTTTGTGGAGGGTGCGTAATACCGGGTCGCATAATCTGATTTGGGCTCACTTATCTTCTTTTTAGCTGAGTGATAGAGGCTTTTTGGCCTTCCAAGATTACATTAGCCAGCACATTCTCTTATGCATTTGGCCATTGAATCGCCAAGCAGATCTAAGATCATCTGAAACCCTTTCGGAGAGCGGGGCTTGCTTTGCAGAACACGGGAGAGCAGATCTGGCAGCGCACAGCCAACCTCCTCAAGCACCAGCAGCTACGTGCCAGGCACCGGCTAATCTCGCTCAGGACGGTGACAGAGAGATGAACAGTTCTTGAGTCATGAAATGTTCCCCCCGCCTTAAACAACTTCACCCAAAGGGAACGCAGGCTCTCTGCTCCACCATCTCCTTCTTCAAAGGACCACCCACGTCCCACAGGCTGTGCTCCCTGTGACACGTGGAAGTCACTCTGGGAGCTTAAGTCTCCACTAGCATAAGGCAGCCAGATCTTGTCTTCTTCAAGAACCTGTTAGTACATTAGTTTTCATTCTCATACATAGTAGATGCAAATAATGCCATCAAAAATGAAATTAGGCCTGGGCAGCTGACACGGTTACGCCTCCCTGCGCCTTCTCTGCCTCCGTTCTCCACGCAAGCCACACACGAAGCTGTGGCGATGGCAATCTGCAGGAGAAGGGTGAGATGACAGACAGTGGAGGCGACAATGTGTGGCTCAGGTTGATTTGACTTAGGTCAAACCCTTGATGGTGCCAAAACACTGCGGCCAACACAAGGGAACCCAGGCAGGACGTAAGATCCCAAACTCTCTTTGTGGTCTTTGGCTGCATAAGGAGAACAAACCACCAGATTTTCTTTCCCTCTCCTTCTTCCCAGAGTCTCGGCGTCGCTTCGCCATGGGCAAGGATGGAGAAGAGCCCAGACCCCGGGGACACGGGCGGGCAGCCCAGCCCTCAGCCCCGCTGCGTGGGGAGGTGGTCGGGAGGATCTGAGTTTTTCCCCCCAGCACCAAAGTGTTCATACCCGACAGGGATTCAGTGAAGTGAGCCGAAGAGGACCGGACAGCTAATTACTGCCTTTGTGTGCCAACTGGCTGCCATCCCTGCCTGCCAGCTAACAGAATTGTTTTCAAATAGTTCAGCATTTCTTTAATGCTTATCCTAGATCTATTCAAGAGAGAAAAAAGGCAAGAAAATGTAACTCTTATCTGCAATATAAAACCTCAGCTATTTAGCAGACTATTGAAGTCCTTTTCTCGTTGTTCCTTTTCAAGTCTCTCACAACAAGACACCTGCCTAGTCCACAAAGACAATATTATAATGGTTACTAGGGTTTATCTTTTTCTCCCCCCCCCCCTTTTTTTTTTAAATGCTACTTTTTTCATGCACTTGTGGAAAAAACTGTGCCATTAATGCCTTTAGAGCTACCTTGGAAAAAAAAAAAAAAAGACCTTCAAAGTGTCAATAGCAGATGCAGTGCACTCTCCTTCCTTTTATTCACTCTGCAGAATGGGAAGTGCTATTACTGCTGTTAGACCCATTTTCACTCTGCATGTAGTTTTCCTTGAAATCTATTGTCTTCACCCTTCACAATTTTTTACTGCATTGCTCTTCTAAATGTGTTATTCGCGCAGCTAATACGTCAGGGAGCAGGAAGAAGAAAAAACCTCTGAGTGAAGGTAAAGCCAGAAACTTCCTTCACCTGAGCAACCTCAGATCTGTCCCCTTGCTGCTTCTTCCTTTTAAAGCCATCAAACTTTGACCTGCTGACTTTAAAATGGACAAACAGCACAAAACCCCCACATCTGCCTTTTTCCGGGCTCTTGTTCAGAGGTCACGATATAAAACAGGTAGAAAGGAGGCAAAACACTGGAAGAATGTAACTGGAAAACTGCTCATCGCAAATTACATTTTTCATCACTGGTACAGTGCTTTGCAGCTCTTGAAGATAAAAAAAAGTCAATTAGAATTACAATGAATGTAAAAATAAGCTTTTGTAATAAAAACCATAATTTAAAATGGGATAATATATCTGAAAATGAAAGGAGGAATCTCTTAAATCAAATGTCCTTCAGCTGAAGTTAATTTCAGTCAATAGGGTTCTCAACTGTTTAAATCACATTTTAGCACTGGATTTATATGAGAGCAGCAAAAAGCAGTCCTGTGGTTTATCACCTCTGGGGCTTCCAGTGCAAACTTTGAGCCCACCGGCAGCAGCCCGCCCGCCCGCCAACTCCACGTCGTCTTCGGGGTGTGTGCGACTGTGACGCATTCGCAACAAACGCCGCTGCCGAAGGGAGCAGCCTGTTTGCTGCTGGGCCCCGACACCCAACGCGGGACAGACACGGGGCACGGTGGCTACGCACGGGGATGCTTCCACCGGCTCAGATGGGCTGGATGGGGAGCGGGGACGGCACGGCCACAAACACCCGGTTTTCTTGCTAGCTCTCCGGACTCATACGGCAAATCAATTCTACAACAATATTTTCCCATCGCTGGCCCAGGAGGATGGACGTTTGCCCAGAGATGACCCATTCTCTTAATGTTCTATATCATATCCACATTAGGTGACATTTGTAGCATATGTCGCTCTGTCTGCTCTCTGTTTAAACACATTGGGGGTAAATATTAAATGTGATTTAGCACCATAACTCCCATTAGCTTTAATGGGAGTCCCAGGGTTTCATCCTGTGTTTCTTGATGAATATTTACCTCATTGTTCATTTCAGCACTCGTTTTTATCTATTCCTACTGTGCCAACTCCTGCTTGAAGTTATAATGATATCATTTTTATTTTTAAGTGTGTGCACACATGGTTATTGGTAATGCCCATGAAAGCCCAAGACTAATAGTGTTGCTGGGCAAAAGGGATGGCTTTGCCTCGAGCAAAGGGATGGCCAGCCCTCCGCTGTGATGCCCTCCCAGCGCTCCTGCCAAACTGGGGATCCTTCCTCTGAACACACTCACACCACCATGATTCTCCAATCTGTTGTCATTTTACAAGCAACGGGAATAACTACCGTTCTTTTCCTGTGAATAACCAGAAAACTCCAGCTACACACTGGTTCTGACAGGGAGTAGCCAGACTTTCATCACCAATGCATCTGGTACTGGGAATCAGTACCTCCACAGCCAGCCAGGGAGCTGAGAGCTATGAGCGGAGTCTGCCACAGGGTTTTGGACATGTCCTTCAACTTTTTCCTGCAAAATGTGGAGAATCATATCGTACTCACTACCTACAAGACATTGTCAGGTGTAATGATGTTTGCAAAGCTACTGGAAGTCTTACAAAGAAAAGTCCAATGCGGGCAGTGAGTGCTCCAGCTCGTTTTGCTGATGCGGCAGTGAAGGAGGATCGAACGCAGATGTGTGAACCCCCCCGCAGCCCATAGCTCACGGCTCTGTCCTTCGCGCGGAGCTCACACGGCTCTTGAGAAACACCACGTACAGAAATGGGACAACGGGGAACAGGCTGGGAAACACGACGCCTCCCAGCAGGGGCAGCCCCTGCGGTACTCACTCAGTAAAATGATGATGCAGATCAAGATGGCGATGATGGCACCCGTGCCCAGCCCCGCGGCAGCCACCGCCCCGATGGTGGTGCAGTCGCCATTCTCGTCGCACGGGCACACCTTCACTTTGATGACGGATGTGTTGTACAAGGGGGGGTTTCCCGAGTCCGTCACGATGATCGGCACATCATACACACCCGCTTCCAGGTACATGATCCGCAAACTAAGCTGGGCGTAATCGCCTGGAGGGATGGAGACAGACAGACAGGTGACAGACACTCTGGCAGAGGAGCCTTGCAGCCACACTTGTACGGGCAGCGCTCCTCTGCCAGAGCAGTCTTCCGAGTCCGGAAGAAGAGGCTCTCAACAACACACCTGGGCAGGACAGCTTCAGACTTCTGCCCTAACAGCGTGGCCGGTAATCAGTCTGGGATATTTTTTTCAAAATACTGTGTGTTTTCACTGCTGCGCTAACCCACCTTGATGCCGTTTGCAAATCCGGTGGCACGCACTTAAACTGGCATGAAATGCAAATAGTGAAGCACGGATGACGCTCCCTGGGTCGGGGCTGCCCACTGCGCAGGCTCTCTGCTCGCCCACCCTCCCACCCCAGGATTTTTCGGAAGCCCATCGGCCGTCGTTGACCTGCTCAGCCACGTAATCCTGCTCGCCTTCCCTTCCATTGTGACACAAGGGCTGTGGGACTGAGCCCCGAGCTGCCAACGCTCTCCTGGTCTGGCAGACTCAGCGAGAGGGACCAGCTCTGAAGCCAAAACCAGCCCATGGCTCCATGATATTTTCCATCCTTTTCTGAAACCGCCAGTAAGAGGAGCAATTAGGGCCAGTTGTGGTTGCGTGCTGCAATACAAAAATCCTTCACGTACTGGTAATCTTCACACTTACCTAGCCCTCCTGGTTCTATGGTAAATTAAAAGGCTGCCTTTATGCAATTATGGTCAGAGAAATGAACATTGATCCTGATTGTGGCTTATGACAATTACACTGGAACATAAGGAAGACTGATAATAGCTTTTTTCCCCTTGGCCATTACGGATGATTTATACTCTGTTCACTACTGATAACTGTTCATAATTATGAACTGCATTAAAAAAAGCCAAGTGCCAAGGCTCTTGGAGTTATGCTGCAGGTCTGATACAAATCATTTCTGATTAACTATCTTGTCTATAATGTCAGCCATAATGTGCTTTAAAAAATAAAAATCAGATAAAAAAGTAGGAAAGTTTGGAAGTCTGAAACCGCACGTGGCCTCATTAGTGAATCAGAGTCCAAATGTCCTCAGGATTGCCTGCCCCATTTACCATTCAGCCGTGTTATGGTCCAGTTCTTCCTCACCGCAGATGGCACACTTGGCAGCTCGAAGACAAAGGGCCCAACGTTTGGATCGATGTCAGCATCCGCGGCTGTTATGTTGATGACATTCAGGTTTGGCTTTTCACAAATCTGTGCCTCCTTTGGCAGAAGCTCAGGAGCGTTATCGTTGATGTCGATTAGGTAGATCTGCAGAGTGCCAGTGCCGCTCGCGGGGGGTATACCTGAACGGGAGAGGCAGAGCTGAACATGGACCAACGACCATCGCTCGAGAAGCAGTGGGAATGACAACACTGTGGACCAGCCCCCTCTCTACCTTCCAATTCCAATAAACCAGGATTTTCACCCTCCCTTCTTGGACCTTATTAGGGACATACTGCACTTTCATGGTCCCTTGCTTTAAGAGATATTATTAAAACTTCCCCAAGCCTCCTAATGTTGCCGGTTTTCACTCCTGCAGAACATGGAGGTTGAGTTCTGCAGTTTTGTAGCCTACAGCAATGTCCTTAGTCAAACTCTAAAAATACAAGGAGGTGATGCCAAGCTGCTAGTGCAAATTTTGGTTGTTTTGAAGAGGAAAAACCATTAGGAAGACAGCTAACAAGAGGAGGAAGAGGGCTTGGAGAGAAAATAAAAAGAGTAAGTAGTGTAATCCACTGGTCAGCATTTACTGTAGCACCAGTTTTTAGATTTGCAGACTATTTCACTGTTTCAAAGAAAACCCAACTCTCCAGCACACCCCACACTCAGCCCTGGCTGTACTGGTGAAAGGTCCTTGCTCAAAGGCTACGGTATGAGCTAACCATCGCCAAACACGGTGGCAATGCTGCTGACCCATGGCAGCAGCTCTATGTCCCAATACACAGTTCTTCATCCTCTGCATTTGTCCCAACCAGCAGGGATGCCGCAGCACGGCAGCCTTGGTTCTCCAGCCCCCCACCGATGATGAGCCACATTTGCCTGACTAACGACCACTCACAGAAAGTCATACCTGCCCTGGCAAGACAGAACAGCCTTCCCAGAAAGGGTGCAGTATGTTTAATTTCTCTCGCCGTGCATACACCTGGCGGCTCCGTGGTGGCCTGCCCACCATCTCCCCTCTCAGGCGGCGCTGCTCCAGCAATTCTTTAAGTTTGTATTTTCAGTCCTGGCTCTTCCTCCCAGCGCTGGATATAAAGTTACACAAACCACTTCCCCTCTAAGTTTTCAAATGTTGCTTCTGCTTCCACAGACTTTCCTTCCTACATTCCTTTCTCATTTCTGCTCTGTTTTTCAAGGGAGCCTTGAAAACTCTGAAGGAGCTCTGAAAAACCTTCTTTCATGGTTCCTACATAAGCTCTTCAATCATTGATCTCATCCTTTCATCTAGTAAGCATGGGGTAGGCCTCCCTCTAAAACAATGTCTTTGATCAGCCTTGAAAGTTTCTGGAGAGACAGACAGCCCATCAGGATACTGGGGCTGAACACGAAAACTAACTTTCGGGACCAAGCAAAGTGATTTCACTGTTCTCACATTACCCAGAGGATCTTCTGGGATGAACACAAGACCCACACTCTCACCTCCGAGACAGACTGAACGACAAACTAGCAGTCCTCAGAGGCACTAACCCGCACGTGGCTGAAATAACCTGCAACTGCCGCCCGTACGAAGGCAGTTTTGTAGCGCTATTGGGTATTGTTGGGCTTCGGTTCCTGGTATGTCTGGCTCTTTGTGCTCCTGAGTGCAGTTCTGGGGCAGTCTCAGAAGAAATGAAAATTAAACAATTTTTTTAAATGTCCAAGTACTACAAACCATGGAACACTTCAAATTATTTCAGCTGTCTTATGTGGAGAGAGCAAGGACTACCATAGCACCACTGACTCCAGTGGAGAAGATGGTCCAATCCCTGAAATTAAGATTGAAATACTAATGACAGTTATTTCAAAAGAAAGAGAAATACATACAACTGCTACATCTACATTTAACTGTTGTGTTCCCCATCACCGCCTTCTTCTCAGTGCCAGCGTTGGCACTCCTGGAGCAAGGTACAAGCCAACTGGCTTTCGCGTTCAGTCACTCCCATCCTGCTTGTGCAAAAATTTCTAAGGAACTCGGGCCACTGTCCTGACAAATTACAGCAGAAATGAAGTAAACTGTGCCCGTGGCTATCCAGCATCTTCTTGTCATTGTGCGCCTGCAGAAAAGCAGGAACCCGCATGCAGGGTCACTAATGCAGCCTGGTCTTCTACAGGATTGGGCCCAAAGGGGGGTTCCCAGAGGGTCCTCTGACAGTGAGGAAGGGGCAGGACCCCGCTTCAGCTCCCTGTTTTATGAAACCTGTTGGAACACGATATGGCTGAGTTCTCAGCTTCCCTGTGAGGTTGGCTGACACTGGCTGAAGGGTTCAAAGGCTGCCAGGCTCCACGCTCATGTAGACACAGTGTGATCCAAGAGCCTCCCTCTCCTGGGAAACCAGGCCAAAAATAGGCTGTTGATTAGGATTCCCCTTTTTGCCCCCTTACATTGCAGCCAAGACTTTTCTTAAAGTGAGTTATCTCTGCACTGTAGCCCAGGAAGAGAATGAGAGCATGTCCAAGGAGTATTTGGCTAAACATCTTATTTATCATATACTGAAAAGAGCAGAAAGAACTTCAAGGAAACAAGATGCTGCTGCTTCTTCAAGAAAGAAAGAAAAATCCCCACCAAAACCCCTGACCCAAAGCCTTTCTTTGATGAGTACGTGATGCTGGAGAACCTGGAACTTGGGAGAAATGCGGAAAGACTCTATTAGCCTAGATGAAACTTTAGCTGTTCTCCTAAGCACTCTAGACAGAATTTTAAATAAGGTGTTGCTTTATGTGCATTTTAATGGCTGCAATATACCAGTGATAGATTAATTTTTCAGAATAAAGACATTTATCTAGGTCCTCACTTTCTGAGCTGCTGAATGATGGATGTGGAGGTGCCGACGCACTGCAGCATCAGCACCGAAGCCAAGGAAAGGGGTTAACTCCAAATCACGTTGTACTAAGGGCCCCGGATTTGCAAGGTCAGACGGTGAGGATTAGTTTGACGGGTTCAAGCTCTACCACTGCTTTTGTGAACAGCCTCGGCCAACTCATTTGACCCGTTTCACCCTGTGGCTCTTGCAGATGAATGCTGCTGGATCCCCTTAAGTCTATTTTGGATTTCACTGCCCTGGCTGTCTTCACAGAGGGGAAGCTTAGGATGGGGCTGTGGGACCACCCCAGTCCTACCATAGATGGCACAAAGAAGGGGCAAAATTTGCTTTTTAGTACTGCTGCTCAGCATTGCAACTCTTCCATGAGTTTTCCTTGTCCCTGTGAGCCAGGATGCAATGACTGAAGTGAGGTCTGAAACCCCGGAGGGAGCGAATTTTCCTTAGCCCTGCAAGCACCCCGCATCTGCTCATAATGGACGTGGCACCCTTCAGCCCAAGGGATGACAAGAGCTCACACAAACACTGTCCTGGAAGCACGTACAGAGTATGAGCAATATACTCAGGTGCTCACAGCCAAGACTAGAGTTAATTGTGTTGCTGTTGCTCTGGTTTGATGTGAGCGCTCAGCACCCTGCAGGGGGAAGGCGAGGGTGGGACAGGAGGAGGAAGGCCCTCTCCTTGCCCAGGGAAGCTACTGAGCCCTCCACAGAGCCAGTTCCAGCTGGAGGAACCGATGAATGAAACAGCAGCACGGCCACGTTCAGGTATGGTTAGCAAAAATGTCATCAACTCCTCCTAAGCAGAATTAGGAAGAGAAACTCAGAGCAGCAGCAATGGACCACTTGGCCTTGAGTACGGCCAGTGATGAGGTTCACAGTGCTAATCTGACCAAAAGCACTTCATGAGTAGAGAAGGGCAAACCTTTACTGGACTTCTCTGCGAGAAGTTCTGTACCGGCCTCAGCGCCTTTGATAATAAAGTACACCAGCACCCAGAGGCTCTGACGATGCCTGGACATTTCGGAAATCATAGCAGACAGAGAGAGATGAGTTCCGACGACAGACAGACAGACAGACAGCTCTCATGAAATCCACAGCAGTCCAATGGACTGGCTTATTTTTAATACCCTCCTGCCATCCCCTACAATTATGTCGGGTTTCTGATGGAACGCTTCCTGAATGCTCCGATCAGTGCCTTTGGGACGATCACCAGGACCGGTGTGTTCGGCAGCCCTCGGAGAGCACATCCCTTTGGTATTTTTTTAAGTTCAGGCTACAGCGCTACACTGAACTCCCCAAATCGATTTTCCATTTGCCCTCCCTTTCCCTTAATAACACTCTCCGTATACTGTGCACATTTAATTTACTCCAGCAATTTCCCGTCCCACTTTCACATTTTTGACCATAAAAACCTGGGAAAAAGATAACTTATACTGACAACTCTGTCAGGGCATCATTTCTCTTAATGCATCACATTAGAGTCTTATTGAAGCATGAACAATGTGAAGCCTGGGCTCACCGTTGTCAGCCGCCAAGAATGTGGCCTCGTAGACATTATTCTTAATGTAGTCTGACTCTCGATCAAGGACAGCAGCAGTAGTGATCTGACCATTTGTGGCATTAATGTTCAGCCAGTTTGCAGGATCTGACAGCTTAGAGTATCTACAGAGAAAGGAAATAAATACATGGCAGTCTTTCCACTGACAAATCCTTAATATTGCTTGAAATAAGGTTTTACTGTACTCCTGACCCATGATTCAAAGGACCTTTGGATAACTGGTTTTGTTGACAAACAAAATGCTAATTGAGTATCTGGTTTTTGACCTCTACAATTACTCAATTTTTCTATTATTTCTTTCGTTGTAAAGGTTTTTCTTTCCACTAAGTGCCACTTACATGCCAGCTTCCTGCTGCTGGGAGTGGACATAGCCTGAGGTCTCCGTAGCCGAGGAGAAACGGGGTCTGCAATGACCGCTGCATTCGTATGCCTGAACTAGAGGATGGATTCCTGCTCTCTCCTTCTCTTAACGTTGTCCTTCCTAAAATAGCCCTTTCTCTAAAGCCATGGACATTCCTGTTTTCTGCTCATCACTAATAAACAACAGTTTGGGAAATACCACATTGGAAGAATGGCACTCTCTTGTATCAGAATTGTTTTCTTCAGCAGCAATTGCCGTGGGGACACTGCTGTACGAAGGTGTGGACACAGAGGTGAAGCACTTTCAGGTTTGCTCTCCTGAAACATTTTTAGCTATTCCTGAAATAGCAGGTAAGATGATCGTATGCACGTGGGAGGTTCGAAGGGAGCAGCGACAAGGGGGTCCCCTTGGCAGCCCCCCGCGTGCCCTGGGCTGGAAGGAGCCAACTGCCAACTCACCTCCCAACTACTCAGTCAACTCACAGCCCAAGTCTGCTCATGTCTTTCACAGCCAGCTATCAACATGGTTTGTTCTGGGCAAACTTTTGCCATGTTCTTCAGGTAAAAGTGTGCTGTTGACAACTGGCCTGTTTTCTTGGTTTTATTTTATGCGTTGCTTTTGATTTCTACCTCTCAGTTTTGTACAGTTTGAGTTCAGGTGGACCCTTATTACTTAAACTGGAAGCTAATAAATGGCCAAACTATAAATTACTGAAATAAGCAAACAAAAGCTGAGTTTATTTCATGGGTAACTCAGACCTACTGATAGTTTTATGTACATTTTTTGTAGTTAGATATGCAGGCAGGAGAACTTCCGGCTTCTGGTGAATATTCCTTTTCAGAAATGGGCTGTTTGAAGCTGAAACTCAAAGTGAACCTTGAGCTGTGTCAATCCATGTGAGCAGGAAAGCAACACACAGCTGCACAAGCCCCTGCCAAAGGAAGAAATTACATTTCATGGGGCTAGACTCTTCGGGATGTTTTCATTTCTTTTTAATATCACTGCTGTGAGCCTCCTGCCCTTTCTCTGCTAAATGACCAGGGATCCAGTTTCAAAGCTGGCTTTGTGAATGTGTCTGTGGCTAATGAGGATAACTTGAGGTGTGACATTGGCCATGCCAAGCTGTGCCTTACGGGAGATGTTCCTGCTCCCTTATCTTCTATTTGTAAAAACTCTATTTCATCAAAGACTATTTAGAGAGAGACTGAAAACTGTACGCAAGGCTCCAGCAGCTGGACCAGCTCTCTGCGAAGTGCTTATCATGGATCTGTAGGCTTAGCTATTTGGTCATCTTTTTTCCTAACTCACCAACGCCAACTGTGAAGGAAAACCAAAATATCCTTTGCACGGCTCACGAAGACAGGACCCCAGCAAAAAGCCTTGGCACTGGGCTGTCCTGATGAAAATGGGGTGAGAGAGACTGTTTGGGTTTGGGATTGATTGAGTTTGGAACCGCAGTGCTGGTGGATACTCAAAATGTGCATCCTGGAAGCCCTGGGGAAAAACCAGCTCAAGGAATTGGCTGTTCATATTCACAGAAAGTCTTACAAGACCCTGCACAGGCACTGTGCGGTGACGGGAAGGGCTCAGCGGAGCCGGTCCTTCTCCCAGCAATGGCAGATGCTCGTTTGGATTACAGATCATCCACTTCCAAGTTAGAGGGAGTATTCAATCAGGAATGAGCTGTTCTCTCCTCTGAAAACCAGCCGTGGTACACACGTCAGGGAAATAAAGACCCTTCAAAGGCCAATATTTCAAAAAGAATGTAAGAAAACCTGGCTTGTTAGTTAGGATGGTCTCTCTCCTCAAAAGTCGCAATACCTGTCTAAAGACAACAAGCTGAGGCAGTGAATAAACTATCATTTTCTAGACCAGACAGCTCTGTGCCAGGTGAAATACTTCAAACTCTTCCTGACATGAAATGTCACAACTGATGTAAGTTTAAGTGGCCTCAGCTGTGATCACGTCACATACTCAGATTTTGCCAAAAATACTGCGGTCCTTACAGACTGGGAGTAAAAAAGAAGCAAACTTCTGTGGATGTAGAGGTATCCAAGAGCAGGAAACGCATTTCCTGCCTGCACAGACAGAGTCTAAAATACTTGGGAAAGGTGTCACAAGGACTCTCATTTTCACACACGCTGTTCGGCCAGTGTATTTCCCGGTGGGAAGGTGCGTGAGTCGGGGTCCTGGGCTGTGGCTTCAGTCCCCAGTCTGCCCAGGTGGGACTAAACACAGCCAGTGACACGCTCCTGGTTGCAGCACGGACGAAATACGATCTTCAACTGCTTAGATCAAATATCTGACTTCTAGAAAGCTAAAATTTTCCCAGCTGAATCCATTCATCGGGAGAGCAGCTAACGAGGAGGTTATGTTTGGCAGTTGGTCTGAAGGGAAAGGGAAGGTCAGAACAAACCTCGGTCGCTGCAGAGCAGGTACGGGCTGTGGGGGTGCTGTGTATGGACCGGCAGCAGCCAGAGAAAGACCAAGTGCCCGTGGCATGTGAACGGGTGTCTGACTGCTCGGGCAGTATTTAACTATACGACATCTTAAAAGCCTGTTCAGCGGCTGTTCGTAACCAAGCGAGCCTTGCTCGGGCCAGGCCCACAGCTCCTCTCGCACTCTGTGTTTTAAGGCAGGTTGAACCTAAATCCTCTGGCAGCTATGCAAGACATGGCCAAAAATCCCAGTCAACCCCTTTGGAAATCGAGCCCTAGTCCTTCCTGTGCCTCAGCTTACCCCCTGCGAAACAGAAATAACAAAGCTGCCTTTTTCTAAACCTCTGTAGTTTTGAAATGCGTGAACAACACAGGTCAAAGCATCCTTGACAAGGCAGAGACAAAACACTTAGTACAACGCAGCTCCGACCTCTGCCTTTGCACCAAGGCAGGGACCCCTTGCCACCGACTGCTTGCATCTGAAGCTGCGAATGGCCCCTCTGCAGGCGGGTAACGAGGGATCCCACTCCGCCTGCGCCCCCGGACCAGCCGCGCGCCTGGCTTACCTGCGGGGAAAGGACAGCGAGTTTACGGGCAGGATGCTCTGCAGGCACTCGACTGAGGGGCCCAGTCCCTGCCAAGCATTTTACTCATATCACGTCAGTTAGTTTGTGAATTAGCTTTCAGCTGCTTTGGTCCCCAAACTTGTGCAGCTGAAATCGCCCGCCCGTACAGGAGCTCCCTCGGCTGCTCGGTCTCCCACCTTACTGCCTGCTGCATGAAGCGGTCGGGATCCACCGCTGAAAACGTTGTCAGGACTGTCCCCGTAGGCACCCCTTCTTCCAGCCTGATTAACTTGTGGTTTGTGGGGAAATACGGTGCTTCGTTGACATCTGTGACTGAAATGGTGACTCCTGCTGTCGACTGGAAGGACATCTGGATGCCACTGGCCAGGGGAGCCTGGTTTGATACCATCACTGTCAGCATGAAAGCTCTGTTCATCTCGTAATCGACTGCCTAAAACAAACAAACAAGCAAGCAAGTGTAGAGCCAAGCAGAGAATAAATTCTACCTTCTGGCTGAAAGCTGCAAGATTGAGAAGGCAGACGATTTCAAAGGCATTGTCTCATCTTGTGTCCTCCTGAGCTCGGTTCTCTTGAAGGTGTAAATGTAGACCAGCTTCAATCCAGTGGAGGATTTGGCCTTCCAGTATTTGGAGGGTCAAATAGTTAAAAGTGCCCCACAAGGTAAAAATCGCAAACAGCAGGGAGGATTTGCCCTGTGTTTTGTTCCAACGCTAAGCAGTTTCCAAAAAAGAACCTGCCTGTGTTAGCTGAGCATCGACTGAACAAATCCACCACGGGCTGCTCTAAATGCAACAGGCGGAGCCTCTTAGGAGGGCCTGGATGGGTACTTAACAGCGCTAACGGCATTTAAAGCTGCAGACTAAGTAGCGAGGATGGTCTGTGTGGACTCGTGAGCCTGAAGTGCTCTTCATTCTCCCTCCTGAGTGAGTTTATAAACAAAGGTGGAGCTGCAGGGACCAACGCTTGGTCCTGAGCATCAGGCGGTCCTTCCAGTGGGAGCTCTGGTCCTCTTGCAGGACACCTCCTGATCTCCTGAGGGTGCCTGCGCGTTCCCCCGGGTGCGTTATGCTGTTGGGTGGCCACAGATCTCCTTTCAGCACACACGTAGGGATGGGGTGTCTTAGGAGCCAGAAGGAGTGCAAAGCCTTTGCTGGCACAACTGACTGAACCGCAGCATAATAATAATTTCTAAACCATCCCACTAATTATTATGAGGGAAGTCACTAATCATCTGCCAGGGAGGCTTGAGTTATGCAGGATCACACCTCTGCTTGTTAAAAAATGCTTTGCTGTAATTTATGAATTTAGAAGCGTAACTGTTCTCTGTAATACCTTCTCCAGCGCTGAGTCTGCAAAGCGTACTCTCGTGGTGTAAAACGCCCCGGTTACACTGAATTCGGCAGAGCTGTACTGATTTACATCAGCAAGTTCTGGCTTCCATGCTCTGTTCAAAACCCAGTATTGTCAGGAGAGAAATCAAATCACAGGAGGCTACATGAGAGAAACTAATTTCAGGGGCAAAAGGTAAAACACTGGAATCTCTATTTGATTGAAGTGCAAATGTTCCTATTGCTAAATGGTTTCCTGACAGGCAGGGCCAACATTTAATAAATAAAAGGAAGCATAAAGATTCCCAGTACACCCACCACCACTGACTCACGGACTTGTACCGCATTCAAAAAAGACGTATGGTAAAAGTTCCCATTTAAACACTATTCAAGGCCTTGAAACAATTTGATTAATGCATTTCCTCTATTTCTTTTCCCACCCCTCTAATTTGCATTCCTCCAGTCTTCGTTTTTTTTGTCTGTGCTGACCCTGCCCACAGCCAGCCTGCACCTCCTCCCGCGGGGGCTCAGCCGCAGCTGAGGGGGGACGGATGCGGGAAACCACTGCCCGAGGATGCTCAGGACACGCTGACCACACACATATCTGGGAAGATGTGGCCGATGCAAGGGAGAGGGGTTTTTCCCCCCCAAAATGTAGAGCTGCTCACTCAACTTCTTTCCCTCTCTTCTAGGAGCAACAAACACAGGGCTGCAGAGAAGCAGCGGAGGGAGCGGGGCCGGAGCGGGATCGCCCATTGACGCCCATCCCACAGACTGTCCTGGAGGCATCAGGGCCACGTGTGGGCACGTGGTGGCATGGTGTCCACCGCGCTTCAGTCTGCAAGAGAGAGCTGATCTGCTGTCTTCTTTTCTGGGCTTGTCTGAGTTCCATTCCACGTTTTGTTGAAAAAAAAAGGTAAAGTCAAGTGCCTGTGTCTTGATGGCAGTGTTTGTGCTATTCTCCTCGGTGGGATTGGACCCCTGGCAGCCAGACACAGCTCAGCCCTAAGCAGAACTCCTTTCACACCATAATACGCCATTTCTACCAGGACAGGTCATACTTCTGCTTCCTAAAACTGCCTCCCTCTGAGGATAACGGTGCACAAAGCACACTGTGTTCTTCACTTCCACCTCCACACACCTCACTGAAATGCTGCATATTGCTCAGGCCAAGAGCAGGACAAAGCCACACGGAGCCGTCACATCTGGGACAAGGAGGTGCTGGACTGTCACCTACTTTTTAATTCCATGACCAAGAAGCAGGTGACGTGAACTTAAAAAGTAGCACCTTTGCAGATACCCCTTCTTGGATGTTTGGTGTTCAATGTGGCACAAATGGCTTTGAAACATCCCCCCGGAGATGCTGCACCTCCTCCTCCTCCTCCTCTCACCTCCCCGACCTCGATGGAGCAGAGCGAAGCCCAGGGCTTGCCATGTGTCCTCCTTTTCTCAAGGTACTTCTAACTGAAGTGAACAAATTTGCCTTATGTTATTACGGAGGCAAATAACAACCGAAGCTTCAGAAGCATCTCCATTATAAATTCACAGCTCTGATCCATGCAGAGTTTATAATAACATTTTACTTCTCCAGCTGCCACAGGGCAGCCACTGCTGCTCTTGGAGATTGTCTTCAGACTCTGTGGTGTCTCATCTGAGTGGGAAGTTCCTCTCTCCCCTTGATCAAGGCTTTCTTTGAAGATTAGGGTCTTGCACTGTTACGGAAATGGTTTGGAAAGGCATGAACAGAGAAAGGAAATGTTACACTTTTAGTGATTGGACCAGAGCTGCAGAGGGGGTTTGCTGAAAGCGGCTGCAAAAAGGCCCCCACGAGCATCATCTGCACTCCAAAGGGCCTCCTGGTTTGGAAGCATTTCTGGCCCCTAAACTGCTGGCGGAGGGGTGGGATTCTTCACAGAACGCCCTTCTCTGCGCCGTTTCTGACTGCTGTGGCCCAGATGCAAACCCCTTTGCTTGCAGCAGTGGGGAGTTACGTATAAACGTCTGTCTTTGAAAGAGCCACATGAAAATCCAGCCATGGAGGGTCTGAAAACAAAAGGTTCGTTACTTGACTTAATTTTTCGCCTGTGTTTTCAACCTACATCAGCGATCAAACCAGCAAGAGACGGCTCCCACACCACGAAGAACAAGCTCCGACTGGCCACCCAGTTTGACGTGCATACATTCCCCAATCCTTTAAGCGTATTCACTTATTAACAGAGAACAAAATATTTCAAAGAAGAAGGTGGAATCCTAAGAGCCTTCCCTTCTTCACCATGAAAATTTAATCACAAGCAATTTCACTCATTCTCCTTGCTGCAAATACACCAAAAAGCCCCCCGGCTTGATATGCGTGAGGCACTCCGGGCGCCCAGGAGGATCAGGTGAGGTTATACGGTGAAGACATTCAGCACAATTTCAAGCTTTGAGCTCAGCTTGACAAGGTAGGATGTTCATGTGGTTCTTTGCATTGTGATCGCTGTGGGTTACACAGCAGTGGAAAGTCAACACCAGCACCAATGGCGTCTTGACAAATCTGCCCTGCTGTCTGCCTGCAAGTTCCGAGTAAGGGATGGTTCATTATGCAGAAGTCCTTGTGTAGCAGCGATGATCATGTAAATCCCCTGTTGCTCACTTTGATGTGCCTTTAAACTACAGTCATGACACTTCACTAGATTAAGAGTAAGGGGTTCTCCCCTGCTCTCAGGGAAAGCGTTGGCATTTCAATGTCAGAGGGGCTGCTGATGTCAATGGAAGTTAATTTTTTGCATTTTACTTTGTTGAATGTTTTCTGTTTTAAGCAGAAAATATATACATATGGATATGTGTATACTTACATATACACACACACATCCACATACACGTGTGTCTGGAACTACTGCTAAGCTTGAAGAGGTTTTGTAACGTTGCACCAGATAAGGCTGTCAACCGTCATTACAGAGCAATAAATAAAAGGGCTGTGCTGAAATACCATCTAGCAGGTAAGATGATGTCGCCCTTAAAGTTTCAGCAAAGTGGCATCTGCAGACACACACACACAGCCTGAGGGCGAGAGAACAGGACAAGCTCACACGTTCCTACCAGCGTAACCTCGTTGGCATTTCACTGATGTCATCTTCCCTAATACCCAAACTGTAAGTATTAAGAACGACTGCAACTCATTAGCTACAAGGGAGGGGGGCTCTTTTTTTTGCAACACAGAGCTATTCTTAAATCACTTTGCTCTTTAAACATTCATGTTTCATCCTAAGTTGTTGATTAAAACTTTTTGTTAGAGAAGGGCAGACTCATCAAGAGATGTGGGCTTCGTCCACCACAGCACCTATTATCCCTCTCAGGTGCAGTGCACGGTGTGCGCCTTGTGAGCGCCTATAGAGCACAGCAGCCTATTCCTGACACCTTCACTTTTTTTGGCAGTCAGAGGGAGCATCCATAGGTATCTTATCTGGGAAGAGATTCCATGAACGCTGAGTGGATCCGGTTATGTTCTGACCGTGTCGCGACTGCAGAAGCATTCGCTGGTCTGGTGGCCTCAGCAACTGAATGGGAAGTGAACGCTCAAACGAAGATAACGTCATGTTCTTTGGGAAAACAGAATTTGATACTTGCTGCAGATACCTTGAGTGTTGCAGCTTTCCTAACAATGAACGCAATGGATGGAAGAAAGAAAGGACAGTGGATATTTACAGTCTTATTGCTCAGAGTCTTTGGACAAGATCCTCTGCTGATCTGACCCGGGGAGTGGCCTCCACTTGAGTGGAGCTAATCTGAGCTGAGGATTTGTCCCACACTGTGTTTACTGCTTGATACCAGGAAAAGGAAAATTTCTCCAACTATTTTCTGCCAAGCAACTCAATCGGAGGAAAATCTCTCCTTTCCTTCTCCTACCAGGAAATTCACTCCTCCTGAAATCTCTCCCGCACTCCCTGCTTTCACAGAAGACCACTTGACCGATCCCCTGCGGTGAAATGCTGCCCTAGATTCACAGCTAACGGGGAGTTTTCTGGCTCAAAAAGGAGAAGGTGCGGCCTCTGCCCAACCTTACAGCGCTCAAAGAGGTAAGGAGGAGCAGGACACAGCGGTCAGGCTCGCATGCTGGGAGGTGCCTTCAGCATCTAAGAGTTTTATCAGAGCTTACGGTGGGCTGGGCTGAGGTGGGAAACCCCAAACCAGTGTCATATGCTTGGCGTAAAAGTAGTCAGGACTCCTGCACAGAGAGAGATGGGAAACAACAGATTTGAGCACTTGCATTCCCAGGTAGAGAAGGCACAAAATAACTGCAGGTTTCTGGCCACCCTTGTGGCCTTAGCTAGCCAAAAGGGTGACAAACACGACTTGCTTTGGCTTCCCCCTTACCTTCACGACGGTTACCATGCCTTCGTTGGTGACGGGGTCTGTCCGGATGGTGAAATGGCCAGAGGGGTCTCCGCTGATAATGCGGTAGATGGCATTCCAGTTGGGGGAGTGAGGCTGGTCCCGGTCCATCACCGTCAGATTTGCCACCACAACCTCCACTCTGTTCTCAGGAACTTCTCCTGAATACTGCGAATAACAGACAGGAGCGGTCATGGTGGGAGCTTTCTCTTGGTCCTCACGGCTACCCCCCTCTCCCCTACACCAGCACACCGACTGGGAGACCGGTCCCATGAAGAGGACCATGGGGTCATACCTTGTGAGCAACACATCTGTTTCTCACTTCTGTGTCTCCTTTTTTTTTTCTTTGAATATTCTTCCAAACCTTTTGAAGTTTGGTCTCACCTCTCAGCCCAAAGGAGAGCAAACCTGTTATCACCCAGTCACTGCCCCCAGGTTTCAGCAAATGCTTTAAGTAAATGAACAAAAGAATGTTCTTGATATTCTCGTTTAGTTACAGCAATCAGAGAGTTAATCGTCAACAGCAGGTAAAAACGGCAGAATAAAATGTGCCATTTTTAGGATGACTATGTCCCTTTAACCTGAGGTATTTTGCCTCACTCAGATTTCAGTGATGGCATTTTATTGCTTCTTCAGTGATTTTACTTCATTTTCTTTCTTTCTTGCCCTTGATTTGATTTTGTCTCATTATTTAAAGTGTTTCTTGTGATTTTGCCACAGCCTTTCCCGGTGCTTAATTCTCTCATTTAGCACTGATTTTCATGGAGCATGTCCAGTTCAGGCACATCCTGACGCATTAGCTGCATTCTTTTCTGCTTTCCATTCCTGATTTATCGTATGGCTGATCAGGGATCCTGGCCTGTGCACGCTTCCAGTGTTTGGGGCTCAAAAGCTGCCAGGAAGACACATTCCCAAATTTTCAACTGTCCTCATCTCTCAGCATCGCCTATTAGCAGCACTTGCAAATCAACACTCTGATTGACATATGGCAAATTAAACACTGGGGAAACGATGGGAGCGGTTGGCTCTGCGTCGGCAACTGAAATCCTGGCCCCAAACTGCAGGAGCGGAGCACTTCTGAAAATCTGGCCTTTGGTGGGCACAAATGCCAGGTTATGTAAATGACAATAAATCATTCCTTTGTTAGCACAAGAGTCCCCTTCCACTCCTAACCCATACCCATCCACTGCAGCCTTTCAGTTACGTGTGCTTATATTTAGTATATATTATCCCGCCACCGACAGCAAAAATATTCAATCTGCCTTATGTTAACGTAAATTTAAATTTGCCCTTTAGTGGTACCCTGAATGGCATTTTGCCCTCTTTTCCGTTATGCACCTGTCCGAAACAAGTTTTCATTAGTGAATGCAGATGGCGTCTCTCTCCAGCCATGCCGAGTGGGGGAGAAGAACAGTGGGAAGCTGCAGGATAATTCTAATGCCAGAACGCGCTACAGCTCTTCTCTTTCTTCCCCATGATTTCACTCGTTCTCTACCCATTCTCTTGCCCAATTTGGAATCTCTGCAGCACACAGCTTGCAGGGGAAATATCATACGGAAATTTAACAAAAACCTCTTGAAAAATCCATTAGATTATGTCATATGTACACTCCTATTATCAACCCTGTCTGGAACCTGCTCCGAAGAACTGAAGGAGATTAGTAAAGCAGGATTGTCTCTTACTGAATCCACACCAGTTACCGCCCATTACATTAAATGAATGTTGTATGGCATGTCAGCACCAACAAGCTGATGACCCCCCAGTCTCTTTTAGGAGGTGGCAGCATGGCTGACATCAAGGTATCGTCCCGCAATTCCAAAGGAGCGAAGTACTTCGTGCAGCCCTCTCTAATCCCTGACCTAGGACCACAGGTTTTTGTCCGTTACTACCAGGCTTACGCCTTGCAGAACCAAAAAGAACGAACTCATCAAGAGGAAGGCAGTGCCCGTCCTACAGGCTGCTGAACACCGTTAGCAGGTCACAGCCCAGGTGCTGCCGGTGAGTTTGGGTTACGTGGAAAAATCCCCCCCAGTCCCCAACAGATTTTACAGCAGCTTCTGTAAAACCCATCACGACACCCATTTTCGGCCCTTAGCCATAAACGTCACTACAAGACGTATTTTAAAAATATGAGGTATTTTAAAAATTATAAATGCACAAGCCCATCTCAATATAAAGCCTGGAGGAAGATCACTACAGTCTATAAAGCTTTTCCCTGAGGGCAAACCCCTCAGTGCTCGGCACACTCTGAGCAACGCAGGACTTCACCCAGTTGTTGCTGATACCTATTAGGGAACAATCAGTCCCAGGTAGCACTGAGGGGGGATATTGTCTGTTACGCTTATAAAGACAAACATTTTTCTGATGAGATGAGTGTACCTTCACTGGAACCAAAGGAGCCATCCAAAGCTCTTCAGGTTAAGAAGCAAATCTTGGAGAGATGCACCATGAAGAACAGAACAATCTTCATCAGCCGCACTTCAGCAGCTATTGGGAATCCAAACCGGAGCCTGGCTTTCCTCCTTCCAACACTCCCCCACTATCTTTGTTACAAGTTAATGCTGTAACGTGTATTGTCCACAATTGTCTTTACCTTCAATAAAATTAAGTAATGACATTACATTACATCTGCTAAAGGCAGGATGGCAGCTCAAAGCTACCCACTCTTCTTTAATGTCATTCCCTCCCTACCCTGGAGTAATTTAGGATAATGAACAATGCCATCTTTCACTGCGCTGCTTTGCAGCATTCCCTGCGCTGTAAGTTCTCTTTCATAAGATTACAATTGATTTTCAAATAAAGACAAACATATCTATTCAAACAAGGTAAAACAATGGGCAACGGAGGAGCTGTTGGAGTAAACATAAGATTGATAAAGCAGCGCTTGACCTATGCTTGTAGCATTTACTCACATTCCCCCGTATTTCATTTAGCTTCACTTTCAATTGTTGCATTTGAAGTCTTTACCTTCCGGAGTGCTTTTTTAAAGACCATTCACAAGGATTTCTATGGCTGATTGTTACACACTTCGCTTCCCTTCTCAGATAATGATTTGTTCTGAACCTGGCACGTTCTTAAATCCTTAAATTCTGTAGGGCCTTTTTTCTTCCTCTCCCGTAAGAGCCTGTGCTGGCAAAAACCCTTCTCTCATGCCTCTGGAGCTGGCCTGTCTGAAGGCGTGTCTTGCTGAAAAGGTCGTAATTCATTCCGATTTTCAAGTTGCATCAGATTATACTAAAATTGGTTAATCCCAGAGTTTGTCTTTTGTCTCACTCGGTACATATATATGACAGCATATAAACACGCAGACAAATATCACTCCGGAGGAGAAAGGGATTGATGGGGGACACACATGATGAATTCCCACAATGACTTGACTTTGTGCAATAAATCTGGAATCTGGGCGGTGAAGCCACGCACAGCAGAGTAAAACCAATTAGCTCACTGCAGCAACTCCTAGGGAGGTGTGGAATTGAGATGGATGAATACAAAGATAATTATTCAGGCTTCCTCCTAAAGGGAGTTCCTTTTTTCCAACGTTCTTACTTTTTTCCTAGCTGGTTTTGCTAAAAAGCTGTGAAAGCAAAGACTTGTTCACATGAATGTCTGCAGGAAGGATTTTTGTGTTGCCTCCAAGATTTGCTAATGATGATGCAACAC
This sequence comes from Charadrius vociferus, assembly GCF_000708025.1. NCBI lineage: Eukaryota > Metazoa > Chordata > Aves > Charadriiformes > Charadriidae > Charadrius > Charadrius vociferus. The sequence goes on from NW_009661368.1 coordinate 7,747,002, forward strand.
TTGTTACAGACAGAAGTAGTTTATGCGGGCTGAACTGCCCAGAGAAATAGAGTATTTTATGACCTATAGCTATGGATTAATGCAGAATAAGGGCATCTCAGTCCTCTTACAAGACTCGGAGCCCTTCCCCTGACAGCTCTGACTGCTGCAGAGTGCTGCATCTTCTCCCTTGGTCCCCTAGGTCGAGGGAAACCCAAACGAGAGCGAGTGAGCACGCGTGTCTGCGTGGCGTGGGGTGTCCCAGCTCTCCCCGCTTTCTGCTGCCAGGCCACCCCGTCCCGCAGCACGACGCGCAGCCGGGGAACCCGCCACACCGACCCTCCGCTCCTCCGCGCTAGGGGCGTACTCCCACCCAAGCGCTGGCGTGTGAGCCAACCCTTTGCGTTCTCCACACGGTATTTAACAAAGACGCTTGAATAGCAGGCAAATTAATAAACAACTGCGGTCTGGTTGCAGCAATCTGTGTAAAATGGAAAAAAAAAAAAGATGAAAATCTCCTAATAAATCATTAATTGTGATGTGCCTGCCCAGCTGCAGCGCGGAAACAAGCAAATGCCATCCTAATTGATTGCTTCTTATTCCATCTTTATAGGTCTGCATTTTTTATTGTAAGGGTTGAATAAGCCCAGAGGTGTAAAAAACCTCTAGATTGTACTCTGTGTATCTGCCAACTTGATATTTAGATCAATAATCCTCTTTTTTTTTCTCCCCCTACTCCTACTACCGGTAATTTAGCTTTTCTTCCTAGCAGCCTAACTGCTGTTTTCTTAAGCCTTACTATCAATTCTCTGACCTTTAATTTCCAATATCGTTTGCTCTGTGGATGACTGTACTAGGTCTGCAAGTTATCCTGAACCTCTGCGCCGGACCGGTCAGACCTGGCCATCAGCTTCTGTGGCAGCCAAAGAGGGACCTCCAGGCTCTCACTCCACCGTTGCTGCTGTGCAGCGGAGACCACAAGCTCACTGGAATCCCCACAAAATCTCCATAAAGTCAACCACATTTTGTGTGCAAATCAGATTTTGAGATGGTCACTTCTTAATCACGTTTTACTAAAGAACTACTCACTCCAGTGTGTTCTTGAATGACAATCACCCTCTAAGTACCGATGTCCTCACCTGCTCCTGCTCTGCATTGCACCAGCCAGCAACCCCTACGGAAGCCTCCTGCCGTTGGGTTTTCAGGCTCATGTCCACAACACCCCCTGCACTGCCGCGTCCCTGCTTCAACCTCACCTTCACTCGGATCTGCTCCACAGTCCCTCCATGCACGCACATCACACGTCAGGCTAGTTAAATGCCACGTGGCAAATGCTTCCCAAAACATTCTCTATAAAGCCCAACGCACTCTTGCCAGCTCGCAGCTTTGCTCAGCTGGTACGAGGCCCAGCTGTCACCGTGCTCACGCAGGAATGACTTGCTCGGGCTGCGGGCACCGGCTCGCCGCAGTCGGGCAGGAGGCAGCCTTGCCCAGCCCAGCGCAGAGAAGTGCGTGACAATCAGCTCACCAACTTTTAAAGGATGCTTTGGAAGTTCTGCTTTTATCTGCAGCGGTTTGTGCTATTAAAATGCCTCACCTGCCTGCAAAGGAGCTCTCACAGCTCCACGCACGGTGTGGTGGAGCCAGACCATCCGCTTCCTTATTGGGAGTTTCTAACAAGGAACGACGAGCAACGTTCAGCGCAGTCCCAAGGTGCTGGTTTCACTTCTGCTGGATGAGTTGGAAAAAGAAAGGCAAGCCCTAAACTATTACACGTCTGCAGCCGACCTTACGATGGGGTGTGGACAACCTCCACCGCGTTCCTGCAGCTGACGACAGCCATTGGCTTTACGCTCTGTCTTTACCAGTGGTATTTTTTCCAAATCCGACGTTATGACTAGTTTTGGATTACATGACAAGATTTACTCTTTGAATATGATGTCAAAGCAGAACAGAGGAAAAGCAAGCAATCCCCTTTCTTTCAGAAGCAAAAGAAGAAAACCTCATGTCAGACTCCCTGGTGTAAGGAAGGAACGTGCAGGTTTCACCTTGGTTCAAAGACTCCCGGAGCACTTGCCAGGAGTTCAGAGACAAGAGCACGTTACAGTAAAAGGATATTAAACAAAAAAAAAAAAAAAAGAAGTTTGCATGTCTGACAATGAGCATTAATTCTTTTTCATTATCAGATGTTATATTCTTGTGACAGTATGAAAAGATGCCACAGAAATGATGACACAAGACAGTATTCTGCTGCAAGATAACCATTTCCCAATAAATATATCTTATGAAATGAGGTTCGAAGTTTGCATAGAAATTTAGATATTTTATAAAAATGCATTACAACACAAAGGAGCTTTTTCCAACGTTCATATGAAAGGTTTAAAAAGAGATTAAAATTATGTCCTTGGAAAGGCATATAGCCTTGTCAAGGAAAAAAAATTCTACATTAACCCCGTGTAGGAAAGTTGTACTTTATCTGTATTTCAAAGGCTATAAAGAACCACTTTAATCAACCTACTTGACTTTGGGGACTTGCATGTCTCACTGAAACTCATGAAATCTGGCATAGTGCGGTTTCCAGAACACAAAAGCCTTTAATCTGTAACCTGGCACTCTTGTACATTCAAATCCTGATACTATCTCCTTGTTAGGAAGAAAAATTGTGAATTTATCCAAAATGGGATCTCATCGCGTCTAAATGATGTAGCCTCCGCAACAGTGACCTTTAACAATGGTTATACTCAACAATAAAAGATTTTATCTCAGGAGCCAGTGGAAACAGTGTATGTTAAAATTCTGATCTGATAGCACAGCCTTTTATTTTCCAGTTTTAGACAAGAATCCTTTGAACATTTCATTTGCTCTCTTGTCTAACATACCTTTGTTTCTTGCCTGCAGAATGAACAGCAGGAAAAGGTAGCTGATACCTTTCTGCAGACCATTTGATTGTCAGGTGTAATTAGTAATGCTATCTTTTAAATAGAGGCATAGATTTTAAAACAGCTGGAACTGCCTACAAAGCCTCATTTGTAAAAAAAAAAAAAAAGAATTTATCTACATACATTTATATAATAAAACATTTTTGCACAGATACATCACTGCCTTACAGTGGTTGACAGCCCTGCGCTTCCCTTCAGCTGCAGAACCAAAGGCAAAGTGACTTGCCCATGTCTCCCAAGGCCACTGGAGGACTGGCACCGCAGCCGTGTCCCGCTCTTCGCTGCCTGGGTTGGGGCAGGATCCCGAGAACATCATTAATTCATGTGCTACTTGATAAATGCATTAGGCCAGCCTGGATTAGTCTATCGATCCCGCCAGTGCATTGCCGTGTAGCCCCGTGATCCCCGCTGAGCTACCGAGATGGAAAAGCTCCCCGACGGGAAGGCTGGCAGAGAACCGGGCTCAGCCCCGCGTGGGCTTCCACCCAGGAACCCCAACAGGCCGGTACCGCTGGGGAGAAACAGGCCAAAAGAAGGACCGGTTGTGAAGCTCCACCGTCTGTCTCAAAGGCCAACAGCAGTTTGGATACATTGACCTCAAACTGCCGAAGCTGCGCCAGCGTCCTGCGCATCACCCGCACGGCCGGAGGAGAGCTTTCCAACGCGCAGACCGTGTCACTCCCCCTCACTCTGAAATAACCATCTTCCCTCAGAGAGGATGACATTCACTCATCTGTTGGCATGTCAAGCCTCACATTTCTTCCTCTTTCTTCAAACTGCAAAGTAGCAAATCACTGTGCTGTTTTGAACAAAACTTTCAAGCCATATTTTTCCCGATTTACGTATAAACCGGACTGACACAAATTGTGTGACAGAGTTCAGCTGCCAAGCGAGCAAAACGTACTGCACAGGTCTGACTTCGTACTTCTGGGTGAAAAGTCTATAGAAGAGGACGTTTCAATTCAGGCACCTGTAATAAAGTTTCATAAAGAAGGGCCTTAAGCTGATAAGTCTGGTTTAGGATTTTCTTATTAACTGCCCACTCCTCATAATGAGTTTTTAATTTAATTTTTTCAGATTTTAAGGCATATAAAAGCTGCTCATGTGCCTTCGGGATCTGAAGACGGATATTTGGGGAAGGGAAAATTTTAAGAGCACTGAAATAGAATTTTTTATGTACACTATAATCCCAATACTGAGATTTTTAACAAGTTTCCCGCGTAGCACAGCTCAGCCGGTCTGCCTGCTGACTCCAGCTCGAACCTCCCCTGCACCGAAACGGAAATCTCTGTTGTTTCCAGATTAGTCTCTGAATTAGCACACAGGGGGATTTTTTTTTTTTCCCCATGACTGGATTTGAACACCACAATCGGCATAAAACCCACAAGGGCTGATTATAAACAGGGCTCCCGACCGGACGGAGCATCCTTGCAGGAGACAGGTGCCGGAGCACGCGTAGAAGTGCTGCCGCCGTGGTTTAAAGATGCGATTTCCTGAGCTGGTGCCACTATGGCCAATTTTTTACGTCCTTACTGCCATATCAAATGTAAGAGCAATGCCTGTGGGCGGGGGGAGAGCTGGTACTGCAGGGAGACGCGTGTCCCCCTGCTCCCTGCGCTGCCGTATCCTGGGGCAGGGACCGGGGACGGGGACGCCTCTCCCGCCGCGGGGGCTCCGTTGGCAGCCAGCCCGGGCGGTTCAGGGCAGCGCCGCCCCGCAGCCCCCGAGGAACCTCACCCGTCCGAGCTCCCCTCCCGACCCAGTCCCCACAACCCGGTGTCGCGGAAGAACACATGCCCGCCTGCTGACGGTAATTCCAAGAGCAGAATGAAGACCAAATGAAACGCTGCGTAACTCATTAGACTCGCCATGAGGAAAAGTCTTCCCACTGAAAAAGAGCGAGCGAGCGAGCCGGACTTTGCTTACCGTGCGAAAGTCAAAGCGCGTGTAGCAGAGAAGAGAAATGCAGTGAGAAACGGGAGGACATTTGGCCAAAGAAAAGCGGGAGTCACTATATACTTGTAAAGTTAGAAAGGAAAATGTTATTATTTCTTCTCTAGCTTTTTCTTGGCAATTAAAACACATTATTGCACTAAGCTGAACAGTTTAAAAAAAACTCCACCACGCTCAAAAAACCTATGTGAAACCTTTTAACCATCCTCTCTGATCTTAACTCTGGCTGTTCTCTGTGCTTTGACCCCTTCTTCTACAGCAGGGAAGTGTTGAGACATCCTGGACAGTCAGAAATACTTGATAAGAGAAAACTCACAGCACTACCAAATCCTTTGCTAAATCTCCCTCCCCGCCCCCCCGAGTGTGTCACTAAGGATTTCGTAAGTGCAATGTGCTTAATGAAATTCCAGATATATATCCTCTTAAAATGACATCCCTTGGAAGCAACTGTTTTTAAGGCAACAGAATATCGAAGATTTAAAAACCTGCCGACATAGGGAAGTTCGGCAACTTCAGAAGGGGATTTATTTCACTGCCTTGCAATAATGGAGTTACAAAATATATTTAAATTTCTCAGCCTCGCATTAGCGCCTGAGATTCTGTGTACTTTTAAGGCAATGAAATAATCCAAATGCAAACGGGTATTGTCCTGGGGCACGCGGTGGACACGTGGCAGAGGTGCAGACGTCCCCGCCAGGGCTGTGAGGACATCCCACCCACCCAGGACTCCCGCACGGCGCTGGGTGTCTGCATTCAGGCAACCGAACTGTACCTTCCAATGCCAGGTCTGGGCTCCAGAGGAGAATTAGGATATTTAGTAAGTATCCAAAAGCAGAGAGAGGCACATAATCTAGAAAAAAATCACTCAAATTTAAGAGAAATATTACAGGCAGATAAATTTTAGAAAAGAAATGCTGGCGTGGGTAGATATGTGAGATATGGGAGCATTAATGTCTGATTTCTCCTTGAAATTTTAGCTTGACTGACACACCAGAGATTATGGGAATGGTGTCTAATCCGCACACACGTGTCGGGTGGTGGAGACCAAGGTGATTTCCATCACAGCACATCACACACAGAGGAAGGGTATTACTTGAGCAGCTCACCATGAGCCGGCAACGCGCGATCGCAGCCCAGAAGTGTGGCAAACGAGGCGCCTCACGACACACGGGTGACGGCAAGCGACAGCCCGTAGGTGCTGTTGTACCCGGGGGATGGTCTCGCCTGTGTACATCTGTGCTCCGATAATATGAACCCGACTGCTTACAGCAGCCAAACAGCGGGCTAGAAAATCAGACGTCAAACCAAATTATGATGTATCACTCCGATGCTGATGATGGACATGCCCGTGCCGCTCAACCGCACGACCAGCAGGTACCGACAAGCAGGGGGAAGGCAGAAGAGCGCCGTGGCGCGCGGTACGGCCGGGCAGAGAGGCAGGAGGCAGCCGGGCGCAGCGGCCGTGCCGGGGTTCCCGCGTTCCCCGTGCCGAGCAGGGCACCCGCAGCATCGTGGGCTCTACCTCCCGCACGGCGCCGCAGCTCTAATTGCCTGAGACTGCGCTCTCTACCATCGAGAGAGGACCTTCTATTATTCTTGATTTTACACCGAGCAGTACATGTGTCCAATTTGAGAGAGACCAATAGGGTATTTTTTTATAGTTCCTTTTTTTTTTTTTTTTTTTTTTGTGACAGAAAATTGAAATCTGTAATGAAACTATCATTGCCATTTTTTAAATCACTGGTCTTTGGCAATTTTAAACTCTGAGGTCTGAAAAATTCATTACTGCTAACTTCCATCAAGGGTGCTCCTGAAACCAAAATTACTTAATCAACTCAATTTAGCTTCTTGTGTAGACCTAATTCAGAAAAACTTTATCTTCTTGAATTGTTATTGCAATTAATTTCCCCCCCTTCTTTTTCTGCAGCAGACGACATTTCAGTAATTAGATATTTTATAAAAATGAGTTATTCATTCAGAGTAGCTTCACTTTTATATTTGATTAATCATATTACCACTGAGGTCTGGGTTTTGTCTCCAAGGAAAGTTTAATGACCTCATTTTAATCCTTCTTTTAACCACCAGGCAGGTATCAATGAAGAGAAATAAAATTATCTTCTTTTTTTCTTTTTCTCTCTTTTTTTTGCAATCTCAAGATTACATTTGATGTTTTTTTTCTGCGTGACTGACCCATTTACAAGGAAGAATCTAGCTGATTCCAATTAGGTTCAGGACAGAATCAGGCTAAACAGAGCCTTGAACTGCGCCTCAATAACTAACACTCAGCGTAATGGAGAGGAACCAGAACTGTTCCACCAAGCTGCAGTAGGTTTAAAGCACTGTACATGATTAATTTGGTGATAATTTGAAAATGAATGTACTGAAAAGAAATAAACAAAACAAAAGCTACTGTAAATTTAGGTTTTGATTAATGGGGCCTATTAGTAAAAGACTTCTATCACAGAGACCACATTTTTTTATATCAATGCGTAGATACCCAGACAAGGTAACGGAATAATTCACATAAACAATTTATTTGGGAGCAGAGACTTGGAGATTATTGATGACTGTTTGCCTTATATCAGTATCTATCTATGCTTTGAATCTGGCTATACGTGTATCTATATTGGCGTACTTGTACATACATGTCTCTGCATCTACCTACCCATCTTGCAGACTACGCTGTTCCTGAAGGTATTCCATCCTTTCTGTCATGTGCTGCCCTGGTGCAAAGGCTGAAGAGAAATCACAGAAGGGACTGATGCTCTTTTCATTAAGACATGGGGAATTATTATTTTCTCATAAACTGAGAAGTATCTTTCATTTTAGATGAAAGAGGTGATAAAACAAAGAGCAAAAGTTGAGTATCCACCAGAGAGTACACAGCCTGTTTTGCGCAGTGAAAGGGCCTCCGGGCCCTTCGAGATGCTGCGCCGGGGAAGAGCCCTACTGCTCACGAGGAATCCGCACCCCGAGACGGGGACCTCACGCGCTGCTCATCAGAATCAAAACCACGCAGGCATCGCGTCTCCTGCGCTCTGCTTATGCTTAGGTCATTTAGGTCGGGATCTGTGTCCACAGGTGAGTTTGATTCAAAAGGCAGGTCAAGAGGGAAATAATTCCTGTGAAAACAGAAATACTTCCTGAACCACGGCCGCCCTGCCTGCCCGCAGCAGCAAAGCCCCCGGCATCCGCGTGGCGAGCCCTGGGCAAGGCTGAGGCAGGGTGGGAGGAAAGAGTATTGTTTCTGCTTGTTCTCTCTCCGTTTGTCACCGCTCCCCCTTGACCTAACAGCCTTAGTCTAATTCACTGCTCAGGACAAAGGCTTTCATCGGGATGTAATGGGAGGCAGAAACACCATCTCTGTGTATAAGCACTGAATTCTTATTTAGGAAAACTAAACTGATTTGTAGTTTTTAGACTTCGCCAACTATATATTTAATTGAAACACACACAGAATTAGGTAGATGCTCATGCACCCAAATGCTACCAGGAGTGTTCGATTCACTTGAATACAATAATTTATTTCAGTTAGATGACGACAGCTCTATAACAGCCCAAGCTTTACTGCATAGTTTGGCTGAGCTTTGTTTTGATTGGAAAATTGCAAGCGAACAGAGTCACCCGGGATTTTCTATGAAAGCACAATTGATTTTTAACGATAAATCCTGTCTGCAGGACTGTACAGAACTCCTGGGTTTGTTTTTAGCTGTAAAACAACGCAGTCCTGTAAATTTTCTCACAACGGTATTAGATCTTTCCCCTTGTCAGCTCTGACCTGCAGTGTTCACCTCGATTCCTGCCTCTTGTGACAACTGCCTCTAAATCACGCCACGGGCTTAATTTTGATGATTTTAAAATACTGTAGCATTCAGGCTAATCTATATCCAAATGTCATTGTAGACTTTCTGAATGGCATAGGCATGATGATGGGGACTGTGAGATCCAAATGGGCAGCTATGTACGCAGCTTTAGTCTATACGCTGGGAAATTAGGTACCCGGTGCTCAAGATTTAAGCCCTTGATCTTTTCCAGGTCTGGACACATGCCCAGGTCCTGGGAGACAGCTAGCTACCCATTTCCACTGGTTTTCCCTGGATCAGCCGTGGTAAGACCTCTTTTTAGGACAGCCCTTGGTAGGCACCCTGGTCATTCTTCTGCCCGTGGGAAATTCCGCTGACATCCCGTTCCTACTGGGTTCTCCCTTCCTGGCACAAGATTAATTCGTAAAACATGAGCATGCATGGAAAAGAGATTTTTCATACTGCTCCCATTCACCGAATGCTTCTGGATACACGTGGCTCCAGATGTGCTCAGGAAACCCCAAACCACTGGCAGGCTGACTTGGTTTCCGATTTTGGTTTCCTACCACCATTAAGTATCATTTCTCCAAAGGAGACCTATTTACATCTTTGCATTGCAGTCATTCGGAAGTCAGCATCTTTCAGCCTGAAGGAAGAACTGAGGGTTTTCTTTGCTACTTTGCTATTTCTGAACTCACCGTTAAAAGCAGAGTTCAGCAGGACTCAGCTCGTTGGGGCTGGAGACCCGGGGCAGCGTTCACCCCAAGCTTTGCCGCTTGCAAAATGGTCATATTTTTACAGCTCACATCAGCTCTGGACAGTGTTGCTCTTGCATCGGTTGATGCACAGCTATATTTTGTCCTCAAACAGCATTATCATGAGAACAAGCGCACACAGAACAAGAAATACAATTTTGGCTTATGCTTGTTTGCTTTTCCAGAATTCTGGCAAGTTCACAGAGCAAGAGCACTAAGGGACCGTGACGCCATGGCAAATTCGATCCTAGGAAATACCAGTGCTCTTGTTCAAGACACTGTAAAATCTCATCTGGATTACTAGATACAAATCTGGTCAAAAGAGAAATCTGAGCAGCGCCGAGTGCACAGCGGGGCTGGGAAGATAACCAGGGGAACGGAGAGCTGTAACATGAACAGGGGTTGGAGGAGCGCAGCTTGTTTAGGTTCACAGCACGATGGGCAGCAGTATATCACGGTGGAGACGGGACAGAAAGTGGGAAGGAAATATCAAAACGGGAGAAGGAAGAACTGCTTATGGTAAAGGACAGTGCCAGCGTGGGAGTGACGCACTGAGAGCCTGCTGCACTTCCAAATTTCAAAGCCCTTTTCAGCGCAGGCGCGTTAGCATTTCCCACAGTACTCGGAGGAGCCAGAATACCTGCACAGACAAAGGTCAGACATTTTTGGCAGCGCAGTGCCAAAACCAAAAGGCCCGTTTAACTGGGGTCTCTCTCCATGTCATTCTGCTCATGAAGCGCCGAGCGCTTCGCTCGGCAGATCTCACCGCTGACTGAGCCAGCCCAGTCCGAGCCAGGTCACCACCTCAGCACTGCTGCAGCAGCCGGGGTCTGATCTGACACTACTAATTAAATAGCCCAGTTAAAAACTGGCAAAACCTTCTTTTTCCGACATACTTGCAACAGTACTTGCTCCTCCACCGATTAGCCAAATCCACTTTGCAACTAGATTAACCTCACCCAGCGACACATCCCCTTCTGCGAGCATACGAGCATCCCTCCATGCACGCTGCTATTCTGTACCAGCCATTCCTCGTGAAATCCAGAGCCGGCCCTTGGCCTGACTGCCCTCCCGAGGCTGGCAAACCCGCGCCCGACACTCCGGTCCTGAAGCCTTAGAGATGTTCTTAACAGCAGTCGGCGCGGAGATGCACCAGCGAGGCAGCGCAGCGGGGACGGGGATGCCGTCCTGGAGCTGCCTCTTTAAAACACGTCCCACTGGATTCAGCCTCAGAAGAGGAGATTCTCAAAGCAGTGCCAAAGGGTAAATTTTAAAGTAGCTTTAAATAAGACCTCCTAAGGCTCTGGAGCTTAAAGAACTTGAATAGCCCAGTTTCTTTTTTTTCCTTTCTTTCTTTTCTTTTATTTTTTTTTTTTAAAGAAGAGGTTGATTGCCAGGCAGGTTTTCCCAAGAATCCACAAGCTCAACTAATCATGAGCACTTCAGCCCTGTGAAATAATATTTCCCTTACACGGGCTACTATAAAAACAAGTTCTGCACAGTAGGCAAATTTAAAATAACTTTTAATTAACATTTAAGACACAGAAGTCTGATCATGCAAATTCATCTGCGTCTCCTCTCTGCGCCTGATTGTTCCTGATTGAATACGATAAAAATAGACTTTGTATGAGTCGAGTGTAGGCATGGATTTCTTTAACTTCTCCTCCCCTCTGATTATGCATTTCCTTAGATAAAGTGGAAACCCTTGGATGGCTATTAGCAGTATCATGGGTCAGACTGGAAAGGGCATCCTGCTTGATAGGAGTTAAAGATTTCACTGGAATTGAAGGCATTCCTTCCGCGAGCAAAAAATGCCCTCACCTTGCACAAAATCTCACCTGAGACTATCCAGCATTGTTCTCTCTCGGCTGACTTTTAATCTCTGACATACCAACACTAATTTCAGAGCACCTCCCCTCTATCTGAGGTGAGCATCTGGCCAGAGGGGCAGCTACGGATCTGTATTAATACAGGAAAAAATGCAACTCGCCTGCACACAAGAGATAAATATTTGAAGGCGGGCTGAGGAATTTTCACATAATTAAGACATGTGAGAGGACGTGACCCTGTTATAAGTAACAGGAACTTTGGATAACGGAGGGCACACTGATACCAGTACCTTTATCTTGTAACAGTTATGGAGCCGGTTTCCCAGTAAAACTTACTACAAAGCCTTTGTAACACAGTCCGGTTAAAAATTCACAATTTTACACCAGCTGATGATTTGGCAGACGCAAAACCCACCAAAATGCTACGAAAATGAACTAGCGCTGCTAAGCACTCCCTAACGACCGGGAAAAAACTTGGGCATGGGGGATTAAACTACCCTTTTTTAAAGCATGTGACCCAAAGCCCACGGGCGTGGGCTGGTCGGGCACGCCGTGGAGACAGCCTTACCCCTGCTCATCCAGAATTCCTACCTCTACTCTTTGGCAGAGGGAAGAAGTGCCTCTCTCCATCTATTTCTGCAAGCAACAATGTCAAAAGGAGAACACAACACAAAGAGGGGCTGAAGTCCCTTGGCTAGCCAGAAGAGCTTTCCCTGGGTCACGGCCCTGCACTAAATCATTAAAATTGCCCCAAACAGCTGCTTGTGATGTTTACGGCGTTTCACAGGATGCTCCACTCTCGTGGCGCAGATCTGATTGCTTCCCACTCCGCACAGTCTCTCATGAGACATTTCCTCGCTGTTAGCTGCTCTCTGATGCTTCCCAGCACGGCCAGACAGCATTGCAGATCAAGAAAACATTCACCATCACAAAAAACAGAGCCGGAAAGGATTAGAGGAGGTCACCCGCCCTCGCTGTGCCCCAGCACCTCACCGCCTGATGCAGGTAGCCCCGCTCGTGACTGTCAGGACTAGTCATGACTCTTGCTGGACTTAAGAGTTAAGAGCAGACTTTAGTTTAAAATTGTTTCGTCTACAGACTGCAATTTTTGCCCTCCCTATAATTTCAGAATCCTTTGTATGAGAAGGTGGGGCTACTTCTTCCCCTGCTGTTGCGTGAGATACTTACAAATACTTAACGGGAGGATGCCAGGGGGATGGGAGCAGTCGTTTTTCAGTGGCGCCCAGTGATAGGACGAGGGGTAATGGGCATAAACTTGAACATAGGAAGTTCCATCTTAACATGAGAAGGAACTTCTTTACCTTGAGGGTAGTGGAGCACTGGCACAGGCTGCCCAGAGAGGTGGTGGAGTCTCCCACTCTGGAGACATTCCAAACCCGCCTGGACGCCGTCCTGTGCCACTGCTGGAGGTGACCCTGCTCTGGCGGGGGGGTTGGACTAGATGATCTCCAGAGGTCCCTTCCGCCCCTGACCATTCTGTGATTCTGTGAGATCTTCCCCGGCCTCTCAGGGGATGTCCCAAAGGGTGTGGAAACCACACTGAGCCACTTCCACGTAAGCAAGCAAGCAATCATTCTGGAGTTTTATCAGAGTATCTTCCATTTGTACGTTTAAGGATTTTCCGTGTCATTTCTATTGCTCTTTTTCCACTTCTCATCTAGCACTACATTTTGGTCTCAGCCCATCTGCTATCCTGGATGTCCGCTGACCACGCTGCCTTGGCAGGTCAGCCCCTCCTCTGGACGTGTGAATTTGGCTCTTGTACGCCTGTGGCTGAACCCTGATGTGCTCCGCGCACGCAGCCCTTTGCCCCCCGCACAGCGTGCCCCACCACGGGCGTGAGACGACTTTCTTGACCATCGCAGCGGCTGTTTCCTTCTCTCCCATCCCGTCGTTC
>NW_009661368.1:7760221-7823650 GCF_000708025.1 Charadrius vociferus
GCAGTGCCCTCCTGAGCTACAGTCTTATCCAGAAACGATTAAGCCTAAAACCACCCTGGCTGAATGACAGGTAATTTAGGCGCGCTATAGGGTGAGCCTTCCTACGTGTCTATGCTGAATACAGTTGCTTTAGTTCCTTTCGGCTGGCAGCTCTCCAGGAGCAAACCGCAATTTCACTTATTCAGCCTATTTTGTTTTTACAACAGCATCTCAATACAGAAGTATTTTAAATAAAAATAGACTGTATCTGTCCAAGCAGCCCCCAGTCTTAAAAGAGACCATGGGCTTTCTTATCCTCTGAGGACCTGTAGATTTCCTGGAAAGAGATTTTTTCTATTTTTTAGAGGTGTTAATGCAGATCAGACTATTTGAGGACAAGAAGGAGATTCAGCTCAGGTTTAAAGAGACTGATCAGCCTGATGATGTTCTGTCTGCCAGTCAGGGTAATAACATATCATACTTTCATACTCTTGTGAAATCCATCCTGGCTATACCTATAAGCGTATCAAAGATATTTGCTTCCATAGAATCAGAAAATATTGTTGTAAAACACCCTTGGTTTTCAAATCTCCATGTGCTACTGTGTAAAGCCCTTTGGCCCTTGCAAAACTCTTTCTTCAGCGATTGAAATTAGAGAAATAATGGTACACATCAACCCTGCTTAGAGGAAGAGGAGCATTTTCTAATCCATTTAACACAATCCTGTGGGTAATTCTCTTGATGGCTTTTATTCCTTCTAGGTCTAACACACACCGAGACATTAAATACTCGGAAAATTCACCTGAAAGCAAATTTCCTTTATCTCACCTTCCATCAGATTCAGCTTTGGAAAGTGTTTTGGAAAGACATTAAAATATACCACCTCTGGAGGGATGCTGCTCCCTCCAGAAGGCACTGACGGGGGTGTGCGACTGCCCCTGCCAGGGCTCATCCCGCTGCCCCAAACCAACCCCCCCAACTCCCAGCATGGGGAGACAAGGACCAGGCACCCCCAGTCATCTGGAACAACCTGCGCTTAAATGACGCGGCCACTAGATGTCATTCCTTTTTCACTCAAATGTAGGTTAAAGAAGCATTTACCTGGCAGAATGTCCCCCCCAGGCACTACCGAGCTGGGGCACACGGCTGCTGTGGGGAGGAGTGCCATGGCCTGGGAGACGCTCAATTCTGTAGGACCTGCCGCTGGACAACTTTCCAGAGAACAGCCCCATGCTGGCAGGAGAAAGGACCGCCCAGCCCAAGACTTGTGTCAGGCTTTTACAGCTCTTCACAACTGTACGTATCACACTTAAGGAGATATTTAATGAGAACTTCACAACGCAGAGCTCAGTGTGTTCACTGCGGAGACACGAAGCTCATGAGCTGCTGTTAAACCTGCCCCGTCCTCCCTGAGCAGCAATGCAGGCCCAGATCTGCAATCTTCTTGGGTGCTCATTTTTCTCCGGTTCAGGAGGAATTTAGTGTCTGCCTTCTTCTGAGAATCCAGGTCCAAGTCACCTCATCAGGCACTGCTCGGGAGCCGACCACATCCCACCCATGAGCCCGACTCCCAATGGCAGTGGGAGGGAAGGACCCAGACCCCACAGCGGGCATGGAGCCCATTGAGGTCCACGATGGCATAAACTGGGATCTGTATGACTTCCTCGAGTTCTGCTGCATGTTTGTAGGGGTATAACTAACGGGAAAGTTTGGTACGGTGTGACTAAATATTTGCAGATCTTTTAGGATGGAATGAAAATTCAGAATAATATAAATAATAAAAACATTTCTCAAAGGATGTTCAGTGTCTTGAGCAAAATGCAGTTTGACTTTCTGTATTTTTAAAGATTTGGTATCAGTTTAAGATACATCATTTACTGCTCTTTATTGATGCTCAGATGACAATAGGCAGTGGGTACAAAATGAGTTCTCATTTATTAGCATGCAGACCTCTGTACTGCTGTGTGGTTTCTAAAATTACCAGGCATATTTGGGATGCTCTATGTCTATGGATTATGAAGGCTGGAAAGAACCAGACCACATCATTTCATCCCCCATCTCTTCATTTTCACCTTAACAGCACTAGAAATTTGTCACTTACAATCTCTTTATTTTTTCCCCTTGACCCCCAGTAATAGCAACTCGGAGCACATGAGAACAGAATAGAGAAACACGGTACTAATATAAGAAACATCTTTAACTGATTAAAACCAGATGTACTGAAGAATGTCTACAAGTTTACTGCTGGCACACACAAATACATCTGCTAGACCTATCAGTGAAATACAAATTTTACCAGATACCTGTTACCATTTAGAGTATTTACTGCTTCCCTGAAATCAGATCTGAGCTGCTAAACCCAAAATATCTCTTACTGCTCAGGATTTCACTCATAAGCAATAACAACTCTGATATGTCTACAGCCAATTGCTGTGAAACAACCGTATCCTCTTTGGTGCAATCAGACATAGTCTGTTTGCCACAGTATTTCGGCTCCTTTAGTACCTCAGCGAAATTGGTCACCAAATAGTTTTCCTAGTTCATGAATCATTCTTCTCTTCCTTTTTCCTTTTTTCCTCCTTTTTCCCCCCCCAAAAGTCTTTGTTCCACGGTTATCTGTCAAGTTCTTCCTATCTGCCAAACCAGCTAAGAGAGACGATGGCTATAAACACCCACGAATTACAAACACGCTGTGTGTCCGTGCACCACTGTGCTGATGTATCGATACTCACAGTGCTGGTAGTGAATTCGGGTGGGTTGTCATTCACATCTGTCACCGTGATGATCGCTGTTGCCGTGTTTGAGAGACCATAGTTAAGATTTCCTTCCATATCTGTGGCTTGAACAATGACTATGTACTGCTGAACTTTCTGGAAAAAAAAAAGAAAAGAAAAGAAAAGATGAGCAACAAAAACGCATCCTGTAAAATGCCTTGGGTTATTTTCCATAAACAAGTGCAATCTTTAGGCAGACTAAGAAGTTAATCGGACTCAAAATGTTAGTAAAAAAGACAGATAAAGTTCTTTATCACGTTTTTAAAGGGATTTTTGCATAGATTGGTAGATATCACCTGTTTTATGGGAAAATAAAAATCTTATGGGCAAAATTCTCAGTTGAAACACACTTGTGTTCATTTTCAAGCATTTTCGGCAACATTAGTTTCTCTCTTCTGAAAACTAGTAAAGATTTTGCTAATGTGTTTTCATTGAAAACACCACTAGGAACATTATACCCCCCAAATTGACAGCAATGTTGCCTGGCCACCCTCCAGCTCGTTCTGCTCGCACAGTCCGATGCCCACAAAGCATTTTGATACTTGAAATACTCTCCATGTTTCAATCCTTAACGCAATCTTGGTAAATAAGGAGAATTTAAGTCCAGTATGAAAAAAAAAATTATTCAAGGCAATAAACAGAAGTTCAGTGGAACTGATTTAAATTCCTGAACACCCCAAACAACACGGTTCTCACAGAAAAAGCCTTACAGAGCAAGCCATAAAAATGACACATTAAAAGTTCTTCTAGAAGCCGCTGTATGTCAGTGCAACCAGGCAATAAACCTGAATAAAATAGGAGAGGACACCTGATCTCAGATGTGCACACATCTCCCTGGGATGTCTCTTTACTTAGGAATATCTGCCCGCACTGAGAAAAGCCTCCTGATCTTTAAAACTGGCCTCAGAAATAAATTTTCATTTGGATCTGCTGAATTTACCATTGACGCCTCCACGTGTCGCGCTGAAGGCACAGGGAGCTCTGGGCAGGCAGCTATGAAAGGAGAGCTCCTCTCCTGAGACCTGGGCGAAGGGATGCGCCCAGAACCAGGGAGGGATGCAGCCCAAATTGGTGGGGCTCAGGGCAAATTGAACACCACCCCCTGTTCCTTGAGCTTGAAGGCATAATTACAGACACGAGCTGGGATGCAAGCACCAGCGGCTCCGACAGCACGTTGGAGAGCCCGAAGGGTGGGAAGCCCAAAGGGGGACACCATGTTCTGCGGCAAAAGCTTTGCGCCGAGTCAAGGGCATTGCTCCTGCTCATGGCACACAGCTCAGACACTCGAGAGCTGCTCCGTTCACGGGCCAACGTTACAAGTGTGTGTAAAATATCAAATGTCATTTGAAATTTCAAAGGGCGAGAATTAGGTCAATTAGGTCTCTCTACTCCTACATAAGCATTCTCGAAGTGCTGTAACTGGCTTAATTCTTTAATTCTTCTGAGTTGCAAGAATAACAGAGAACTGAGTTTTAGCTCTATCTTGATTCCAGGTCTTTTAATTGACAGATATTAACCTGCTAAAATGACAAGACATCACACACGGGGATCCATCAGCACCTTGAAACTGGAATATATTATGGAAATGCACTTTCATTATCTCTTGCCACCTTGTATAATAAAACATGAGGGAGAAACTATTGTTAGCCCTTGTTTATCCTCACGCAAAAAAGTTGCTGTTCATTACCGCGTCTGTAAAGCGCTGGGTAATTGTAAGGCTGAAACGTCCTTATTAGCGAATGTAATTTCTATTTCACATTTAGCTTTTCCTTCTCCATTCTCTCTCACAGACAACTTGGGAGGCTGACAGAAGTATTCCCTAACAGGCCAAGTGCTTGTGAGCCAAATTAAGTTTAAATCATAGAAGGGGGGAAAAAGATTTAAAAAAATAGTGGCAACCAGATTCCACGTAAATTAGAAAAGCGGGTTGGGGGCCCACATGAGAGACTCCTTTTCAACAGTGCATGGAACTGCAAAGCCACCACTACTGCTCCTCACCGCAGTGAGACGGACGCGCAGATCCGAGGGCTGGAGCCCCTCTGCTGGGAGGACAGGCTGGGAGAGTTGGGGGGGTTCAGCCTGGAGAAGAGAAGGGGAAAAAGGGGAGACCCGAGAGCCCCTTCCAGTGCCTAAAGGGGCTCCAGGAGAGCTGGGGAGGGACTTGTGACAAGGGCATGGAGTGATGGGATGAGGGGGAATGGCTTCAGACTGGAAGAGGGGAGATTTAGACGAGATATCAGGAAGACATTTTTCCCTGTGCGGGTGGTGAGCCCCTGGGGCAGGTTGCCCCGAGAAGCTGTGGCTGCCCCATCCCTGGAGGTGTTCAAGGCCAGGTTGGACGGGGCTTGGAGCAACCTGGGCTGGGGGGAGGTGTCCCTGCCCAGGGCAGGGGGGTGGAACGAGATGGGTCACTTCCAACCCAAATCATTCTATAATTCTATGAATTAACAGCACTGCCGATTTGATGACACCTGCCTGTCGCACGTTGCTGTAAAAGCTTCAGCACTTCATCAGCGACTGCAGGAAAAATAAAGGTTCCTTCCTTTCCATCAGTGGAGGCTGTTTTGCATTCTCACGTGTTTGCAGAATCCAGTTGCTCCCGGGTGCGCCCCGCAGCAAACACGGCAGCCTGCCTCCAGCGCGGGCACGGCCATGGCAGCCCTGCATCTCCCTTCACCGCAATTCCGGAACTCCCAACACCCTGCTGCAAACTCTCCTCTGAACTCCGAGAAGGAACTGCAGACCGTGGGTAAGGTCATGCTCAGTCCGCACCGCGCTTATTCCTGGCGGGACTCAGCCTGCAGCTCCTCTCTACCTTGCTTCATGCACTGTGCCACTAAACCTCCCCCTGGAAAAATGAACCCTCTCATACAAGACGGGGTAAGAGAATAGAAAGTCTCACTCAGAAGTTTTGTTAACTTCACAATTTTACCGCTTATTAAATTATTCATACTCTGATGACATATGCCTGTGTGTGTGTAATCGCAGACCCTGTTTTATTAATCTCACTTTTACAATAAAGTTTTTTTTATTTAACAAAGGGCCTTTCAGAGCATCATAGCACAGCGTTAATAAAAAACCCCACACAAATTCAGAACGCTAAATTAAAGAAATGTAAAAAAGATTGTATCAATCAGGTAATACAAAGTCAAAAATGAAAATGCCCAGAATTTAGTAATGTACAAATGTATCAGCCACAAAGAGCTGGCGCGTAAGGCTGGGAAGAGAGGAAGGCAGGCAACGGCGCCCTACACGTGCCAGAAAGTGCAGAGAGCCCCAAGCCCAGCGAGCAAAGGCACAGAACTGCAGCAGAGCTCCAATGATGGAGTGATCCGCTAGGATTGTCACGGGAATGGACCCGTTGGAGACGGGTGCTGATCCCAGGACACCGGAGGCAGCAGCGGGAGGTGAGCTGCTGCGGGAAACTTCGGAGCCATCACCAAAGTTGCAGTGATTTCCATCAGCTGAGGACATAACTATTGCGTTTAGAGCAGAAGTCCCCCCTGACATGGAGAATGTGCCTTAGCTGGCACATAAAGTCATATAAAATGCAAACCCATGTAGATGGAAGTAGTCTGAGACCCGTCAAACCTTTAGGCACTGGGTTACCATCCACCTCCAGTTCCATCCAAAAGGCTCCAGTGTGGGCATACAAGGGTGGTGCTTTCAAGTACCCAGTTTTAGTTTATAACTAATTCAATCTTCAGTAAGATTGGCCCCAGCAGATAACAAATTAGTGATTTTTTGTTTTTCTGTAGCTAACCTTTTTGGTTTTGTACATTAAGCTGATTTTATTGAACTATTCAATCAATTTTAATTTCAACATGTCCTTCCAATTTGTCACAACATCTCCAGGGGCATCTTAGTTTGTTGTCCTAATATTATTATTATTGTTACGGCTATTAAAAAAAAAAGCAGCTCCATGCCCCCAAGCGTGAGAGACATTTTCTTGATTTTCATCATACAGAGTAATTCTCATACACTACTTCTTCACAAAAATGACATTTTAAATAGCACAGGGCAGAAACTACAGTATAGAGGTAACCAAAATGGTCCTAACCCAGAGAAATGAAACCATTACTGTGCGTTTGCTCTGATGGTGATGCTGTGGAACTAACGAAATGAGCCTCTGCCCCGAGGGGATCCAGACTGAAAACCCAGCCCCAGTGAAGTCCTTGGGAGGTCCAGTAGCCAGTATTTTTAATAAATCTAACAAATCTTCATGCTAGAGGAAAGTAAATGTGCTGCTTCTACTTAAGACACGGAAAAAAACCCCTCATCTTGATAAATGCAGAGCTTTTGGTCTGACCTAAAAACTAAGATGGGCTTTGGAAGGAAAAAATTATGAAGGAAAGAATAATTAAAGGAACTGTGGCAGATCTAATCTGTCTGCTCTTCTGTCAATCATCTGATATAGCACCACAAAGAAATACACATCAGCTAAATTCCACATGATGGGAATTAGTTGAAGAAATTGGTTAAGCTAGTTAATGGGATCAAGGGGGTGGCTAAAAACCTAGCAGTGCCTCATACAGAAAGCAGTAACAGCTTGACAGAAGGGTAACCTGAGAATTAAATAACAGAAACAAGCAGCGATTTAACAGCACAAAATACAAGATAATGCAGCAAGGGACCAACAACAAAACTTTTCTGGAAGCTGGTTCATTGGACATGAGCAAGGAGGACCGGCACCATGGCCCACCAGCTCCCTGCCGCTGAGTGAGACAAGGACGCCGTCGACAAACGCATCGTGCGCAGTATTCGCACTGCAGATACAGCAGCATTAATTCCTGGTGCCAAGCCCCGAGGGCTCATCGGGATGCTGAGCACAACCCAGGTCCCTCGTACGCGCTGCCGAGCCACCCGGATCTGACCAGGTGCCGGCAGTGAAGAGCCCATCACCGCAGAAGAGCCCAGAAGAGCTTGGCTTGTTTAGTCTGGCAACATGAAGGCTGATGGCAGATATGATTGCTGTCTATAAATACATCAGGAGGATAAACACTAGGAAGGCAAAGGAGCAATTTAAACTAAAGGCCAATGTTAACACAAGAACAAATGGGTATAAACTGGCCATGAATAAATTTAGGCTGGAAATTAGGAGGTCCTTCACCGCTAAAGGAGTAAGATGCTGGAGCAATCTAATACAGGGCCTGGGGAGCAAAAATGTTCCAAAGACTGTATTAAATTAGGGACAAAATCACTTTGGTCTAGGTAGAAATTATAACAAATTGAGCTAAAGCAGAAGTCTCAGCACTCTCTGTGCACAAACAACTTTTTAGGAAGAAAAAGAATAAAACCCCTTTCTGTTCAAATACACAATGTGTTTGTGTGAAAATGGTTTAAGACTTAACACCAACCAGTATGAGTGAACCGGCCCGTTCCATCGGCACGCGCAAAGGAATAGGTGCCCCACACAACATTATGGTTATCGCGGGGGGCTCTCCCCATCCAGATACAGCCTGGCGCGACAGACGCTGTCGCAAACCCCTGACCAAGCTGAGCACGGTGCTGCCAAGAGGTTCTAAAGAAAGTTAAATCATATTCAGAGAGAGTCTAAAAGAACAAAGTATTTCAAAATGAAATCCTAGTAATGAAGCGCTACCTGCCATCCCAATTTTCAAATGTGCATGGACAGTATTCTCAGGAATACGGCTATTCCTGGTTTACACGTGCAATTGTTATAGATCACACACGGGCTGGGTAACGGTGTATGCCAAAGTCCAGAAATGCGGTAAATATGTGATTAAATTAATCTGCATTATGGACAAAGGGTTTGCAAAATTAGGACCTACATTTTCAAAGCTCTGTACAAATATTGTCCAATTAATTACCACTTCCTGAGAAATGTATGACTAGCTAATTTTAGCATCACGTCTGGTAAAGCAAATAAGGTTACCAGGATGTTGCTGTAGGATGTACCGAGTAGGAATCTATCGGTGAAGAAGCCAGAAAATCTAAACTCTAATTCCTTCCATGGCTATCATCGCAACTTCTTTATAATTTATGTGTTTTTCCATCTCCTCTTACTTTTCCAATGCCGATGAGAAGAATATGGGATATTCCTCTGTTTGCTTTTTTTTTTTTTTCTAAATAATTTCTTTAGGTGCTACTGAAGTGTTGATGTTTGCTTTTTCTGGTGTAAGACAGTTGCCGGTGAACACACTAGTAATAAATACCAGAGCCAGGAAAGTCGATTTGAAAACAAATAAACAAACTCCCCCCAAACATCCACTGAACTCTAGCAGAAATACTTTTTCCAAAAAGCTCTGTCTAGCCATCTTTTGAACAAAGCTCACAGGCAGACCTTTTAAAGCATTTATCCCTTAATAGTCCCTCCTTCACCATTGTTAAATATGAACACAGATTTCCAGACGGAAACCTCATTCAGGGAGCTCAGTGAAGAAGGCAGCTCGCACCAAACAACCAGAGCACCCCACACCTTTCGCGGTTCCCCCCGAGCCGGCGGTGGTGGTGTTTCCTCTGGGGCCAGAGCCGTGCGGAGCCTTTGATAGAATGTGACCTTTTCATTTCTTACATATAGCGCAGCATCACGGCACGTGTGCAGCACCCTCGGCAGACATCAAACCCTGGGCCCATGAATCCTAATGCACAAGCTGCTGCTGCCTGAGCTAAAAAGGTGCAGTTTTCTCCATCTCAGTTTCTCTGGGCAGGTCTGGCTACTACCCGAGGCGTTTCATGCTCCTGCTAGGACAGGGCTGTTACAAAGGAGTGGACACCCTTGTCACAGGTCCAGGGAGGTCATCCTCCCCCTCTGCTCTGCCCCGGTGAGGCCACAATCTGGAGCACTGTGTCCAGTTCGGGGCTCCCCGGGTCAAGAAGGACAGGGAACTGCTGGAGAGGGTCCAGCAAAGGGCTACAGAGATGCGGAGGGGACTGGAGCATCTCTCTGATGAGGAAAGGCTGAGGGACGTGGGGCTGTTCAGTCTGGAGAAGAGAAGACTGAGGGGGATCTTATCAACGTTGATCAATACTGAAAGGGAGGGTGCCGGGGGGATGGGAACAGTCTGTCCTCAGTGGTGCCCAGTGACAGGACAAGAGGGAACAGGCACAAATGTGACCATCGGCAGTTCCATCTCCACCTGAGGAGGACCTTCTCTGCTGTGAGGGCAGCAGAGCAGTGGCACAGGCTGCCCAGAGAGATGGGGGAGCCTCCCCCTCTGGAGCCATCCCAAACCCGCCTGGACGCCGTCCTGTGCAACTGCTGGAGGTGCCCCTGCTCTGGCGGGGGGTGGGATGGGGGAGCTCCAGAGGGCCCTTCCAGCCCTCACCAGGCTGCGATTCTGTGACCCCATTTTTAAAACAAACAGAGCTACTTACTCGGTGCTGCACAGCCGCAAACAGGGAAGCCAACAATGTTATTTTCTCTATTTGCCTGGGGTTATATTGGCCTTTCTTCCCACCCCCCGCCCCGAGCACCTGGGCAGGGTTGGTTTGATGGGCCGCCTGCCACTGCGGAGCTCTCCAGCAGGGCCATGCCTCCGCCTCACTCTATCCAGCAAGACACAGCTGACTCTCAGGGAAACAGAGGTGTGCTAATTAAGCTGGCTTTCATCCTTAACGAAAGTGTTGATGTGAAACATCTCAGCCTCTGACATGTGGTTCAGGCCCCGTGAATCCCCATTACGATGTGACCAACCCTGGTGCTCATCCACAGATTGATAAAAGCCTCCGGCTCGGGAAAAGCCGTGGTCCCACCACCCACTGCTCTCCAAACCGCGCTTGGGTGCACGCTCCCACCTCTCCCCGCCGATAAACCCGCCCGGCTGCTCAGGCCGCCGCGTTCCAGCCTGGTGGCGGTGCAGGGAGAGTGGAGGGTGGGAAAGGCGGTGGACGCCGAGCGAACACCCAGGCAAGATCTTCCTCTGCCGTTCTCAACGGGTGAAGCAGCCGGCACTAAGGGCCGTCCCCGGCTCACGCTCCGCTCCCACGCGCGCCGTACCCCACCGGAGGGTGCAGGGCAGGGCGAGGATGGCTTCTCGTGAGAACCCCCCCACGGCGGAGGATTTCTGCCAGCAGCGCTGAACGCGCGTGACTCGGAAAGAAGGAAAATATTTATTCGGGAGTCATTCTGATGAGCATTTCTGGTGTTTGCTCTGACTCACCGGCGGTTTGCACCCACACCACCCGCCTCAAAGAGCTGTTCCACAGAGCTTCAGCAATCAGCCCAATACATGTTGACTTTTTTCTCAAATAAAGGTGCAGAGGCCAAACCTCTAAGATAAACCTAAAGCTAACCTCAGGATTGCTGTTTGGCACTGCACCTATATTGACAATCGGCTTTCAATAGCTTTCACCTGCCAGCCTGGTTAACAACCAGCAATTAAACCTTTTGTAACACTTTCCCTCTCAGCACCTGAGGCCTGTAACCTGTGGGATCTCCCACCTTTAATACTCATCTTTTTCCCTCTTAAGCTACTGCTTTTTAAGATAGTATTTTAATGTGTTTCAATTTCCACATTTTAACCCGTTCAGAACCAGCAGACACGCCATCAATTCTTCCACCTTCTCCCGGGGCGGGCGCTGAATCTCCCAGGTAGGTGTAAATGGGCCCTGCTCCGGATTAGCAGCTCGTTTCTCTTCTGTGGGGCGGCTTCTGAAAGCAAAACAGCTTCTGGCGGTGGGTACAACATCCAGCAACAGCGAACTGAGCTTTCCTATGAAAGCATGAGGAAGTGCTTTAAAAGTTACCTGAAAGAAAGGGAATATGATCTTTTTATCACATCGAGGTTATAAAATCAAAGAACGCTGGAAAGCCTTTCAGGAGTTGACTCCGTTTGGCCTCTTAGTAGTGTGAGACCAAATAGTTCAGTGGCTCTTGCCCCCGGCTGCCTTTTTTTGAGTTATTCAGAGAGTGAAAGTGGTGAAAGCGGAAGCCGTTCCAAAGGACATGCTAGGTACAGAGAAGACCCCAACAGTCATACCGAAAGCCTTCCAGCATCCTGTCTGTATCTCCCCGTAGCCTCCAGGACAGAAGATACGTGAACCAACCCGAATTGCCCATCCGCCTGATTTCATTGCGAGAGGCAGGACTCTGCCGAACAGCCAGCCCCGGGAGCGCGGCTACCGACCGCGGATCACCGCAGAAAGCCAGCGGCGGGTTGTCAGGGATACAAAGGGAAGCTTGGAGATATAAACTCCAAACGCTAAAAAGCCCCGAAACAAAACCAGAACAAAAGCCCCCAGCAGACAAATAACTGAAAACGGTACCCCAGACTGGGGGTCCTGCTGGATCTTTTTCATGGTTTTCTTAACGCCCGGTGCTAGCAATGCTGTGCATAGGAAGGGCTGTATGAAACAGAACACAGACGCTTTTGAGTGTGATATGCTGCAACCGCTGATTCACCTGAGAGAGAGATATACATTTCTGAATGAGTTTTATTCCTGAGGGATCAGACACTGAGCCTGGGCTATCAAGGCTTTGAGAAAACACCCAAGCTGAAACCCCACTGCGGTGGAACACACGAGGAATATCAATGCAGCAACTTCTGCCCGAGGAAAGGGACCTACTGGAAAATATATCCACCAAAATAGTCAACTGACCCAAACGCACCCTGCAGAGGGTTTGCCACGCTCTGACCCCAGCTGGCCACCACTTATGGAAACAGCATGTTTTGAAGTACGCTGTAAACAAGGTTAATAGCCAAGTAGGGTCTGTTTAACCTGGTACTTGTTCTAGACTTCGAGTTGCAAAGAACGGGGATTAGAGGTCACAAAATTCTTTATCTGGTATTTGAGCACAGAGGTTTGTCAAAACTTGAATGTAGTTGGTTGAAAAGCTTTTAAGCCCAAAGAATTTTTTTCATATCTGAAATAGTGCTTTAAAATTGTCCTCATTCTTTAAAGTTCACCCGAAATGTAAACAGTACCTCTGTATTTAAGACTGTGATAGTATTTTCCAGTTTCAGAAGTTTTATAACATGAACATAACATTTATTAGGATTTTGGTTTTTTTTTTTTTTGACTGAGCCTTGGCAAATAGGACACCAAGCCTGGAGCAAACAGAAAATAAGGACTAGGCTGTTTTCAGAAGATATGTGTGAAAAGAACACCACCACAAAAAGAGGGCAGTGTTCTACAGATCATCTCTTGTAGTCTTAAAATGTTGTACGTAGTGATGTTTCTGCTGAGGGACCTGATGGGTTTCCATGCCTCAGGGAGTCTCACAAAGGCACTTGGGTTGCGCACAGTCTGTTGAAGCTATACGGGCGCTATGGACTGACTCCAAAATTATTATCAGAATTGTTATCAGAAACTCTGTTGTAACAGTATCTCTGTCCTTGCATAGTATCGACTTTCCTGTTTAGAAAGACTGTCAATTAATGAGCTTCTCATATGGTTCTCATTTAATGCCAAAATGAGAATCACAGAATCATTAGAAATGGGTTACATCTCACTCTTCAGTGATCCAAAATACAGATCAGACATAAGTCCATGAGGAAGCAGGAGAGAAATAAGGAAAATGAATTACATGGTTCTGATTGTCACAACTGATAGTCATGCAAAGGGGTGGCAGTGAGCTGGTATGAGCTACAAATAAATTTCATTAAAAAAAGAGATATGACGAATATCTTGGATAACATATTGTGATTCTGACTACAGCCACTGAGTGGGTGCCAAGACAGAGCAGGGCTGTGATTAAGGCTGCAGGCTGCAGCTTGGAAGACCTGGATTTCTTCTGCGTTTTCCCAAACACTCCCCAAGTGACCTTTAGTAGGTCATTTAATTTTTCCGTGCCTCAAAGAAATTGAAAATAACACTTCAGAATGAAATGAAAACACTTTCTTATCTCACAGTGATATCGTGAGAATAAAAATCCATTAGTTTGCTGAAGCACTCAGCCGCTCCGATGGGGAGGAATGCAGAAGTGTCCACCTCCAGCACCTTCCCCCCGGTGGCACCAGCACGGGTACGGCGCAGAAGTTGGCATCCTTCTGCATCCCGCCAGAAACAAGCAGCAGATGCTGCTTTCAATTCCCGTCAATATTTTGCAGGCTTTATGCCCCACAGATGCCAGGTCATCTTGCAAAGCACTTAAAAGGAGACCTGAGGAATACGCCTTCTAACTTTCGGCTGAGGCAATTTTTGTAAACCCATGAAATTACATTCGGCTTTTCTTGGACAGGAAGAGAGGAGCAATAGTTCAGTGTCGGGGTGGTCACACAGCAGCCGTCGCTGCCGAGAGGTGCCCTTTGGTAAATACGCCAGCACTAAATTGATGCTGCTTCCAGTTTGTGTCTGCCACTTTCTGACAAAAGGAGTGAGTGTTGAGAGACGGAAAACGTCCAAAAACCCCAGGCAGACCAAGAGAAGGGAAAGTAAATAACAATCTGAGAAACATTTTTGAAAACAAAAAATGATCTTCTTTGGACTAGTGCAAATCAAATTCTTCCTATAGCGTGTAACTTCTCGGTGATTGCCCAAAGGCCAGGCTTTGGGGGGAAAAAAAATCCTAGTTATGTCCATTGCACTCTTATAATCCACAAAACCTTTGCTGTCAAATGCTGCCAGAGCAATTTAATAAACAGGGCGAATGCCTTAATGTATTCTGAAACCTGAAAACCACCCATCATTAGCCCCACATGCTGTTTTCCTACTTTCTCTGCTTTAAGCCATTTAGCTGCTGCAGCTGTTTTTCTTGTAAGTCTGAGTCCTGTTTTTATCAGCCTGATTTGTTTTCTGGTATATCTTGCTTGATTAAAAAGAGGAAGAAAAACCTTTCACAATTCAGGTAAAACTGCCTTCTTCTTTAAGCTCTGTCGGGCTGGAAGCTTGAAAAAGATCATCAAGAAGATCAGTGTAGGTGAATAAATATTCATAATATTGCTCATAATTTATACTTGGTCTCATTTTTGCAGATAGGCTTGAAATTCCACGCTCACGACACTGCTGCTATAGCCAGACCTTTTTATTCTTAGGAGCATGAGGTTTTCTAAGCCCTACCAATGCAGCCATTAAAAAAATAAAATCAATGTAATATATTTGATGTAATATATTCAAACCACTTCCTCCAATCCTATACAAATGCACATGGTGTGTACCACACAAGGGTGCTGGATTTTAACTTTAATGGCAGTCAGGAGCCCAACACAAGTCTTGGGAGACCGGATTTGATATAAATTTACTAATAAACTAATTTGGTGTCATTCATTATTCATTGCTGAGAATTATTTTAAGAAAACAGCTTGGCTAAGCCCTTGCTAGCTGCATATCGTATATGCCTTCACCATTATGAATTGAAGGGAACATCCAAACAGTGAAGGAACAGGTTATAGTTGGAAAAGCAGCTGATTTAATTAAATTTGGCAGAATGAAAGGTTAGTGGAAAACAGTCAAATAACTGCGAAGAGATTAATGCGAGATGCTCCCTATTGTATTTCCCTTAAGAGCTGTTTTACCACGTATGGGAAGGGTCACGTTGTGTCGATTTGCTGAGAGAGAACGTGATTGACAGAATTACTGGAAAAGAAACTCGGTTTGGTTTTGAAGTCAGAAATACTAATGGGGGCTTCTGTCAAAACCAGCTCTCTCTGCAAACAGCTTTGTTTCCCTGGCTTTCAAGAGGGCTACGCTCTTCCAGGAGCTGTAGACAAATACAGACATGATCCACCAGGCAGGTTCAGCCAGTGCAGACTCAGCTGGAAGACCCCCATTTAAAAGCCATCACGGGTACTGCACCTTGTACGCATCACTGGTGTTTGGGCTTCCGGCTCGGCGCCGGGGATCGAGCAGCGTGGGACGTACAGCAAAAAGTCCTGCCTGTCTTCTGCGCTGCAAACTCCTCCTCTGCCAAGTCTGGCCCCCAAAGCCGTGGAAGAACGCCAACCACTTTGATACAGCAGTAACCACAGTTGCTTTGTATGGCATCGACCCAGCCCCTGCTCTGCCTGCTACGCAGATGATACCTGAGCTAACCTGCAAGCCCTGTTGATTACAGAAAAGTCAATTTTTACATGAAAACAGGTGCAAAGGAAAAGATCTGCAGTGCTGTGGGAAAAGTAACCAAAAGCTTATCCTGCGAATGAAGGCTTTTGCACTGGCTGGAAACGCTGACCCACGACATGAAACAAAGACATCTGAACAACGAGATTTGATCTTGTTCATTTTGTATGTATTAATGATGCCAAAGATGTAACACGCAAGAAATAAAAATATGCAGTTGATTCTACACTTGACTGTTATACTACGTCTTGGTGTAGAAGAAGGAGGGATGCCCAGGGCAGTGGGGGAGTCGCCGTCCCTGGAGATATTGAAAAGATGGGTAGATGTGGCACTGACTGTCATGGTTCAGTGGCAACTTGGCAGTGTTGGGTTAGTGGCTGGACTCGATGATCTTAAGGTCTCTTTCAACCAAACCAATTTTATGATTCTGTGATTCTAATTCAGACTGAATCTGATGGAAGAACCACACAAGTCCAGAGCAAAATATGGCAATGAAGTTTGCGATAACTTACCAAATGCAAGACAGCTACTATCCCTTAGGTGGTACAAATCACTCACTGAACAAGATCTAGGATTAATGGAGGATAAAATGCTACACTTTTTGCAATGAGGCATCTCAGCAGTTTTTTAGAAGCTAATGATCCTAATGTTTATATATAGATGTATTAGATACATACAAAAGAAAGATTTTTTTTATTAAATGTTGTATTAATGGATTTGAGTGAAGTCATGAATGGATTACGTGTACTTTTACAAAAGGATGGCCACCACAATGAAGAAATTTTCGCAGAGAGCAGTCTTAATAGTGCAGAGCTTCCCGCGGAGCTTGCTGATGTTCTCAGCACTCGCTGCTCTCTGGGGTACAACATTTGGGAAATGAGAAACAGAGAGATCCCAGGAAAATATTGATTGCCATATTGAGCAATTGTGGGTTTGCAACAGGAAGTGGCTGGAGGGCATTTGGGCAAACTTAGTTTTGGTGATGATGTCTGCATCTTTTGGGTTCTACTGTGCCCACACGAGAAACACTGCACTGACCTCGGAAACCCAAGCTCCCGACACTTTGCAGGCACTTCTCGAAGGATGCGACGCCAGCTCCAGGGCAGCCCAGCTTCAGCGGGACCTCACCACCCTCCAGGGTATGTGTTTTCTGCTTTGGGGAGTGAGGACCTGTACAACTCAATATACCGCCTGCTCAGAAGGTTTCAGGCAAGAGATAAAATGGGGGAAGTGAGGAACCGGAACGAACAGCTTCACGATAAACTGAAAAACTGCTGATAAACTAAATGACTGAGAAGCCCGGCTGGCAGAGTGCCACTGCAAGAATTCGCTGTGATGAGCAGGGATGTTTTCCTTCCCATATTGGGCCTGTCAGCCTTAATCAGATCTCCGTCAGCAGAGACACAGTATGTCCAGGTGAGACTACAAAAAGAGCAATCATTATCATCCAGGAAACAAACTGCTCAACGTCAACGGCCGGAGGAGAAGGTCTAGTCAGTATAGCTGTTTAGAAAGTACTCTGGAAAAAGTGTATGATACACAATGTGTGGAATTTGAAGGCCGTGTTTATCAATTTGAAAGAGACGGGAGTGGACCAAGAAGGACTTTCGATAATTCTAAAAAGTCCCAGCTGTACAGGGAGACCTCTGGCAGGGTGACCTGGGTCCTGTCTTGTGGCCATCTGTAAAATGAGGATGGAGCAGCGGCCATAAGCCATTTCAATAACTGAAGGCAGAATTTAATTTTCTCAGATCAGGGCCTTAATCAAGCAGCATTTAATTTCTATGCTTTTTGTCATCTAAGGGATGCACGGGATCTTTGCAAGTGTCAAAGGCTTTTAAGTGACCAGGAGCAAGTTCCATCCTTCCAGGGGAAATTTTATAAAGGAGTCAGCACCGTAGAGACCCCCTTGACAACCTCCCAGGTTCCTGTAATATGGAATTAACTTCCCATTGCCACACGGGATGAAAGAGGAACTTGCCAACCGTCTTTATGTGATGAAATGTAATTCTTGCAGTTATAAAATTGGAGGAATGTAGCTGTTTCTTGGCTATCAGCTGCAAGAGGGAGTTTCAGCATTTCAGTTCTCTCCAATTCTGGCTACATTTCCTCTTAAAAAACATTTACGTATGGAAGAGCTGAATTTCATATGAGAAGCAAAATGACCCTGAATGTAGTAGCCTATATTACAAAATACTCAAAAGTAACAGACTGAAATGAAAAATCGCAAAGCATAATTCTGCCAAGATAATTAATCCTTGTTAACCCATGACCTGATCGTATACGATGCTGCTTACTGAAATGCTATAAATAATGCCAGCATATTTTATTTTCTTTGTAGGCATAAATATTGACAAATTCATACTCATTAAACTTCTGTGAGCTGTGAATTACCCCCATTTCTCAAATGGGGAACAGCCAGAGGCATTAAGACTATTTTTTCAGAGGCATTCACCAGTTTGGGGAGTACCAGTTCGAGATGCTGAATACAGTTTTAAGCCTTCTTTATGCACAGAAGTAAAGCTATATTGATCAAATCCATACTGGCCACGCTACCTGCCTTCCCCCCACCCTCAGCTGAGACCTGTTTCTATGTATATGAAAATCCGTTTGCTGAGATGCACCAGTTTCCTGAGCAGAATTACTTACAGGAGAAAGAAATTTTTTGCTGCTGTAACTCGATTGACTGTAAGTTTTGGGTGGCAATTCATCATTTTATACGCAGTGACAGAACCGGCCCAGCACAATGTAACTGCAGACTAAGGATATACGTAAATAACAAAAGTATTCTGAGACAATCCGGGGTATGGATTTCCAGTGCCTTAGCCCCTCCACAGGATCTGAATGGCTTCAAACTGGAAGAGGGGATATTTGGATGAGATATGAGGAAGAAATGTTTCCCTGTGAGGGCGGTGAGCCCCTGGGGCAGGTTGCCCCGAGAAGCTGTGGCTGCCCCATCCCTGGAGGTGTTCAAGGCCAGGTTGGACGGGGCTTGGAGCAACCTGGGCTGGGGGGAGGTGGCCCTGCCCAGGGCAGGGGGGTGGAACTGGAGGATCTTGAAGGTCCCTTCCAACCCAACCCATTCTATGATCTATGATTCTAAGCTCCCCTCCGCCGCAGTACGCCTGGGTACCTCACCCCACCTCAGCCTGCCACGCACTGGCTGTGACTTGTTCAGGCTGCACTAGTGGCAAACAATAGTCCTTATTGTAGCACTGATATTTTCTGAGAACTAGAAAGAAAAGGATATATTGTGGTACGAAAAATCCCTCAAAACTAAGTATTTTTGCTTTGGTTGTGATGTGGAATTCAAACGCAGCTGTCTCGGCTGTCTGTGGCCCCATGCTCTGTAATCTCAACTCCCTGTACGACACAGGAAAGCATCCTCAAAACTTCACCACTAGTTTCTTCAGAATTTAGTTTACGTCTTACCCCTGTAACAGATTTAGAAGGGGCTGATGAGATTCTAAGTTTAATGCCCTCCTAAATACTGGTGAGACTTGTACTGTTGGAGAAGAAAGTGTTTACCCTACTCCTACAGCAGCATATAATGTCAAACTTCTACAGAGCTTCTCACCTCAGGTTCTGGGGGTGGTGTACAAACTTACACTAAGTAAATGTTGTATGTGTGTTGCTTTATTTCCTCCACTTCTCAGACAAATCTGCGCTGTGAAAGCAGAAGGACTAGAAGCTGACGTACTCCACTGCAAGCAAGAAGCACGGCTGTACGACCGTCTCCGTGGGGACCTGGTGGGCCCATCCTCTTCAGGCCGCATGTGAAGGGATTTGGGACTCTGGTCCTTGGTCCCTCCTAAGGAGAAGCTGGAGGCTGTGATAAGTACGTGTCAAGATTTTTGTGAGATGGATTAACTCCCTGTGGGGAATAAGGTGAGATCATGAAATATATTTAGTTTTATCATAAGTTGCACTCATATTTGTGTCCCAGAGGTGAAAAGGTTTTATCTCATCCCACTAACTGCAGCCTTTACCTCGCTCTCGGTTAATGGGAGCTGTATGGATTTTTTATTTCTCTATTCTCATAGCAAATGTCAGAACAATCCAGGTTTAGAAATGTATTAACTGAGAGCAGAAACAAAGTGCTAACTCAAACCAGTGGTAATGGGTCCTTACTTTGAGTCCTTGAGGTCTCTAACTCAACCATTAGCCCAGGAGTCATCGATTTAGAGGACAGACCTTGCCCGCATGAAGTCAGCCCTGTCGCTTTGAAGGGGTACAAGTGGAAAACACGACACACGTCACAGAGAATCTCATTTTCACCACTCCATTCGAAACAGAAAAGACCGTCCCGGGCTGACACCTTCCTCCGGTCTGAACGCGGGAAGGTGCATGTCTGCAGGAGGGGAATTATCCCAGTGTTGCTGCACTGCCTGCGGAGAGAAGCCGTGAGGCCGCGCTGGGCGCCCGGCACGCTGGGAGCAGGCTGGAGCGGGCACCACGGGGGTGAGGTGGATGCAGGAGCATCTCCCCAGGCAGTTTGCTTTATCGCGTATGTGAAACAGAGCCCTCAGCTGCACGGGGGCCCGGTTCAGCGCAGCGCAAGAACGGGGAATACCCCTTGTAAGACGTCTTCCTCTCCACCCGGGAAAGCCGCGGTGGCTCACCAGGGTCCCCCTTCCCGGGGGCACATGGCCGGTGCGGACTCAGGGATTTACGGCTTTGCTTCTGGAGCGGCAGGCGGGCTTTGGGGGGGTCTGTACATTTGCCTGATGTTCTTTTTCAGAATCTTTTTTGAGTGGAAGGGGATGTTCAACCCCACGTGCTTGGTGCTGCTCGCTGGGGCTGTGTGTGCAGCACGTGGCAGAATTGGGCCTCGGTATTTTTATAAAAGGGAAAAAAAGCAAACAAAATCAACAGATGGAAATCCTGAGATGGAAGGGGACATACTGGTTATTTATTTAAAGAGCTGCTAAGGTCTAATGGAAATTTTCAAGAAGCATTCCATTTAGGACTAGCAGAGTTTTATTTAGACCATATTTTCTGTTTGTTTTCAATCATTTTTCATAGCAGCGAACATTCGCTACCCGTGCTCATCGTCAATTGTGTATTCCCCAGCACTACCCCGGTTGCTACGGAGACAGCTCAGATGCCACAAACAACAGCAAAGTGCTTCTGCTGCGGAAGCACTGCACCGTGGAGAGAAATATCCCTCGGAAACACGAGATCTTCCAGCCCTCGCACACCGGGGAGGTCTATAGGACGTATAATTTGCTGGACCCTGAGTCTAAACAAAGTATTTCCCCCGAGTTCATTCCCTGTCGCCAGCTGCTCTTCAAGCTGCACAAAAGCCACGAACCCTATTACTCTAGACTTGATGCCAAAGAACATTTTCTACCTGGATTTGAATAACGTGAATATATTAATTAAAGTTGATAATGGCTGATAATGATTTCCATCAGCAGTAGAATGTTGCTATATTTATCATTATCTATGAGATTCTCGTACCTAACTGTAAATTATACAGAGAAGACTTGAAGTAACGTGACTTGCCATCTTAACAACTTTTTTGATAACACCTTTAAAGTCATAGCAAATTGTTTTCTCAGACAAGTCCATTTCTCAGTATGTGAAGGAAAGCAAAGAGAGGAGATCGAGATCCCCAGAAGGCAGAGGGCTGGAAGATGTCTTCTGCGCCCCAGCTCTTGGGCTGGAAGGGTGGGCAAGGACTGGACCTTCCCTCAAGGGGGCAAAGAGGGGATGACTGGATCCCACTGAGGAAGCAGCCAAATCCTCACACAGTGGTGCATCAGAAAGGTCTACAACTCACTGGGGCAGAATTCATGGGATTGCCCTGGTACAGTCTCCCCCTGGGTGGAGGAAGCATTTCTCCTGCTGTACCTGAGCTCAGCGGCGCTCCTGGTGGGAGAGCCCTTCGAGAAGAAAGATTAGACAGACATTGAACGTCAGCCAGTAGCTATGCTTTCATGGCAGTATAACCTAAAACCAGCTTAACTATATCTGACCTTAACAATTCTTTTTTATACCAGGGCACTGGATATAGATGTGCATCTGAAAATGCGGGAGAAAAAAATTCAAAATAAGCATTTCCTATAAAATAGGTCTTAGTGATATCAAATTTATAAAATATGAATTCATAAAATATGCAAAGCAGATTCACTTTTAGCTAGTATGGACAAAACTCAGAAACATCAGTAACTGACAGAGGTCAATAAAGTTTGCAAAATAAAATGGGGAAAAACCATCCGGGAACCTCAAAATCTCGATGACATAACCGCTCTGGGTTTCAGCAGACCGAGGCTCAAAGACAGAACAACAGGAATCTTAAATATTTGTTGTTAAGGTAAATCTAAAATGATTGTCTAGCACAATGTTAATTACATTGTACAGCAATCAAAACAGAGACGCCGAGTCTAATGAATCCCTACTCTCACCTTTGGAACAGAACTGGAGTGTCTTGTTCACCTCCTTATTAGCCCATAAATATTCTAATTAGGAAGCAACTCCAGATGAATAGGATTAGCAATAAGGACATTTTAGACTAGGTACACAAGAGATACTCAAAACTCTCATGTCTTATCTAAGGCTCTCCTGACATTTATAATCATGTAGAAACGCTAAATTTACATAGCTCTGCCTAATTAGACATGGTTGCAATTATGTTTGTGGGCTTCCTTTTTTTCCTGCCCAAGTATAACTTACACTGTCAAAACAGGAAGCAGGAACTGAATAGACACTCAGCAAGAAATAAAAGTATTTTCTGCTATTTATTTTTTGCCGGTTTTAATTTGAAAATCGTATTTCAAAGCCATTTTTTTTTGAGATCCCAGGCAAGAACTGGCTGTTATGGATCAAGTCCAGATCACTGCTGCTCTAGGTGTAAAACGTGCTTTTTTTAGACCGGCAGCATCTCGAGAGCAGGTACGAAACCAGGCCAAATTCTGCCAAAGGTGATGGATGCTCCGCCTGCAGTCAGGGCGTCACCTCTGCTCTTGATGAGAGCAGGAACCAAAGGAACTCGTTTCCTTTGAGGACCATGAGCTCCCTGGAATTCTCACCCTGCCCAGGCATTTTGCTGGCTGCTCTGTGGTTTTTGGTTTCTGTCCCTCTCCCCGCCCTGAACGAGCCTGAGTCTGACATTTCCGAAGTAATTCTGTGTTTGCCTTCCTTGGCCTTCAGAAAGACGGTGAGAAGCAGGTAATCCATCAAGCTGTATTTTCTGTGCGGCAAATGCTGGCATTATTGGGCAGGGATTTGATAAATGATGTGTACATTATAATAACCAAATTTCAATATATTGTCTTTGATGTCTATAATAACAGATAGAGTCCTTTCACCTTAGCCCAAACATAAATCACAGTAAGTGATATGCACTCAATTCAACATTCTTACAAATTTCTGTTTCAGAACTAAACCGTAATCATGAAAACCCATCGGTGTCGGCAGGTGTCACCAGGAGATGGCCACACACGTGTGTGAACTCTCGGGACTGGGGGAGTCGGGAATTCCCAGGGCAAACAGCCACAAATCCATTTTATTGACTGCTTAAGGTCTACTTCTCTCTACTCCTAAATACTTTGTTTATTAGAAAACCGGCATCTTATTTGCCTCCCACGTCACGTTTCAAGCTCCACGCAAACAAAGCCGGCGGAGGTGCGGAGCCCACGGCAGCCAGGCCGCTGGGTGGCAACGGCCAGTGGCCCCAGGCACAGCAGCGCTGAAGAAAACCTTCCTAATAACGACTCACGAGAACCACCAAAGAACGGTGTTGAAAGCCTCCTGTTTACAGCTTCACTGCTTGGAACGTGGGGGAGGTGGAGAAACAACAGTTCTGCTCGCGCAGCTTTGTAAAAGTCAAAACTAATCAATGAGGAAACCAAATATCTTCCTTCTAGCAAACTGAAGAAAAGCGGATCATGCAGCAAACTGGCTCCGGTGAGCACCCTCAGGCGGTTCAATGCACAGCCCAGACCAGTAACACCCACCAAGTCCAGGGTCAACCCAAACGCAGCTGAGACCCAAAGCCTGCTGAAGCCCAGCTGCCGCCTTCCATGAATTTTACACAGGGGCTCCACTGAGCTATGAAGAGCTGCTGGCACGTTTCGGAAAATCTGCATGAAATAAGTGCAACAGTCTGCTTCTGAAAGGACGTAACTGGCATGTTTTCTTTGGCTGGGACATCAGCCTCATGCCTGCTTCCTTATCAAGCCCTCTGATCGGGAGCTGTATCACTCAAGATGGTTGGATCGGAAAGCTTACGATGACAGCCCAAGGAGCTGAAACAAAATCAATACCCATACAAACACCACTCCCATCCTCTGCTCTGCTATATTTAAGATCAATCAATATGCATAAACGACTAGCGCCAGGCACATCTGCACTAGTCTAGCACATAATCAACTTTGTCCTGTCTCAGCTTAATATAATTTTCCACCATATTAGCAGTCTTTATGATATCCTGTCTTTTCAAACAGGCATAATTCAGAATCACTACATAGTTCAATTGGATTATTTGAGTCGCACACAGACCCACACTCACACACGCACACTCACAAATCCGCTCTTCAGCGCCGGCCTCTCCGCACTCCGCTGCGGTTGGGATTACAGCCCTGTTTAAAGGGTTTGCAAGGAGGTGACGTTCGAGGCCACAGCCACCTTTCACCGATCCCGCTGGCAGAAGAATTTACGCGTGTGTGTAAACGTACACTTAACGGACTGGGAAAAGAAATGAACTAACTTATCAAATGCCATGCTGAAGCATCCATTAAAAATTGCACACACTTTTAATGACTTGGGTGAGGGTTGCTGTTGCATAAATTTATTTAACGTTAATGTCCCTTGTTTGCTGTAAATTTCACACTGTGAAATTACCAGGGCAATTCTAATGGAGCTGAAGCCTCCAGCTGCACTCTATGATAAAGGAGGAAATAATTATGAATTCCTCTGGGAAGCCAAAGAAAGTCAAAGATCTCCTTCGAAACTGCTCCCAGATGAGCTGCTCATCAGCAGGCTCTGGAGGTGCAGAACCGCTCGCCGGCGCCGGGGAAGCAGAATGAGCGGGACGCTCGTGCTGACGATGCCTCCGCCATCAACTGACATTTAATTTGAAGGGATTGAAAGCTGGTGTCTGCACCAGCTTCTGCCAAGAAACATATGAACAGTCAAGACAGAGCATGGAAGTGGTTTTATGTTCCAAGTCGGGATGATACTGTGTAATTTTACATCTAATCACCCAGCGCGAGACATACCCACCAAACGCAGCTCCAGGAGCTCATGGCTGAAGCTCTGACAGACGCCCGTATTTCGGGAGGATGCCGAACGATGTGTGTTGTTCCATCTAGAATGGCATTTTCTACATCCCTTTGAACCCAGAGCTTACAGCCTTTGCCAGAGTTCACATCAAGAGTGGAAAAAAGATAAAAAATAGTATGTGCAGAAACTCTTCTCATGACGCACAGAAGATAGAGAGCTTCAACCTCTTCCTTCAGCTGCAACGTCCCAGCTACGCTTAATCCATATTTGACTTCTCTCCAAACAACCGCCAGTGTTCACACTTGTCACGGGATCGCAGGTTTCCTCCTTCAACATAAGACATCCTGCACTACCAGCACCATTCATTTCTTAACCAGATTTGATTTCAAGGCTGCTTATGTCCAGTCATCACAGACAGCAAGCGCCAGGCTAGTTTTGGCAAGGAGATGCTCCGAGGCCTGGTTAGGCTCTGCTACCAACCCCTCCGTGCCAACCTCCTGACTCTCCATCCCGGCAGATGTCTCTTCCTCCCCATTCTGTCTTCTTTCTCCCCAACCTTGTCCTCCCTTGCATCCCTCCGTCCCTGGAGAGGCAGAAGGCTGCAGGACAGATGTTTCTCCTGTCTTCTCCCTTCCTCCCCACCATTATGGGCTGGCCTGGCCAATGGCAGCATCCTCCCCTCCGTCAGCTTTGGACCCAGGGCCAGTAACGAGCGACCTAACAATTGGTCAGACCGCGCCTCTGACATGATAAACCGACCCACTCCTGGGAAGGAAACCAGAGAAACATAAGAGACAAAATCAGAGAATCATAGAATGGTTTAGGTCAGAAAGGACCTTGAAGACCATCTCGTTCCCCCCCCTGCCCTGGGCAGGGACAACTCCCACCAGCCCAGGGTGCCCAAGGCCACAGCCAGCCTGGCCTTGAACACCTCCAGGGATGGGGCCTCAACAACCTCTCTGGGCAACCTGTCCCAGTGCCTCACCACCCTCAAAGTAAAAAATGTCTTCCTAATGTTTAATCTAAACCTGCCCTCTTCCAGTTTGAAGCCATTCCCCCTCATCCTATCCCTACATGCCCTAGTAAAAAGTCCTTCCCCAGCTCTCCTGGAGCCCCTTTAGGTACTGGAAGGCCACAATAAGATCTCCCCGGAGCCTTCTCTTCTCCAGGCTGAACAGCCCCAACTCTCTCAGCCTCTCCTCATAGGAGAGGTGCTCCAGCCCTCGGATCATCCTCGTGGCCTCCTCTGGACACGCTCCAGCAGGTCTCTGTCCTTCTCATATTGGGGACTCCA
The DNA here is from genome assembly GCF_000708025.1 of Charadrius vociferus. Lineage (NCBI taxonomy): Eukaryota > Metazoa > Chordata > Aves > Charadriiformes > Charadriidae > Charadrius > Charadrius vociferus. Next base: position 7,786,457 of record NW_009661368.1, read on the forward strand.
GAGCTGGAGGCAGTACTCCAGGTGGGGTCTCACGAGAGCGGAGTAGAGGGGCAGAACCACCTAATGGAACAGACAGGCGGCATCTCTTCAGTCGCTCCCCGTGCGTCACTCACAATAATGTGCTGCAGTGTACTTCAGGCTTGTTTCCCAAGAACAAATATAGTTCTTATTTATAATGCAACAAAGGCTAAAGCAGGTTTCCTGATTCTGATAAGTGACTCTGTGATTATTTCTTCAATAAATAACATCATGTCTTTCAGATTATTCTTTCACGTTTTATTCTGGTTTGGAAGAGAGAAGGCACAGACGAGCGTCTCCGTGCCTCGAGTCACTTCGTTTATTTTTTCATTTATAAACCCCAGGGATCTGCCAGAGAACACTTCCATGGTACTTAAGGACTTTTGAACACCGGATTGAACTTTGTGGACTGGACTTGCAGCGGCACATAACCAATGCACGGCTACGGAGACGTCACTGTTTATCAGGTAATTGCCTCCTGCGAGATGCGAATGCACCGGCGGCAGCCGTGCGGCGTTATCACAGCCGATCATGACATAGCGCTCTCCTTGAACAGCAATCACCCAGCTTTCCGAAGAAGCAGTGAACCAATATGCCGCTGGGAAGCCTGTCAGCAAAACGCCGGTACAGTGCATCAGCATGCTCCAGACGTCAGCTTGCTGTACCGAAAAGGGGTGAAAGATGTTAAATGAAATGTAATCACCCCCTTGGACTTTCTGCTTGCATTCAAATTTCTCTAACAAAAAATGTACCATATTATTTACTGTGTCTTCTTTTAAGGTAGCTGTCATCACACGATTCAGAAACACCAAACATACTAAGAATGGGATTTTCTGTGTCAAAATGTCCCATTGAAATTCAGACACCTCCTTCTCACAGTCTGTGCAATACCGTGAAGCAAACAGGGCCTGGACCTCATTGGAAAAAAAAAACCCCAAACAAATTCCGTGTTTATGTAATGATGTATTTATTTAGGGCGACTCCAAACAGATACAGCTGGTTAGACTTGAAAATAACCGCATGTGAAAACGCAAACAATAATTTATGTAACTTCAAATGAGTTTTTGCAAGGTGTTTTGATGTGTTTTCCCTGAACGCTCCCCTGCACGCCTGGTCATTAAGTATGTCGTTCGGCACACCTTACCTCCTGCGGACAGAAGAAAAGCATCATGCCCGCGCTCCTCTCCGAACCTGCCCTGGTACAGCATCGGGGGTCAGCTCCATACCGCACGTCCACTCCTCAGATCTGTCAGTCAGCCTGGGGAGACGCTCACACCGCGGGCAACGCTCACTCCCAGTTACATTAATAGGCTCTTCTTGCAAACGGTGTAATTAGTTTTCAGAAGAACATCCCTAAATACCCATTTTGGTCTGGCAGGATGACAGTAGTGGCAGAGACCGTATAGAGAGCTGGAGGGGCCCGAGGACAAAAACTGGTGGAGAATATTATGACAAAGTGGGTTTTCATCAGAAGACGTGAAGAGTGAAACTGCTCCCAAGGAAGGGCAGTCAAAACCTCTGCCTCACTTGGAATTTATTTTTATGTCGCAAAATAGTCCCTTTTTAAATGGTTCTAATGGCTTGAGATAACTTTAACAAAAATTGATCTTTTAAAATGTCAAACGTCATTTTAGAAGATCAATATCAATGTGACATTTTTGCAGCTATTAAAATAAAAACATTGATTCTCTCCAGATTTTTTTCTGATTGGTAATTACGATTTTAAAAATTCATTACATTGTCCTAATCTGGGGGTGGGAAACTCTTGTGGGGCATTTCCTGCCTAATGAGGATCATCTACATAAATGATTGCTGATGCTTCAGTTGCTGCTCACACACGTACAGATGAGAGATTCTCCCGCGCGCTAGTTTGGGGTTCACAGAAACGTCGCCATGGCCAAAGGAGCCGCAGGAGGGCCACCAAAGATCCATCCAACGTCACAGAATCCCAGACTGGTGAGGGCTGGAAGGGCCCTCTGGAGCTCCCCCATCCCACCCCCCACCAGAGCAGGGGCACCTCCAGCAGTGGCACAGGACGGCGTCCAGGCGGGTTTGGGATGGCTCCAGAGGGGGAGACTCCCCCACCTCTCTGGGCAGCCTGTGCCACTGCTCTGCCGCCCTCACAGCAGAGAAGGCCCTCCTCAGGTTCCTCCTCCTGCAGGTTTCCCTGGTCTCCAGGCTATTTCCCTGCAGTGGGGAGGTTGGCTCACGGAAAGCCGGGTCAGACACGTCTATACGCGCCACGATCGGGGCAGCGGCTGCTTTGCAGAGAGCTGCTGCAGTCAGACCCTCACGCAGCGCCTCTCCCGCACACGCTGACGGGAGCTTCCTCCGCTTCTCATCCGTAGGGCAGATTTTCGGAGAGTGAGGAACACTGGTAACCCTCTCAGATTTTCTCTTTATGCTCAAATATGCATTCATTCGAACCACAACTCACTGCTGATTTACAAGCAAATACTGTTCATTACCTTTTCTGTCAAACATCGTGTCTTCTGATACCAAACATCAAGGGGGGAAAAAATGCACATAATTTACAAATCTAATAACGCATTTCCCATCACACTCCTCTGCATTGCCATGGCCACAAAAAGATGGAATCAGCCAAGATGAAAGCGTTTTCAGGGCTGGAGTTTAATGGCTAAAATAATTGCAGAAACATACACATCTCCAAAACAAACCACTTCCAGCATGAATAATGCGAGGAGTATCCTCTTATCTACTACTTCACTTCACCTCAGTACACGCTCCCTTGTGAGCAAAATACGTACGTGGTATTGGAGGTATTTCAGACGCTGCAGCTCTCTGTGGCTGAACCACCGCCACTCCGCTGCAAACAAACTGCAGAGTCTGCACAGAGTTAGAGAGAGAAGGATGCTGCTCTTCTTATCTCCCCGAAAACCACCTTCAGAAGGTGGAAACAACACTTCCTAAGTAGGTGTTTTACGTGGCATCTGCTTGCTTGGGTGGCATCAAACCCTCCCTTTAGAAAAGCAGATACGGACCAGAAAAGCTCTCCCAGTTCTACAAGAGTCACTCGCTGCTGACTCACAAACCCGCTTCCCACCCTCCGGCGGCAGAAGTCGGCCTGGCCGCTTTGCCCCTGCTTCAGCGTCTGCCCAAAACTTTAACCATTACAACAAGATTTTTCCATATAAACTGAGACGAGTTCCGCGTTGGTATGAATGTGAAACCGCAATCTATTTATTTTTCAGAGAGCTGTACAAATTAAGACTGGAAAGGCCAACTTACTGAATGTCTGGACAGTATGAGTCACCGCATTTTCATCCAATTAGTTCCCCTTCTATATTTTAGCCATCAGATTTGAGGTCGCTCAGTATGTGACCTGTTTACTTTCACTGAAAACTACATTTATTTTTCTAGAAAGGCATTTGGAACAGAAAGCATTTTAAGTGCAAAAAATGAATGGCTTGAATAAAACATCATTGTACTGACACGTACTCTGCTTAACGAGGGTTTCTCACACTAAATCCCCACAATTTTTTTTTTTTAAATCGGAATAACAGCACAACAATGAAAAGAAAATATTTAGCCTAAAAACGAGCAGAAAAAAACCGGTGAGGTTACCATGACAAAAAACCAAACTGCCTCACAGCACTGCTACTACAAGCTCCTGGATGCTTTAAAGTGCAATGCTGGGAAAAATACCACCCCGCTCCCTCCTGCCTGCCCACGGCACCTTCCCACGAGACCCTCCCGCAACCTGTAGCGAACCGGGAATATCCCAAACCTCAGTGCCTGACGCTGTGATTGTCCATAGCCAGTCTAGCGATGCTTGGAAGTGTCTGACAAGAACAGTGCTCCCCTTCAAAGAGCCACCTTCTGCCACCCTTTGGGATACTAATTAGTGCAGAACTTGAGGAATTAGACAGTATTCGTGGCGCTGAATGGCAAACTCCCACATTTTTGCCCCTGTGCACACATTTATGCCTTTTTGGAAGTATTACATCCCCAGCAACTCCACACTCCGTGAGCCTGACGCGGTTCCAAAGCTCCGATGAGACGCACTATAAGACACCGGACATATCACCATTTTAACTGTGCTTCACAAAGCACGTAGTACTCTCTCCATTGTTTATGCTGATCACTTTCCATTTGAAGAATACAAGACTCTGTATCTGTTCCTCTGACTGTTACATTCTTTTGCCTTTAAGCTGTCTTTTTCTTATGGTCTGTTAAGAAAAGTAGCTGCTGCAGACTGAAACATCCTGTAAACTCATTCATGCTCTGGCAAACGTGTCGACGATAATATTTTAGTAAGAACTGTAGCCACAGATGCTTATAGGCATAGGCTGTGTTCTGAAAAAAACTCTCCTAGATCTAGGAAGGAAGAGTTAACAAAGTCTCTCTTTAAAATGCTAATAGCAGACAATGGTCTGTGGATAAGTTAATTAGTGGAGCCAGCTTGTGTTTAATTATTTCACTTGACCTGGTGCAGATTTAGACAATAATCCCTTTAGAGAGGGGAAGGGGCTGTCGGAAATGATGTGATGTACCAGAAGAAAAACTTTAAATCTGCCTGAGCCGAGCAGGTAGTCTACTATCTCAAACTGGAATGATACACTGTTCTCCACCGTAAGACAAGCTCAAATAGAAAAAGAAATGCAGGTCTGAACCACAGAGATTATGCTAAGGACCTCGTGAGCTTTCCACTCCGATACTTAACTTTTCTTCCCCCCCCTCCCTATTCAGCTGGGATTTTGCTATTGAATAATGTATAAACCAACCCACTGCAGTCAGAGGTGGGATTTCATGAGCAACTTGAAACAAGCGCAACCAGACTGTACCAGGAGTCTCTGAACATACTAAAATGTGTGTGAAAAAAGAAAAGGGTCTATAGACTATTAGTATATGTGGAATTTTCTTGCAGGAGAGGCTCTGAAGATTTGCACATTTCAAAAAAGAGAACTGATTAGGTTGGGTATCAGTCCTATTCTTGCTCAGACTCTATAATCGAATCCAATTAAACTCAAAGGTTTGTTTTATCTGAGTAGGTCAGCCCCAAATCATGTAGCTTTTCAATTTGGTAACATCTCTTCAATAGCTTGCCCAAATACGAATAAGAAGTCTTTACAGTTTAACACGTGAATCAGTACAATCTCCTCCAGAGGCTACAGCATCTGAATGCCAGCAGTACGTAAAGGACGCCGGGAGTATAAAAGAGTGTCTAAGCCAAATGGAAAAAAAGAATTAAAAAAACAAATTGGGAGCTACTCTGGCAGGCAGTAAATATGCACCGTAGGAGAGGGAGGAAACTCTTTGTTTCAGCCGAAGGGTGGGAGTCGTTCCTGGTGGAATCAGCTCCACGGGAGATGTCAACTGGCTGTAGGTTTAGTTTTATACACCGGTTCTCTCTGCTCTGTGATTAGAGCATCCTTCTGTGCGCATCTTCAGAAAGGACACACCATGCACAGGAACTCAGGGTGAAAACCTTCACGGAACAACTAGATTGATAAAAGCAGCACCGTTGCTCTGTTTGATCCTCTTTATCAAAAACATAATGTGACAGGGAATGAAATGCCCCAGGGCAGGAGCGGGCTCAAGACAAATGCAAGCCGTGTGTGGCAGATCACCTTAACAGATCCTTATTGCAGAGAAGTGCTGCGGTGCCCAGACGGGCTCCCCATCACCTCCTCTGACAGCTCCGTTTCACCGCAGCACGGGGATTGTCAGCCTCACCAGGAAAGACGAAGCCTCCTCAGCAACTGGTCTGCAAATGTGAAGCCAACTTCTCAAGAGGATCGGCATGGCCACAAATTCACGGGCCCTTCCTCAGCCCTCACAAACAGCTCTGACGCTCTCCTCCTCCAAAGGGCAGGAGGAGTGGCATAGAGGACTCGGCGTGTCCCGAGCATCAGTAAGGCACTTCGGCAATGCCAACAGCACAGAAAAGAGCTACTGAATACAAGTTCAAAATTAGCATTAAAAAAATTGATAGGACTGCTTACCCTGGCGACAGGTTGACCATGGTTTTCTGAATCCCAAAGAGTTTGTGTTGTATAGAGGGAAATAATGGTAAGAGCGTGATAAGGTTTCATGGAAACTATCAGACTGAGCAGCTTGCTTAACCAAACAGGGTCTGCTCTGCCATGGTTTTCCAGTGCATGCAAAGGGCTCCTTCCCCAAAACCCGAGGTGTCAAGGATTAAACATCACACATCTATGGGTCAAGGACGAGCAATACAGGTGTCCATAATGCGTGTTCTGCCTGTCCAGGCCATACAATTAAATACACATTTGTTGCGCTGTCTTACTTCCTTCACTAGGGTTCGTTTGTCAATGTAACCTCCTAAACCCCCCAGCAGTGACAGGGCCATTAGTGTCCGAGCACAGGGAGGATAACGAGTGAGTATGTGCGGATGAAACCTCAGCAAGGCTGAGCTTACACAAACTCACATTCAAACGGTGCCAACAGATCATCACCATTTGCATAACCAGTTGGTCTCCAGCCCATTACATTTGTGTCCTGATCATCTTGATGGTGAATTATTTCGGGAGGTAAATACCACGGCTGTTTTCCTGTCTACTCATTGGACTCCTGCAGGTTCCAAGATATTTACCAGCTTCTTTTTTTTCGGAAAGCTCTTTTGTTCCTTAAGAGTTTCTCCTATCATCTCCAAATAATCTTTTTTTCAGTGAAACACATACTCATGATATCGTTTTCCAAGGCCCATGGCTCAGAGCCCTTCCTCTGTCAGTTTTACTGGTCTATCAGGTTTTTATGAAGCAAAAATAATCAAAACCACCTTTCATATACATAAGTTCCAAAACCTGAACAACAGCATTGTATCTAAAGAGTTGCGGCAATCACGCAGCAGACTGAAAGGTATGGATGATTCCCAGCAGAAAGACACACAGCCACTGCCTTTCGAGAAACACAAACGGGGAGACGTACCCTTTCCAGGTACTGTAACAAGGCTTCAGAACCACTGACATAATTCCCTTCTTAATTAAAACAAATGGTGTTATTTCTATGACAAGGCTTTGCTCACATCTTTCCCATCCTGCACCAGAGGAATCCATTAAGCAGTGCTGGGCCAACAGCGCTCAGAGCGGACTCCAGCCCTCCCCATCTGCAACTTCTGGTATCTCAAATTACTACAAGTGGCCCTCCATTGGGTGCGCGACGCATTTCCAAAGGCACTAAATGGGGTTAATAAAATGAACCTTCTTCACTGATGAGTGGTAGCGCTCCTCGCCATAATTTGCTGAAAAAGGTCATTCTTGTCTGTAATGAGAAAATGAAATGCATGCTGGAATGACGGAGCAAGCTCAAATCAGTCCTACGTACAATGTAGAAACATAAACCAGAATCAAGCATAAATCTACCAGCTAAATTCAGCTTATGGCTAATCAGCTCTTTCTTTGACAGAATATGCTGCTGTGGAAATGGGATAATTTTATAACTGAATAATTTAACCAGTTTTATCTTTAAGTAATGATTTCAGGCATATTAATATCTAAAGCTTCAGTATTTACATTTTTGTTACACGGACCTGAAAAATTACAAGCTATCAGGAATAACGCAGTATTCCGGGATAAATGACATTTATAGAGTGGCTTTCGTCCCCCAGCGTGACTTTGTGCTCCGCAAATCCCTGGGATGGCACGTGGGAGGCGGGCAGAGCGCGCTGTGCCACGGGACGGGGCAAACCGCCTCTCACCAGTGAAGGGGAACTGTTGGAAACGCTACGGCCAAGGCTAGAGGGGACCGGCAACACACGGCATGACCTGCCGAACAGAGGATGCTCCAGCGCTTTACCTGCTTATCCCTGTTATGACTCTGGCAGTTCATGTCTGGCTTGAAGACATGTTCCACCCAGACTTCCAATCATTATTCGAACGCTGTGAGAAGTGGAAAAGCCACTTACCCTTGAAGTCTGTTACAGTCCTTCATCATGTCAGTCATTGGAAAATACCTTGGGAGCCTGCGCGTCTGGAAGCTAAATACAGGGGCTTGTGGTCCAAATTCATAGAAATGGATGTGCCTCACTGGCAAAATAATTACTAATCTCTCATCCTCGTTCTCCTCCCGTGAGTTCAGCTGCGGATGCATTTTTCTGCACAGGTTTTAATGCAGTGATATGGGAACTTCATCTTTAAAAGCAAGATACTTGTGGCTCAGCAGAATCTAACGACCTTGTTTTAGTTCTTCCCCGGAAAAAATAATGGAGAGAACATGAAAACCACAATCCCTCTCACTTTAAAGAACTCCTGTAATAGATACAAATAGCAAACACGGTGTGTGCTAGATTGTGCCTGTCAGAAGGTGACATCCTCTTACCAATTTTGCATTAGTCCTCACCGCTCCTTGGAGATGGCTAATTTGAGTGAGGGAAATGGGCAACAGAAACTCTTAGGATGCGGTCAAGCCATTTAGATGTCACTTTCCCTCATTCTTTGTATTTTGTCAGTACACATACACGACTGATAATCTGCACGGGTTCACTCGTGTATCACTCGTATGGTGTCGACATCCTTCAGCCTCACGCTGCAGCAGATGTTCCTCCAGCCCTGCTCAGAGGAGGCGGCGTGGCTCTGCACAGCATCGCATTGACATGCAGTGAGGGGAAATAATTAACACAGGCAACTATAATTTAGAACAGAATAAATTCCTTTTGTTATATTCCAGGGGTGGAAAAAGGATTGAAAGCCGCTGGACTCTCCTGTCCGAGGAAAGTTTCCTGGCACAGACTGCACAGACAGCCGGCGTCACCCGGTGGCTACACCGAGGGTACCGGCTGGCTGGGAGAGACAAGCCCAGATTAAAACCACTGTATTTGGGTAATCTCAAACTAGTGGACTGCTATCTATGAGACTGCTTCACAAAGATGAATTAGAGCAGGCTCCATGGCTAAATGGATCCCTATCACCAGTGCACTGCCTTGTTTACTCCTGGCCAACGTTTGAAATGAAGTAACAGGGAGGTTTTGAAAAGCTACTGCAATGATCTGGAGAGAAATGTACCCCAAATAGTTACTACAGATGGTAAAAACCAGTCCCCGCTCAGTTTTTGGAGGAGCAGAGTACCCTTTTTTTTTTAACAAAACAGTTCAAATTTCTGCTCTCTCAGACATGTCTAGTTGCACCAAAACCTGAGTGCTGGAAAAGAAATCAACCGTCTCTGCCAATAAGAAGAACTTTTCCTCTTCCCCACAAAAATCCTGCCTTTTCATTCATAAATAAAATAAGCCACTAACTCAGCTGCTGGCAGGCTCTCCCTTTTATCTTTCACTCACTTGAGAAAGACCAGCAACATCACGTTTTCGGAAAGCCAAGTGTAGTAATCATAGAATCGGATTTCATGTATTTTTAAAAGCATTTGCAGCAGCAGAGCTCCAATCACTTTTAAAAGAAATATAAACATACAGAAATTCCGAAGAAGCAACTTGGAGCTCCTGACTTTCCTCATTTCTTCAACACAAGATGAACGTGCCAGGAAGGGACTCCTTTCTAAAGGAGATCTCAAAAAGTTAGCAACATTACACTACAAGCACGGCAGAGCCGAAATACTTATTATCTCAAATAAGCCCGGATGACATTTGAGATGCCTCGACGTTTATTGGCCTGCCAGCACAGCGCGGGATCAACCACCTCCTTCGCTCTATTGCTTTTTTTTTTTTTCCCTCCTGCTTGCTCAAAGTCCGTGTTCATAAAATATTTAGCGGAGGATCTTCAGAGGATGGTATCGCCTACGCTATAGCCCCAGCGCAGGTTTACCGTGCTACGGAGACAGATATCCTGCCACCAGAGAAATGGGAAGAGCGCATGGGGCTGAGTCCCGGCCCCAGGAGCTCCCCCTCGCCGCGGCGGTGCGGGCTCAGTCCCCGCCTGCCACGCCAGCACGAGCGGCAGCGGACAAAGTGAGCGAGCACGCAGAACAGATTTGGTCCCTTTCGTGTGGTTATAAGGAGAAATGTTACTTTTTAGAACGGAAAACAGAAATACGAATGTTCTGCCTGTTTCCCGGCGCCCGCTGGGGACAGCTGACCCTTTTTTACCTCTTGTTATTTTCTTCCCAGTGGAAAAAAAGGAAAGAGCAATGGAATCTGGAATTCAGATGCACTGCTGAAATAAGCTATCAGTTGGGCAGCAACTCCTGGTAGTACCACCCATTTCTGCAGCAGCCTGCCATGCGTTAGCTAAACCAGCACCGTCCCCCCTTCTCCCTGAGCTGTGTTACGACCTGTCCCTCTCCTGTGTTCGCAGCCTTCCCTCTCAGTCCACGCGTTTTGTGCTCCCACCCCTATTTCATCTTGCCCTCCTAGTTTCATTAAACCAGCTACAAATTTCCTCTGTTTCCCTGGCGTTCTCCTGTACTGGACCATACCTCTGCTTTTAACCTTTCCATCTAAGCCTGGCTCTCCGAATGAACCTTCGAACCTCTGGCGCGCTCTAAATCCCTATCATTTTCCCTATTAGTTCAAGGGGTAGATGTTCCTTTGTTCCACCTTTGGCATTTCTCACCCTTAAGCATCCAGGAGCTTAAACCAGGCTGTTGCTAGACTGTCCTCCTTTAATATTTTTTATGAAGTGCAGTCCAATTATCTTTATCTTCCTTGGGGATCCATTCAATTAAGCGCAATCGTAATGAGTGAATGGACACAGAGCATTGTAACCGTATTTACATCCAGATTAATGGGAACTAGGTAAGATAACTTTAAAGCCATCAATATTTTAATACCTTGGCTTTTCATTTTGCTATCTTCAGTGTCAGACACGTTTAGAGAGACCAGCACAATTTGAGAGGCTGAGTTTTTAATTTCCTCCTTGGTTTGTGGAAACGAGGGTTTAGAAACAGCAGCAAACTACAAGAATTTCCCTTAAAATACATTTCTTGCAGGTTAACCAAAACACTTCTCACGACAGAAAGCAAGCTGGAACACTTTGTCCAGTTTCTTGGACGTTTAATTAATTGAAGGTAATGCAAGAAACCAGTACAGAACTGGTATTTAAGTGGAGATGCTGAGAGCACCGGGAAGTCTCATTTAATGAGCATGCAACAGAAATGCTGAGCTAGAAACACTGATTTGGAAGTGACTTTTCTCCCTTCTGAAAGACAAATGCTGGATCTGGAACATGGACCTGTCTCTCCGATACGCAATAGCTTTGACAGCTATTTTCGCGCCTGCTTTGAGACGCCTTTGCATCGCAGGAACAAGGTAAAAGGGTCCAACGGAGACTGAAAACCTGGTTCCGTTTCAGCACAGCTTAACGTAATAGTGTCATAGGCACTGATAAATGTGTCAATAAGCATTTGGAGGAATAACTGGTATCCAGGGAATTTATCTTGGTTGTAGTAGTTTCAGCTGAATAGGTCAGATTTGTTACCATTTTAATTTACACAAATCTGCATTCCAAATACTGCTCTTCGGCTCCTTTTCCTAACAACAAGAAAATGTCAGCAGCAAACCCAAATTTACTCCTCTAATAGCTTTCTCAAGATTTCAGGAAAAACAAACAAAACCAAAAAAACAATCTGTGGTACAGTTATGGGAGTGCTTAAACACATTTTTCAATTTAGACCTAATACAATTTTATGTTAATAAACCGGGAACTTTTGCCAATTCCAGATGTAATCCTGAAAGGCAGCAGAGCGCGCTGGGAGTCAGCATGTCCCGTAGCTTCAGGGCAGCCCCAGGACTGCGCCCCGAGGTGGCTGTTCTGCCTCGGTCCAAGTGTCCCCTGCCCAACCGCGTACCCAGCCGGGGGACACGCAACACCGTATTTCCATAGACAGAGTGCCAGCTCGCCTCGATTTCCCAGACAGAGGAACTTATGTGATGCATATGGTTCCCCTGCAAGTTTTTAAAATACTTCAGATGCAATGAGATAAACCTGGAAAAAGATGAGCATTTTTGCCTCACCCCTTCCCCCTAATTATCACCTGCCTCTTTTTCAGCTGATTTGCTGAGATTAAAACCTCCCTCCCACCAGGCTATCCCAATCTACGTCTCCGAAATTAATACAAACCGATGACCTTTCTCTACCCGTAAAGCCCTACATTAAAATGCCGGTCCCCACTGATGTCAAGAGGGCAATAAGAGTTCTGTCATTTCCATAAAACCAGTATTTTCCTGCCGGAATTCAGATCCCTCCTCTGCGTGCTCTGCCACGGCCCCCCCGGGGGCTGCCCGCAATCTCTGCAGCGCTTGGTTCTCCTCCCCGGCTGCAAGCACGCTGCGGGCTCCAGCACTGCCGAGGATAATCGACCTGCTTGAGATTCAGCTAACTTTCTGGTTCTCTACATAAAAAGAGTGGGGAAAGGTCAAACCTGCCCCAGGTTGCGCTCGCAGTCTTCCGCGTCGGGTGGGAAGGAGCAGGCTGCGGTGCTCCTGCTGCTCCCCCAGCTCTGCTTCGTGTCTTCACACCCGGAAAGCTCTCCGCTCACCCCACCTCCCCCTCGGAAGGCTGTTTCACGCAGCGCCTTCCCCCGGGCGCGCTCGCCCTGGAACCGTGCCCTGCTGCCCCGGGGCGTCCCGCCCGCGCTGAGCTGCCCACGGCGCTTTCATCACCCTCAGCAGCTGCATGTGGGATTCCGGGATTCCTCCCAACGCCACCGGGCAGCTCTGAAGCAAAAACGCGGCCCCGGGCATGTGAATGGGACGGGCACCGAGCCCGGCAGAGCAATGCCTCTCAGCCGGCACGCGGCACAGCGCTCCGCGGCAGGGCCAGAACAGCGCTGCCGGGGCTCCTGTGGAAGGGAAAAAAGTACCTCTGAAGTGCTGGAGGTTTTCATCGCCCTGAGTTCGGTGTCTCAGGGAGACAACCCACGCACCAGCCCGTGCAGGGCACCTCCCGCTCGCTCCATCCCCGCCATCGGTCACGGGGGAAGAGGAGGGGAAGGAAGAACAAATGCAGTTTCTGGTGCCTTCTCTCAGACATGCAGCAGGTTGGGCTCTCTCAAAACGGATTTCACTGGACTCATTATCTCTGGGGACTGCCTGAAGTGAAACACCTGAGCCTAACATTAGGTAAGTCCTTACTTTCGTATTCGCTGCGTAGCCATACTGTCTCTGGCTGGCTCTTCAACCACCAGCGATCCTTCCCATCACTTACAAACCGAGCACAATCTCCTAATTGCACCGGACAGGTGACGCTCTGTGAACCACACAGTCCAATGGGAAAAAAATCCCCAAAGTTCAGTTCCCCCTGTCCCTTCACCCTCACCCCCTCCTTCCCAGGTCACTCCAACCCACCACTAACGCTACATCAATTTTTGTTTAATGTGTGAGGTATAAATGCTTTCTCCCTGAGCTATAGTCACAGCTAGAGAAGGCAGAGCACTGAGAATCAGGCGGTATAGCTTACACAAGTACAGTATGCTTCTGCATCTGGAAAAGCTGTACGTTGTAAAATACCAGATAGAAGAGGTATTAAAGGCAGAGCCACACACAACCCCAAAATCCCTGGAAGACATTTTCCTAGTTTGGAAATGACATAAGGATGCCGTCATGAAACACACCAAGTGTGTCGAGTACGGGCTGAGTAACTGCCTCCAAAGGTAACATGCAAAGAACTAAGCAAGAGAGGTCTAGAAAGGGCTATGGATGCCTGGCACTTGATTTGTCCCCTGACAGAAGGGGGACAAATGCCAATTTATTCACCCCCCTGCTCCTGGAGTATTTTCTACATCTTCAAGTTGTACAAATTTACGCAAGGAAAATATCAGCTTCCTGAGTATGAAGACTCTCCCAGGGCTTCATCGACTGATAGGGATTAAAACAGAAGTATGACATCAAAGCCATGCTGCCCCACAGTTCCTGCAGAAACAAAGACCACGATCTCCACGCTGCAACTCAAACTTTTAGAGACTTTGTATTCCAGACAGGATTTGGGCTTTGCAAGTCAGCCACCCTCAACAACGGGAAACCGGTACGATGGCTTTTAAACTCACCTCTCTGTCAAGTCCAGCAGCCACAGTGACAATGTCTCCCGTCTCGCTGTTAATAGTAAACATATTTTGCGATGGGCTCTGTGGGGTCTGAGTCACGATTCGGTATCTCACCATCCCGTTCGCTGTAGTACTATCGTCTGCATCATTTGCCGTCACTGTCATCACGTAGGTACCTTGGAACGAGAGAAGACGAAATATCAGACGGAATATCTCTCATTGCAGAGCAGATTGCAGTCCCATTGACTCGAGGTCATGCATTTTACTCAGAAATGCTACGGAGTAGACATCCCATTTCCATCCAGCCAGCTAGGCAAGGCGGGGATTATGAAAATAGCAACACTGCTGAGACTAGATGATCTGTAAGGATACTGATTACACATAACCGGCACATAGCGAGAAGTCATAGGAGGATATCTATGATTAACTTCTAATTCTTTCAGTGATTGTAACTTTTAGGGCAGCACTTTTTGTCCTGCAATTTCATACAGATTCCCGCATGAAATCTTTTTCCATCCAATCACTGCATTCACACGCATTCAAAGTATTTCCAGAGTTTAATAGTGGAAAGCCCATCAGAGTTCTCAGCAGCTTCAGAAGGACCCCATCAACACGCCCATGCTCAGTGCAGGAAGCGACTGCCCACTGCCTCCAGTTCTTAGAGAAACGTCCACCTTTCCAGCCCCTTCTGGAGAAAAAACCCCATTTCTGCAGAGCAAATGGAACAGCTGCTGCCCAGCAGGACAGGAAATCAATGATTTGGTATGTGTGGCCAGCGATGTATTGAATCATTGGTTTGCTTCTTACTAATCATCAGTATCTTCATTTGCCTTGCAAAAAACAATCCCGACTTTCTAGATACTGTTGGTAGCGCGCTGATGCACTGACAGGCTCATTATCACTGGAGTTTGGCAGCAGGGTGTTTTGCTAAAGTGGGAAATTATCATTATGAGGGTAAAAGATGTGACTTGATTGGATGGACTCCTGCAGCTGCATGGTCCTGTGACCCCCGCGCTCCCAGGGCCCAGCTCTACGCTCGTTATGTTGGGAGGAGAGAAGAACTAAAAGGGCAAAAACATACCGCTTACAAAAGGCAATCTGCAACAGCGGATGAATCTAATGACACGAGACCTGAACGGAGGAGTGGGAGGGAAAGACAGACAGTGCAACCAGATGTAACCAAACCCAACAGCCTCAGTGGAAAGATGGAAGGGACTGCTTGAACGCTCCTCATTTGGGAACTCTGAACAGGTGAACCAACTTACGAGCCTGCCGTGCTGGAGGAGACGCAAAGTGGCCCCAACAAGAACCTGAGCTGATTCAAGAAGGAGCCGTGTGTTGTTTCACAAAGAGAGCGGAGTTTCTTCTGCCCCCTCGGTTAGACGAGAGCCACTGGCAAGCTCGGGGACAGGCGGCTCCATCAGCACTGCGTCGTGTGTCACGCAGGGAGCCCAGATCCCCAGCTTGGTCACAAAGCCACCGAGCTTCCAGTTCAGAGACAGCAGAGAGCTGGAGAGCTTGCATCTGTTTGCAAGGGAATTTATAAAACATGCCCCACGCTCTAAACGGGCAGATCTGCCAATGGCTGCAGCACGCCCAGGTTTTGTACCTCTGCCAAGTGTCTTTAAGCCACGTGGCACATAGGCAACTCCTCCAGTGTCTTCCCCAACTTTCAGAAAACAACATTTCTCAGTATTAGCAAGAAGTGGCCTCATAAGTCTGTGTTTTTGCACTGTGGGAAGGGCTTTGCTGAGCTCCTTCCAACTGGCTCAATCAGGCTCTTTTTGTTCTCTGTGGTGATACGTACGTATCCCTGTGAGTTTTCTTAGTTCAATAAGAATTATAGATTAAAAAATAAATGAATGTGTAAAGCAAATTCTAATGATGAATACATTCCTATCTTTCTGCAATAATTCTGATTCACATTTGTGAAATGAAAACAAACTATTTAACAACTTTAACATTTTTCCGATCAATAAACTTCAGGAGAGGGAAGGAACACCGAATTGAAACAAGGCTGTGCACGCATTGAATTTTCTCCTTTCTCTTCAAGCATTCTTTTTTCGCTCTTTTGCAAAGCCAGTTATCACAAGACAAGTGATACAAATAAAGAAGCCAACCCTTAGATAAGTACAGGGGAAATGTACAGGAGAAATTTAAATAGGAAATATGCTGAATGAGATGTTTGATTTGGAATTTATGTTATCTTAATGCATTCTATACTGAAAATATCTCTGAACGGAATGTCAAAACCCGGGGCTAATGAAAACAGAAGCAGAAGAAGAAAACAGAATCTATTTTAGGAAGCGCAGTCTTAGGACACATTCCAAAAAACAGGTGGTACTTCGTGATTCACTTCTAGTGCAAGAACCCGCTAAGACAGGAAAGCTATTGGGGCTACTAGGGTCAGCCAAGGGCATCCCACCGTTGTGGTCGCTCCGCATCTGGGATCTCTCAGACTGCACTGTAGTTCCCAAAATAAACCAGGACCCGTGCGAGATGGTGGGTTCCCAGTGTGGCAAGGGAACCCAACAGGCTGCAGCTGTGGTGGGCACGGGGTGAGCTGACAGCAGCTGCATCGTGGATGGAGGGTATAGTAGGTCTCCTTCACTCCTTCCCTGACCTTTTTGCTTCTTTCCTACAGTGTAGCATTGGCCTGAGCACATCTGCTCTAGAAAAAAGGACTGTTTCTACAGCATTTGACCTACACCCCGATAAAGGGAGATGGGACTGGACAAACGTCTCTGAAGTCATGAACTGAGCACCAGGGAGCTGTATTTCAGGAGGCAATCTGCTCCCTATCTCACATCTTTAATTTCGATTATGAAACTCAACCACAGAGAAAATAAAGAGAGGAAGTTGGCATTAATTACTAACTTGTAACTTAATAAAACGCCCTCTGCAAAGGGCCCTGTGTGGCTGCAGCACTCTGCAGCGCATGATGGAATTGCAGCAGCCGCTTCCTTCCCCGGCTCTCCGCTGCTCCCTGGGGCTGCTTCTCTGACCACAGGCTGCTGTAAACCGCCTGCAAATTACCTCTTCCTCTCTGCAGTCTGGATGGCGGCTGATATGGCCGTTCCCCTTCCTGTGCACTCGCATTTCCCACCTGGCACTGCTGCCCCAGGGATGAGAGCGCGACGGCATCTCCTGTCGCCCGTGCTGAGGGTACCGCTCCTGAGGTCCGCTCCCAGGGCATCGGCTGGCGTAACCTACATCACCACCCACGTTCCGCTCAGCTTGCTGTATATTTAGTCCATCTTTAAGCAAGACATATCCTCTTGATACCCATGTGCTGCAGTGAATGACATAAACATATATCTGTGCACAAGAGCATTCAATAGAGTGATGTGGATATATACTGCGACGGTGTCTAACATCTTCTGGGTGCTATATAAAGTCTTCCACTATACTAAGGTGGTTGGTGATGATTTACCTGCTATAAAAGTAAATAATATCATGTTTCCATGTCCTATGCAAGGGGATATATCTTCATATGCTTTATATTAAAATAAAGGAAATCCATCCCCATACCCAGCCCCTATTACTACACAAATTAGGCGAATACACAGTGGCAGACTGCACAGCTCTTACACACTCGAGGACTGAGGGCGGTAGTGCCCAACCGGGCCCGCAGGATGCACGTATGCACTTCGTGTAAATCAAAGTATTAACCTCAGCACCTTCCAATCCCTATATCCCACCCAAACAGAGACTGGAAGCAGCTCCCACAGAACAGAAACACTGGGCAAACTCCTCCAAGTGACACTCGAGAGCGCCACGCTGTACTCTGCCGCTTCTGGGTCGGACCCTGCCAGTGGGGAGGGAGCTACACCAGAGGTGTACAAACGGGGCAAGAGGGACTTTACCCTTTCGAGGTGCGAGAGAAGCATTAGCTTTATTTTTCCGCTCTGAAGGGCTTGCTCTCAAGCCCGCTGAGAACATTAGATGAACGCATGAAGTGCTGAAACTCGGGAATTTGCCCCGGTCTGCGCAGTGTATCACGTAACGAATACCCAGTCCAGACGGCGCTGGATGTAACTGCATTAACCCACACACCTGGCTACTAACTCAGGGAGATAACCTGTTGAAAGAAAACCATTTCTCATCAAATAAGGCACATGGTATGTTAAATAAAACACCTAACCTAGTACATCATGTCAATATTAAATCAAATTTGTTGCATGTTGAACAGCTCTTCTGAGAAGCAGATTGAATTATCATGCACAGCTAGTGATGACAAGATTACTGTGCATTAGCTTTCATTAACTAATGTGCCAAGTTCATATATCACCTGAGTTAAAATTGATGTAAGGCATGATGAAGGCGATCTATCAATAAAAGGCAAGATCCCAAGAATCTGCAACTTTGCAAAGCGTTCCCTTTGATTTCCCAGAGACCGCAATCTCCTAGATGTTATTTCGTCAAATGAGATATTTTTGTTTCAATCTAACAATGGACAAGACACATGAGAGAGATGCTTGAAAGCATCCCTTAAGGAAAATATTCCCATTAGACTAATTAAGCTTTCTACAGGATAGGCAAAATAATGCCTTACAGAATCTGGCGGGATGGAAGCAAAGGGAGGTAATTTTTACCTATATGTTCAGTTTTGTTTATCAATTTTCAAATTAATTGCATCTACTTGTAAAAGACTGCAAAAAGATTTTGTTAGGTTCACTATATTTCATTCGACGTGTACATGTTAAGTGCAAAAAGAAGCAAAACAAGAAAGATAGCTGCCCTGGGTACATATAAGCAGATAAGCACACAGTCGGAAACAAATGTCCCCCCCCAAATCACGCTGGAATCTGAGAACCAGCTCAGCTCTCGCTCGCTCCAACGGTCCCAAAGCATGCCAAGGACTGCTAATTCACATCACGTTGTCTGCAATCTCTGCTCTCCCATCTACACAACTTCATTTCTCCGTAAAGACCAAGCTTTCACGGTTTTAAGGCATACAAACAATATCTTCGCACAGTTGTGCTCCCAAAGTCTTTGTTACAATTGCTTTATAATTACCATTTTTCTAAGCTGGTTTGATATCCATTAGTTAGACTTAATGCATGTTAAAAGAAAGAGCTAATGGGCACTTATCAGGAATCCAAATAATAAAAGATAAAAAAACTCTTTCACTTTGCCCTTTATACACATATCACTATAAAAATACACAATCCTCTCTGTCTATTCATGTGATATAAACAGAAAAAGCTAAAACTTCATCCAGTTTTTTACTGATAACGCTGATTCTCTACTCAGCTTTATCTTACGGTTTATGTTTTTTAATGGCTGGGAATTGGTTGCAGAATCATTAAAGGTTGGTTAACCTCCTCAGTCTAATTCTGACCTACAAGATACTTAATTTAATCATTCCCCCATAGAAAAGGATTGAATCATTACGTGCAGACATGTAGCGATGGTCATATTACATTAGATCTTCATTAACCCAAGTTAATAATGGCTTTGTACTAATGGAAACCTCCCCTTCCTCCTAATTTTTTTTCCCCTAAATTGGAAAGCTCACTTAGTGAATGCTCTGCATCCGATGTTAGATAGAGAGAAGACAGTAATTGCTGACGGGAGGATTAAATACTGAAAAGCAGCGTCAAGTTTACATTTACTAAAACCAAAATTTTCCATTCAGAAGAACTTCCTGATATTAGTTTTCTTCCCCACAGAGGATGGGAATCTTATGCCCCGACCCACAATAGGAACACTTCACCCTTTAAGTGATTTCATTCATTGCAACAAGGTCTTGGGAGCAGAAAGACAGCACGCTAGAAATGCGAAGACATCAAAACCAAGTTCCACTGAGAAGCACGATGGGATCCTGAACAAGTCCTCAGAGTACACCTATACACATAATTACTTGCATACAGCTTCCCTACGTCCGATGTGATCTTTCTTACCAATGACCACGCTCAAGTGTGCTTGGGCTGCTTGTCTTTTTAATTGATCAACAAAACTAACAATATTCTTCCACTCCAAAGACGGGGAGGCGCGGGGCGGCAGGCGGCAATGCCCCGGAGCGATCCCGCGTTGGCCGTCCCTGCGGCCCCGCGGCACCCGCAGCCGTCCGACGGGAACGGCACAGGGCTCCTCGTGGGCGAAGTTACCGTGCTGGGGAGTGGGGGTTTGACAACAGTATTTGGAGAACTGCTGTAGTGTTAAACACTAAAACATCTCTGCACACAAACTTGTATCCTCGAGTTGAAAAAATAGAATATATTCGCTAGGCGATTTGTAGCACTTTCACATACTCCACGTTAAGGGCTTCAAACGAAGAACGGGGAGCCGACTCACCAAAGGTGCTGAGTGGAGTTATACAGGTAAAGGGGAACGTGTGCAAGACAGCGAGATGACAGAAGTGCCTGAAACTCTACTGCAGATGTAATAAATTGCAAATGTACTTAAATTAAACTGCATCCCACATGCTCTAAATAGAAAACTAAATAAAAACAGCCCTTCCCTTCTGAATGATATTCCTTCAGTCATAACTGATAGCTACTGTCATTCTCTTCCGCTATTATTTTTGTAATCATTGGCAAATTTTGACCTTTCAAGCAGCTAACCTAATTCATGAAGGATGTCACTTCCTAATTAGCAGAGACACCAGATTCTCAGCCTCAAACAACGCAGGAGCCACCCTAATGAGAATAAAGAGAGCAAGTGGGTCTGGAGAGACGACTGAGCAAGTGGAAGAGGCTGCTGTCACCCGGAACTGAAATAGTACCTTCTTATTGTGAAAAATAAATAAATACCTCAGCAGAGAAAATGTGCCAAATGCAGCATACACACGGGCACGGCCAGATCTGAAGATAACTCCAGTACGGCAGCCGGCAGCCTACGGAGACCCCGCGTACCGCAGAGAAATAACACAAGTAAAACTTCACGATGGGCAAAAGCGCATTCAGCCTCTGAGCAAATAGTTTTGAGTGCATAAATCCCTGAGCCTCAGCTCGGCTGAGCTCCTGCAGATGAATCCTCTCCAGTCCCAGAGGCAAATTCAAAACAATGGAGAAAGAGTGACTGCGGACAAGATATCCTGAACACCACCACCCAGCTGTGCCTAGAAGTAGGGCCGGGTTTCCCGCTTCACTGAGGGCGTACGCAACCAGTGAAATCATGCAGACCCGGCTGCACAAAACCCCAGACTTAACACACCTTCCACAAGGCTTGAGTCCAATCCTTGAATTTTGACAATATAATATAATGTAATATCATAGAAAGTAATATAAGATAACGTAATATAATATAAATACTATAATACTATCTTATTTGTAACTGCTGGTTAAAAGGAGGCAGAGAGTGGACTGTTGCAGTGTTGTAACTCACTTTGGAGTGGTCTCAGAACCCGATTTCCCTTTTTTTTTGTTATATCAACTTGGCCGTTTTTTCTGGAGGAAAAAATCATCAGTCTGGGGATTTGCATTTTTTTCTCACCTACAGTCCTATAATTCACTTCCTTGCTCTTGGGACTGGATGCTTCTGAAAAGGAAATTAAGAGCACAGATTTCATAACCACTCACCTCGAAACAAAATGGAAAGCGCTACCACATGTGTCTGCAGAAACACAATTTCTTACCTTAAAATTGTGCTCGGCTGAGCAAAAGAACTTAAAAAAGAATATTGTGCATCCTAAGCCCGTGTGTAACGTGTGAGAGAATAGAGTTGGGTTGGACAAAGCCATTTTTAATAGCATATGAAGTGCGCGAGTAAGAGCAGCGCATCCCCAAGCTGCAGCAGACGGCCCTGCGCGGGTGCGTACGGTCAGGTGGTGGTGAACCCCGCAGCAACGCACCCAACCTGTGAAGAGCTCCGGCACAACGGGGAGAATCTCTTCAGACCTACTCTGGCTCTTGAAGATTGCACCTCCACACGATCCCTCTGAAACACCCGCGTTTGCGTTATTTCGAGCTCCCAGTGCTACCAGCAGGAGCGGGCGCCTGTGTCCAGCCTGGCCGTCCCGCACCACGTCCCACCAGCAGCCGTCAGCCCGGGGACCTGCTCCGGCGCCCTCCTGAACTGGGACCTTCCTAAATGAAGAGTATGAAAATCCATCTACCACCATGTCGGTAAAAGAATATCAAACATTTTCATTATGAGCAGTGCTACGGTGTTTTGGGATGGTTCGTAATGGAAGAAAGGGGTTTTCACTCGGTGTTCTATTAATTTTTTAAAATGAAGCATCTTCTCTTCAGCTCTCAGGCGTCGCTGCTTTTGCTCCCTCCCCTGGCACCAGCGCCTCCTGCCCCGCGCCTCCGCGGGAGGAGCACCCGCAGGACACCAGGCACCTCTTTATGAATCGTACCGCCAGGACGGAGAAGAGGAAGGAGCCAGAAATGCAGAATCCAAATTCTCCACATGAATATATATACATATACACAAATGCAACTGTATGCCTTAAAAGATTAATTTCACAAGCCTTAAATTGCAGTTTAATTTGAAAACTAATTCAGCCTCATAATTGGCTTTCTGTTCAAATCACTGAGGCTAAAGATTTAAATTCTTAATATTCAGATGACTTTCAAGTTTCTGGCCCCATCTGTGTGTTAGTCCATGGTGTTAATCTCTGAGGGAATCTCTGCTGGCATAGAAATAAAATAAACAAACTGGGAATAATCGGCTTTTAAAATCCTTGGGTTTTTTTATATACTGCTTATTTTTATGAGATTTCTTTAACTCAATTTGCCACATATAGATTTGGCTCCCAGCTATTTCATTTTTCACGTGACACACTATCAACAATTATTGTATCAGAGTTCCATGAAATTGGGAGGAGACAGAGAAATTCTAAATTACAGCATTTCTCATGTAAGAAATACCAATATTCCTGCGTTTTGGAGGACTGTCCATACGTAGCACTCGTTCCCACCACTCCCAGGGAGGGTGACAGGAGTAAACTCTGCGACCCAACACCGTGAGAAAGCAGGAGCTGGATGAAACTCCTGTTTCAAAGGAGCCTCTCGGAGTTTTGCTATTGACTTGGAAGGGACCAAGATGTATCCAGAGAGTTAGTGAAGCGGAAGGGATGAACGGGAACGGAAAAGGCCAGTCTGACAGGAACAAATTGTTTTGGAGAGATGTGTTAATTTTTGACAATCTTTCTGTTAAAACAAAATAGATACAAGCCAGAGCAAAGCGCTCGAGTCACTGCGGAGCATTTCGCATTGACCTTTTCAGAACAGAACGCTTCAGTTAAGTAAGACATCCACATCCTTTCGTAAGGTACGTTTTGTGGTGGTGATAGCAAAACTAAGCTTCTGCAGTGACGAAAATAATCCTTCTCCGTCACATTTTTGTTTGTGATTAAATTCCCCTTTTTATTTCTACATTTTAGCATTTTCATTCTATCTCATCGAGCAATTTTTTTTTCGGAAACTGTAGAACTTCTTTTGAAACGGCCCTCCCCAGGGACACCCCCGGGACGCCGCGAGCCCAGCGGTGCAGGCTCATGGCAGGCAGTAATTGGGGTTGCACAGAGGGGAACCCCCCGCCGAGCCCCGGCCCCGTTGGCCGTCAGGCACAGAGCCGCGGGCGACGGTGGGCAGCAAAGCTGTGCAACCCGTCCCGCTTTATCAGCGCTTGAAAGGCAACTTCTGCAGCGCCGGGAGAACTTTGCTGATTAAGGCAGCCGGAGGGACCAGGGGAATTTCAGCTCCAGCTTGCGGCTGCATTTTTAAAACTTGGCTGTGTTCTTCACATAGAGGCAAAGTTCAAAGAGGCAGAACATTATTCAATATGAGTAAAACACGGTCTTTTAAGATACACTTTCAAACAGTGGCGCGTTAAATCAAAACAACTCGCGGAAAAGAAAATCCTGCACAGCTACTCCTGTTCTGCATTTTTGGAAGGGCCTGCATTTACACATGCACATTGTCCAGCTGCATGACCTTAGGCTAGATCAACTAAAAATGCATTAAAATGTATTCCAGAAAGTCTCGGACAAGGAAAAAGAAATGCAGTTCGGTTCAAGATCCAGCACACATGAGGATGCACAGGGGCCAGGCTGCGCCACGCGCGTTTGCACTACGGAGATCTTTACTCCACAAGAATGAGCTCCTGATTTCAAGAACACTGTGCTACTGTGTAAGACACTATTTCAATTAAGTTATTTTAATCCTAACCAGCAACAACAACCTATTATAATTAATAATACCTGATGATTTCTTTTCTATTCCCGTCAAGGGTTGCGTCAAGGTGACCTGCACACCGCGGGGCGCACGCTCCTGCAAACCCAGGCCGCCGAGCGCTCCGCAGCCTGGGAAGCCCCATCACCCAAACCCCGTCAGACTGCCTCTAATGAGTCTGCACATTGCTGCCAATGCTTCCAGCTCTCGGACAATCCCCTTTCGAAGGATATTTGTATTTTAGGCTAAAACAAACTTCTTCTGCGGGAGGCTAAGTGCCCAGCTGTATCTCACCGTGCCGCGGGTTGGAGTATACGTTCTTCCCGCATTCCTGTTTTCTTGGGTCACCCTACCTCCTTTTGGCTTAGTCACTGTCGAGTCAGTCGGTCGCACCTTACTTGGCCACGCTCCATCCTTGCCGTGGCCGCCACTATTTGCAGCCATCCGATGGTCAGAGATGTGGCCCCGCTCTCACCCAGCTCAGCACATCCCGGCTGCCACGAGGGGACCCCGCTGCACCTCACACCATCAGAGAACAGTTTGGGTTGGAAGGGACCTTAACGGTCCTCCAGTTCCACCCCCCTGCCACGGTCTATGAAGTCTGTGCGCAACTGCAAACAGGGGCTTCTCATGGGGAGGGGCAGACGGGTTTAACTCAGCATCGCTGCTCACTCTGCCAGCCACGTCTGGAGCAGCCAACAGAGAGCGGCAGACGGCTGACGTGTGTCACGTGCGTTACCTGTCCTTACAGGATGAAATAATTTGCTCCAAATTTATTTTTACCAAGAGCTGGCTAAATTACAGTTTCTTCTGCTTATCTCTACATCTTTGCCATGCAGCTCATATAAAGCTAGTCACCTGGTAAAGATGGAAACGATGGACAAGCTCCTGAAAAAATGTTCAAATCAGATTTAAAATACTCTTGTCCCCAATCAAACAATCCACGATTCTCCACCAGCACAGCTAATAAAAGTAAGGCTGTTAACAAACAGCTGTATCAAAATTCAAGGAGCCGAATGCCTACCTGGACCCGTGTGCTTACATGACAGCTTCATGACAGCGTTCACCAGTGGTCGCTGGTTGCTTCCACTGCACCGGGATGCTCAAAGCCCCACCCAGCCAACTTGGGGGCACAGCACCCTCCGTTGCACAGCCCTGCAGCGCCCGCGCAGCCCAGACTGCGCCGGGACCGCACCGCAGTGCCCGTCCCTCTCCTGCCCTACCCATCCCGCTGAAGCCCTACAGGGGCCTTCCCTGCGGCTCAAGGTCACTGCGTCCTGCTCAGTCTGTGCTCAACAGCATATTTTTGATGGTCTTGCTCTGCAAAATTTCCACGGGTAGAGCTTGAGCTCCGTATGTCCCTTTTTTTTTTCAAGACTGGGCAAAATTCCTACTGCCTTCAAACAGTCACTGGCTGCTCACACTGGCTGCCCTCAGAGTCAGGGTTTATTTGGGATACTCTAATACTCCAGCCACTTTTCTCATAAAAGGTGTGCAAAATTATTATGAACGTTGCAGATTCTGCGGTAATCGAGCAATACTGCATTTTTAATCGCAGCCATTATAAATGGGCATATGGAAGATGAGAGAAATAACAATTGTACAGGATATCCAGGGAAGCATTTTCAGTCCTCAGGCATAGTTCAAGAGCAGTGAACAGTGGAAAATGAACGCTGAACTTCTGTAACATATAATAAGATTTTTTAGTTTGCTTGAAGCAAATCTGTACTTTATATATGGATATACATACATATGCATATATATATTTATTGATGCATATACATATATAACTTACTGTTGAATCAATACTGAACACATTTTTCTGTTACCTCTAAGAATAGGCAATGTTTTTCATTTGTCACCCATTGCCACAAATAATCCTGAATTCTGGCCGCATATTTTTTCTCTTGCAAGGGCTGGTGGGGTACCTCCTTAGTTATTATAGTAGTCTGAAGCATCTTGAACTGAGTTGCCAAATCTCTGCAAGATCTACGCTTAGCTAAATGCATCGTCTAGACTTGTCTCTACACGAAGCAGGGATACCGAACTTGGAGGCGCAGGAGGAGCACGGAGACATCCACAGTACCTCTACGACCTCTCTACCACTTTCTCAAAGACACAACATCATGTTTATTGCCAAGTACGTGGAATGAGGGCCTCGGATAGCTATATTCCCAGGAGGTTCTACAAAAGCAAAGAACAGAAATTCAATACTAATACAAACCTTTAAAGGAATACCGATTAAACAGTGAAGACGGGGAAAAAATACCCCAAAACATCAAAGACAAATGTAATTGCTTTTGAATAAAAACAGATTGCTTTCTACCTACCTGCCTTAAAGGCAAGTGCTCCAGCCCGGGATACAGAATACCAGAAATCACTGGTAGAAGCAGAGGCACAAATATTTTGTAGGTGAAGTTATCCTATTCTGATTTAATAGCTCAAAGGCTTATCTGGATTTCAGACAAGAAAAGGATGCAATTTACTGCTTCTTTCACACAAATGAGCAGAGCTAGTTAAAACGTTTGGGAACACTTTGAATATTGATCTGTCCTAGAATAAGATGTAAGATACTTGATTTGCTATGGAAAAGTTGTACCAATCTTCAAACTTTGATATGCCCCAAAGCGGCCTTCAAACAAAAGCTGGAAAATCCTCTGGGAAGATGTCATTAGAGCCACCAGCTCAGGGACTTCTCGTGTCCCCTCTGCTGAGCAGGACCGGGATCAGCACTGTGAAGCCGGTACATCACCACCCAAAGCGTATCAGGAAGGGAGCTGTACCCATTATCTCCTCAAAAATAATGTCACATTCTGTCCCCAACTACATGTCACCATAGCAGCCCATTCCTCACAGTGCTGAAAGACAATCAATCACGACTGCGAATCACCTCGTTAAAAATAGTGGCCACCGGAGACTTTCCTGTGACACCTCAGGCAGCGGAGAAGCCATGATAAATGTTCGCTGACACACAACAAAGTCACACGGTTTTTAACCCCTCGGCTGGCAAACAACTGAGGATAAAATTCCTGTTGGGAGTATCTCATACAATCATAGAACGGTTCAGGTCGGAAGGGACCTCCAAGATCATCTAGTTCCAACCCCCTCACTTAGATTTCAGGAGACTTATAAAAGTTCTGGTGACAGATTTCGCAACATAATTTCTGCTTAAAAAATGAATACACTCCTGTTAGTTGAGTTCAGCAACAAGCTAAAGCAACCATACTATAGTACTGGAAACTGCATGGTTATGCCACTCTTAAATAATAAATCAACGATATAGTTGAAAAGAAAACACTAAAGACCCTAACTATATTTTTCCAAGCATACAAACAAGTTCACATAAAAACCATCACTTGTATATTCTGCATACAGCTTACACCCTCGCTCATTTTTCACCCATTAATTTCCTGAAATTCTACTTTGAGTTTTTCCCCATTTCACCCTCTGTAAGAAAAGTCCCTGGGGACGGAGGATGGGCCAGCAATTTCAGTGGGAATACTCCCGCTGAAGTAGGTTTGTGTCAGGCCCTGAGTAAGGAAGTATTTTCTTCCCATTTTGAGACAGACTTTACTGGAGTCCGACGGGGGGGCAGATAGGGAGTTTGTAAATGACTGGGTTAGATACCGAGGCGGCAGACAGTGAGTACCTCAGGGTCAGTGAAAGGCCGCTGCCGGGCTGGCTCTCCACACTCCGCAGTTGGAGTAACGCCCTGGGCACGTGTGACGAGCGTGTGAGAACGGCAATACAGAGAATTACTCTACAGAACTGCGGCTTTTGCAAATCCACCTCTAGGAAGGGACCAGCAGGGTCCGGGTTCCCTCTAACCCATGCCGGTGCCTTCTCTGCACCCAGAGAAGGAGACGGCAGCTGCATTGTTCTCACCTCCATCAGTCTCCAACAAAGAAGCCGCAACAGCAAAACCTCTGCTACGTTCCCTCTATGTGAAGAGGAGGCAAAGCCACCACGCCAGATTAATGTTGGAAAGCTAGTGATAACCAGAGGACTTTTTTTCAACTGTACCTGGTTTAGAGCCTTCATCAACAGATCCATTATAGACTTGGTTTATAAACTCCGGCCTGTTGTCATTCATATCAATCACATAGATGTAAAGGTCAATGGGATTCTCCACCTTGTTTCCATTCATATCCACCGCGTGAGCCCGGAGCTGGGAATAAGCACAATGAAAGCATAATATCAGCAATCGGATTTGTTGCAGAATGAGACACCGCGTTTTGTAAGAATTGACTTTACCTCATAAATACTTTCTCAGAATTGAACCGAGCAGGTATGTAATTCCAGCAGAAAGCAGTGGCGTGGTTTCCATCTAGACTCCACACACAGACAGCTTTTCAAGGCTTAACATAATATTGAAATAATATTTTAAAATAGCAGCTGTCAGTGGCAACACTTTAACCCCTCTGTACTGATGCTGTCCCCCTCACTGCTAATAGACCACTATATTTTAATTTTTAAGACGCGGTGAACCTTGCCTAACAATCTCAAAAGCAAATTTTGCTTAGTTCTAAACACAGTGAGGAAATGAGTTTGACTTGAGAGGTTTCTTATGGGAACCTGCAGCCTTTCTTACCCACAATAAGAGGGATTAATAAGAGAAGAGACTTCAGAACAACATTAGTATTGTTTATTCTTTGTTTAATCACGGTCTCTAGGAACAGCAACAGCTACTGACGCCATTGCTCTATGCACCAAAAGACGTAAAAACGTCCCTTTCCTTCAAGCGACGGGAGCCCCTGTGCCATTAAGAATGAAATATTTTTCTCAGGCTTGACTAAAATACCCAGCGATTAAGCATTACAATAACCAGAGCCACGGTGTTAAGTCCTCAGTTAAACTGGAACTGCGGCTTTATCTTATTAGCAATAACCATCAGTAATAATGCTCGAAAACAAGAGCATCTGTTTTCTGAACAAAAGGGACAGATACAGCATGTCAAAAATGAGTAATTAATAAAACAAAGCAATCAACAATAGTCTGGAACAATCAGTAATCAGGTGAAAAAAATGGATAGCTTTCTCATTAAAGGGAACAGATGGGTACTCTGAACGTGTGTGCGCCGAATGGCGGTTCCAGAGGAAAACCCAGAGAAGCGCGGAAGGGGCTGCCCGGCGCGGAGAGGCATCGCCCGGGCACGAGCGCTGCGGGTTCCGCCTGTCGTCCCCTCTTCGTGTCAGCGCCTGTGACCACCGCTGACCCTCCGCACCACCGCCACGGCTGCGTGACACCGTGCGGGGCTGGCGGGGGAGGAACGAAGGCACCCGAGGACGTCAGCGTGGCGCGAGGGCTGGCGGGGAGAGCGGGGCTGGGGACAGGGGACACGCCAGCTGTACCTGCAGAGGGATGGAGGGCTCTGCTGCCGGGGGTGGCAGCTCCTCTGCCAAGGAGGTCTCCAGCTCCTCTGGGGCACGACAAATAAATGTGCTAATTGCATTAACGCTGGTTTCTGTCCTTGCCCTCGCCACGCAGTGATTGATGCAACTTTCTTCTTCGCGTACGGTGCTCAGGTGCCCCGCGCTTAACCAAAGGAACCGCACGCTATGGGAGCGGGCTGGATTAACGCATCATCAAGCCAAGACAACAAATGGCCATGTGAAATGAGCTAGGAGAAAAACACTTTTTTTTAAAAAAGGGAGTTAAGCAGCACGTTTTCATTCAAGACTGAAGAAGCCCGGCTTCGTTTCCCACACAGGGTGTACCATTTGTATTTCATGACTCGTAACGCTCCTAATATCTGCATTTCTTGCCTGCGTACAAACCGCTTTGACTTCCACCCGTTGAGCTATCCTTCATCACGTCAGATGTAGCAATTCAGTAACTTTACCAGGCAGAGGTCAGACTGCCTTTGGAAAAAAAAAAAAGTAATTCGGAGCTAAAATTAAAGTTATTATCTTCAAACTGAGGCAGCACTGGGCTCTCGCTGCATTTCCAGCAGCGGAAACGGTTCCATTCACAGATAAAGCAGAGAGAGAAGCTGGTATCTTCCCCCTCAGATCTGACTCTCCCCCTGCAAATTTTTAATTACATTTGATAGCTTTTGTCTGAAATCTCCAGGAGTAAGGGATTTCTCAGCAATGCACATCTATCTGCTTGTTGCACTCACCAAGCACATGTACCCACAGACGCCTCACCGCCTGCACTCAAGGAAAAAAAGATTCAATAATCAAGAGTGCAGGTTCTGCAGGGCCACGAAGATGCTCCAAGTGCTGGAGCCCCTCTGCTGGGAGGACAGCCTGAGAGTTGGGGGTGTTCAGCCTGGAGAAGAGAAGGCTTTGAGGACAATTTATTGCGGCCCTCCAGTGCCTAAAGGGGCTCCAGGAGAGCTGGGGAGGGACTTTTGACAAGGGCATGGAGTGATAGGATGAGGGGGAATGGCTTCAGACTGGAAGAGGGGAGATTGAGATGAGATCTGAGGAAGAAATGTTTCCCTGTGTGGGCGGTGAGCCCCTGGCGCAGGTTGCCCCATCCCTGGAGGTGTTCAAGGCCAGGCTGGATGTGGCCGTGGGCAACCTGGGCTGGGGGGAGGTATCCCTGCCCAGGGCAGGGGGGTGGAACGAGATGATCTTGAAGGTCCCTTCCAACCCAAACCATTCTATGATTCTATGAGCCTATGAATCTCATCAAACCTGCGGCGATGTGCACTAGTGTCACCAGCCTACGGGTGTTGTGCTCAGGACAGAGGTGACACTTGTCCCCAAGCTATGGGAGGGAGGACACTGCCTGGGGACACGGGCACCGGTGACTAATGGCTTTTGGGCAGCCAGCAGGATGGCACCAGCTCCCCAGGCCCCGCGCAGCAAACCCTGCGCCTTTCTGTCCTGGTCGTGCTGGTACCTGGGTGGCCATAGCTGCTCTTCTGCTCGCTGACACAGTTGTTACTGCTGCCCCTTCTGCACACCCCTCTTCTCTCTCCTGATCCTTTTTTGCCCGAGTTCAATAAAATTTTCTTCTTTTTTCCCTCTTGTGCCTGCCTGCATGAATTTTCTCTATTTGTATTCTTTCAACCATTCTCATGTGCTAACGCCTCCGTATCCTTCCACAACGCGCTGCTCCCCCGGGGCCGGTGCCAACCGCGGCAGAAGGAGAAGAGAGGCTTGAGCCAGAGGGTTGAATCTCAGCTCAGCTCAATGGGAGCTCTTCCTCGTTAGAGACCATTCCTCATTAGAGACCATTCCCAGCGGAGAGAGCAAAGGAAGGAGGGACTCCAGTGGGGCAATCTGTCCACTGGGAAACTAGTTGTATCTCCCAGGCTGATCCGATCCTGCAATTCCCTTCCTTCCTTCATCTTCTCCCTTTTTCTCCTGCCCAACCCTTTGTATTAACGAGTCATCCCCGAGCTGGACAACACGCTTTGCTCTGGAGTCGTTCTTCAGATGCCGACAGGGCTCGTTTGTTTGAGGCACAGTCTGAGTCTAACGCGGTGCTGCGCAGCTCCGGCTGCCATCTGCTCCCACCCGCGACCAAGCGCGTGTTTTGGTGGCAGAGTGATGGACGGGGTGAAGAGCAGACGCATGCCAGCGCTTTGCGGCACTGGGCAAGGCACAAAAGGTGATGGCTGTGCTCCGTGAGACACACACATCATTTAGAGCTGGAAAAACCACCAGGGAAAAGGCTGGTGAGCACAACCTGGGCCACGGGACACTCGCCAGACACAGGTCATGCACGAGTATTCAGATGGAACTGGTGGCTAGCTGGAGACAGAGTTAAGAAACATTTACAAAGTTGGTTTGAAATATTTACATTGTCCCCAAGAGGGAGAACATGACAGGAGAAGAGAAGGAATAAATAATATTAGATTAAATATCTTGCAGAGGATTGTGAAAAATTAATACAGGTAACTGGGTAATCCCCATACACTGGTGTATCGCTCTGCTGTACGGCAGCCAAGGAGCTGGCTCGATATTCTTTAACAAATATTGCTTAAAAGTATGACAATCACTGCTATCATATTCAGTAGCAGCTACCACAGGTCTCTGAGGTTTTTCTACTGACAGCTTCTAGTGTGAATGTAGCTGTTGGCATACAAATGATTCAGTATCACGATTATTGATTACACTGGAGGCTGGTGGTATCTGAAGGTAGTTAGTCAAAGTCAACACAGTGAATTGTGTTAAATATGAATATTACTTACGCACTAATACCACTAATACAAATATACATTATCAATCAGTGACAGAGCCTTTAAGCAATAAGCATACAATGTCAT
Source organism: Charadrius vociferus (assembly GCF_000708025.1). Taxonomy (NCBI): domain Eukaryota; kingdom Metazoa; phylum Chordata; class Aves; order Charadriiformes; family Charadriidae; genus Charadrius; species Charadrius vociferus. The sequence continues at coordinate 7,818,737 of NW_009661368.1, forward strand.
GCCTAATTTGTGTGCTCTTAATTGTGATTAAAAGTTCAAATTAGAGTATTGTGACACAAATAGCTGGCATTACTCATGAGGACTTGGTTCAGAATACTGGAATTAGCTCTTGTATCCCTTAATTTCCAGTAAACTTTTTTGTCTCCTTGCACTTCAAAGAACTCCTCCTCAGACTATCACCCACCTGCTCTGCTCCAGTCGGTTCTGAGACAGTATTTCCTCCGCCTGATGCTGAAGGAACACACGCGTCTGGGACTGGGTTAGGACTTGCTTCCAAGTGTCCCCATAATGCACATTACTTGAGCATCATAAGCAATGACTACTTACTGACACGCTTATGTTGATGTCTTTTGAAAACTGAGCTTGAAAAAGGTCTTGGAAAACTAACCTGCCAATTTGCTACCCCTTGTAATTGCCAGGCCCAACCGCAGCTTGATGCGAAACCGGCGTCTGGATCAGAAAAGACATTCAGAGTCCCTAATTGTGTCAGCAGCACAAGCGGGACTTTGGGAACGCAGTTAAATAAGGCCAAGAGAACTCATGCATATTAAATATTACTACCTGCTGAAACTTATTTGGCATGTAATAAACATTAAGGGCTGACGACAAGGGGAGAGGCAACAGCTCAGACCTGCCGCGGCGAGCGGGCAGCAAGGAGGGGGGACGCGGTGCTGCCCAACGCTGCGGCCCCGCACACGGGCACTACGGACGCCGGAGCGGCTCCCACAGCATCCCACAGCACTGCGCCACAACGCCGGGTCGGCTCAGTGGCTGCAAAGCCCTTCTCATTTTTCTCTGCTCATGTTTGCAGCTGACTCTGCGTCTGGGATGGCTGCGAGGTCCCTGGAGAGTTCCCGCTCTGGTTTGTAGCGCAGACGAGAAAACAGATGAGGCCAAAATCAGCTGAAGTTGCGATCCCCACCACTGCCAGTCGTGCCGGGAGCTGAACGCAGGCGTGCCGGCACACGCTGCGCCCGGGCAGACACCGTCAGTCCCAGAGGCACGTCCGTCTCTGCACTCATCAAGCTCGGAATGATCCCCCCTAAAAGTTCAAGAATGATCTTGAAAACAGGGGAAGTTCTGCTGCAGAACTCCTGATCTAATTAGAAAAAACCTGTCTCACCTTAGGGAAAAAGGTAGGTTCCATCAGACAAATGGCTTGCTAAATGCAGGGAGAGTTAAAACACTAGTATGTTAAAAATGGTAGTCCGGAAGCAATACGGATAATTATGCATAAGAAAATATGTGTTGAAAATGTGGGAGTTAATGAAACAGAACTCTTCATACGCAGCCTCACAAACACTTGCAAATTATTACTTTTTTTTTTATAATTAGTTTTTAGATTACCTGGGAATGAAAGCAGCGAGGACAACACTCGACAGTGACAGAGATGCTGAAAAGACTTCATTCAGTTGAGGACTGCAGAAAACCTGCAGCTGTACAAATGCACCCCTCTTCAGCCGCAGCAGCGAGCCCAGAGCGGGGAAGAAGCCCACGTCCCACCGGGCAGAAAAGCCCCGCGAGCAGGGCTGGTGCCCTGCAGCTCCGCCGCCGTCCTTCGCCCCAGCCAAAGAGTCAAGCTACTCATCTGAGCTAAAGAAAACTCTACAGCAGATGTCAAACCAATTTGAAGATGGCCAAGCTGCGCAGCGCAGATCCAAGCCTACACCTCACTCACGGCTCTTCCAGCGCTCGGTGTAAGCCCGGCTCCACGTCTGCCCTTCTTTTCAATTAGAGACTCGGCTATGTGAAGTGGCATAAATTCATCCACTCCTCTGAAATTTGCACCAGCCGAGACTTTGGACTGCATCTTCTTTCTGGAAGCTGGCCTCATTTTTTTCCAGTTTCTAGGGTGGCCCATTCCTACTCTAAGTTTCTACACTATGTTGTGGTCATTGCTTTGTACACGGTGTATTTATAAATGCTTTGGAAAGGGTTTTTAAATGAACAATTGATGGTTCAATAAATCATCAGTCCATTGCTATTGAGGCAGAAGGATCTAAAGGTTGTTTACAGCCATGACTTAAAATGTTCTCCATCACCTTCTACTGTTCTGCTAACAAAGGCTTTCCAGCACTCACTATTCTGTCTATAAGGTCTCATAACATACTTACCAGTTATTCACTCTCCATAAACTACATCTTCCTGTAACCTTCAGAGTGTGAATATGCTCATTGACATGTGGATGTCACTAGTTCAAGGTTTCCGTAAGGAGCAGAAAAGGCTGGAAATGCTGTGGTGTGTACGAGGCAGACTTCCCCAGTCACCTTTGCCACAGCGAGAATTCAGTGTACTGAATTCACTGTAACCGGTAGGTTAAGTTCATTATTAGGGGGCACAGGATTTATTATGATAGAGGACAAAACCTTTTCCATCTTATGTTTTTGAGCAAGAGCGTCTGAAAGTAGACATCACAGTGTCTCCATCAGAAGTGTTAACTTGTGTATTGCATTATTGACTACACTCTTACAATAACCTGGCACTGCTGAAACAATATCAGCAATGCTGAGATGACACACACTGTATCTCAAATATTCCTCTTTCAAAACCACCTCTCTTCATATTTTCCTAGGCACAACAAACAAAATAGTTGTTCTTGTTCTCAGAGGATAAAATAATTTTCCTTCAGATCTTCTTTTACCCAGGGGAAATCTCTTTTTCCACCCAACTAAAGAGGTAATCTATTTTCTTTATCCTTCCACCCCTGTCCAGAAGCTGTGTCAACATGGTTAACTGGATACCTGATAAAGCTGACAGAATGTGCATCTCCGACGGCGCAGTTCGGAATACGGTGTCAGTGGAAGTGACCCGTACTGACATTACCGCATCCCCGGGAACGGCTATTACGATGCCGATAGATGTGGCTAATGCTGATACAAAGCAATCCATGAAACAACCTTTCACAACCACTCCAGGAGAGAACTAAAGCGTAGATGCAGGAAGCGTCTGAAATTTCGCAGGGCCATCACGCGAGGTGCAACACATTTTTTTAGCAATTTGTGGGACTGTAGCTGCTGTGCAATTACGCTGTGCAATACAGGGGCCAGGATTTATATCAAAACATAATGGCCAATTACGCTCCAAGTATTCTGCAGGTAGAGCATTTTATGAACTAGGATAGCGTGAGGCACCGCTTTTGAGTGTAATTAATCTCAGTTAATTTCCTCATATTTAATATTAGCCTATCTGCATATTTAAAAACCTATCTGACACACCCTCATCATACTGCCTGAACATCTCCTAGTGATTTAAAATGAAAAATGACTATGCCAATTATTGCATGTTTAGCTGCAGTAATGATTCTTAAATTAGTAATTTCCCAAGACACGCTAATGTAGCGATTGGCTTCTCGTGGTTTTGGGGGGTTCGGTCCACACACAAATTTGCAGGCATTTAATAAGCAGTGTGAAGTTGCACCACTTTAAACAAATGGCTCTGACTTTGTGTCCAGAAAGGACATCCGTTTAATGATGTTTGCAGTGGTTGGGCTGATTTAGCAAGGGCGGGTTACGCTAAAGGGGAGCGGAAACAAAGCCAACCTCTCCCCCCCCCCCCCACAATTCCTCTGACAGAGTCAGACTGACACTCGCGCTCCGAGTTGAGCCCGAGCACCTCCGTGCAGTCAGCTCCTCGCGTCCCCGGGAGACAGGGGCCAGTCCGAACCGGGACATGGGCTCTGGTTTCGAACAAAAACGCCCGGTCTTCTCAAAGCTGCACGTCCCTTCCTGAACCCAGCGATTCTGGTCCAGTTCTGCTTTGAGCTTGTGAACACAGACAAAACTCAAGGCTTACGTGGTAGGAAGCTCTTTCCTCTCTGTCCATCGGGCGCGTCACATACATCCTGCCAGACACGGGGTCAATGCTGAAGACTTCCATCGGCGGCTGGTCGGCTCCCACGCCAGTGATGCTGTATCTGATATGGATCTCTTTGTCCTTATCGGAACGAATCTGGATGAAGTAACCAAGACAGCAATCGATAAGTTTTGGACAAAAGCCATATGGATGTTTAAACAACTTTAAAGATCTGAGCCTGAAAGCTGCATAAATGTAATGCGGCTGTCAATTTTGACAGGGGAGCTGCACGCCGAAGGTTTGGGGAAAAGCCAGGAAAAATGTATTCTACATATTTTCAGCTATTTTTCTCCTCTTTTATTCATGACGATTCTCTAGGAATCATTGAAATTCTGACTTTTTGCCTTAGATGTGGAAGAATCTATATGCACAAAAAACCACTGTTTACATGTTATCGAAACCCCAGGCTCCTTAAAGTGTCCAAATCGTTCAGCTACACCCGGAGTCTCCCAGCCATTAATCACTCGTGCAAACGCTGTCTGCAACCTCCCACATCCCTCTCTCGGTCCCCGCGACTGCACACAGATACTCTCACGAAATTCCCAGAAGAGGGCTGTTGGCTCCTTCCTTTCCTAGTCCCGCCGGCCGGCGAGGCAAGGCCGGGAACGCCCGGCGGGACGTTACCCTTTCATCTGACTATTTGTTGAGGAAAAGCATGTTTGGCACATTGCTTTCGAAACACCTTCCCTCCCGCACCCTGAGAACACCACCACAGACCGAATACAGCACGACGAGTTACACCAACCTTGGATACAGCGCTGAGAAAATAAAGAAGGGAGGTTAATATGTTGTCCTAGCAACCCTGACTATCTCTTTAAACCCAAATTTAATTTTCTGATCAAATGCTGAAAGAAGTTCTTGCAACAGCATGAAAGAAAGTGCAAGGTACAAATAAATTACCACCCCCCCGCACCATCACAAACTGTCTTGGCAGTGTAAAAGCGACGTGCATAAATTTTTCTCAAACAGGTCCATGAATACAACAAAGTAGTGGGAAGATAATGGAAATCTCGTAGCTGAGTGCACGTTAGCATCTCTGCTACAGCAGCTGCACGCTCGGAA